>NC_043011.1:2338434-2463434 GCF_006345805.1 Octopus sinensis | reverse complement strand
CTTAATTACAATGATGCATATGTAAGATTTTGAAGATTTCATATCCAAAACTAGAAGATACTTAATCTTTGAAAAGTTGTAGTTGGTAAATCATCGCTCACTTGTAATTAAATATATAATCCTGCAAATCGGCTGCAAATTTCCTTTAGATAACATCCGACACTTTTAAATAAAGAAGGGACACATTCATAAATGCAAACCTACAAGCCACTAGAAAGAAGATTTGAACACTGCTGGAATGTTTTTGATCATAAGTCTACTGGGTAACAGTTGTCCTGGAGCTTAAACACCAGCCATAATATATGGTATTCCTGACTCTATGAATTCATCGCAATAGTTACAAGTCCTCAAAACCTGTGAACTATGAATAACCTTCAATGAAAACCATTTGCTATATACGTTTCATTTATTTTAGCATTCTTATTTTTTCACCCCTCCCTCACACCTTACTAATCTCTTTCCCTAACTCTTCTATTTCAGAATATAAAACACTGGAGATAAAATCTGTCTTGTACTCTTTTACTTGTTTTAGTCTTTAGACTGCAGCCATCCTGGGACATGCACTGTTTCTTCCAAACATGGTTCAGCAGAAGTTTTATACAGTTTATGATTATAAGACATTGATTTTACTAACATTTGTTAGAAAATAAATATCATAGGCACAGGAGTGGCTGTGTGGTAAGTAGCTTGTTTACCAACCACATGGTTCCGGGTTCAGTCCCAATGCGTGACACTACATCTACTATAGCCTCAGGCCGACCAAAGCCTTGTGAGTGGATTTGGTAGATGGAAACTGAAAGAAGCCCATCGTATATATGTATATATATATATATATATATATATATACATATATATATATATATTATATATATATATATATATATATGCGTGTGTGTGTTTGTGTGTCTGTGTTTGTCCCCCTAGCATTGCTTCACAACTGATGCTGGTGTGTTCATGTCCCAGTTACTTAACGGTTCGGCAAACATTCCACTAGCTCGAGGAACCCCTGTGCAATAATTTAATAGTCTTATGCACTCATATCTGCACAGGAGACTTAAAAATTACTACCAATTTTAGCAGTTTTGTAACTTCTTGCGGAACCCCTGCACTGTACTGGTGGAACCCTGGTTGAAAACCATAGTTCTAGACTGATGGGATAAGTTCAATTTCCAGTATGCAGTTAGAAAATGCATTACTCCATCTTGAATTTGCAGCAGATGCAACAACTTATTCGTGTCCAAGTAGAGATACAAACATTTAGGCATGTATGCCTGCTTATGCACATCCATCTATAAGTGAATGTGTAAATTCATTCATCTTCATATATCTCTGGATGTGTAGCTCTGTGTGTGTGTATATATGGACATAAGGAATACATAGATAGCTATAGCTAGTGGCATGTCTCAATATCAAAGTGAGTGAGAGAGAGAGAGAGAGAGAACATATTATTTGTCTAGCATTGTAACATCACAAATGTAGAGATTAGAATTCTATTATATATTAATTGCTTTCACAAACTTATTGAATAAACTTTGAATACTGTTTAGAGACAGAAGCATACATAGGAGAAGGAGGTGGTTGCTTGAAGCCATACAAGAAGAGACAGAAGAACTATCTATATTGCAAACATTACATTGTCTGTGAAAAGACTTATTAAAACGTGATAGAAGTTTTACAACAACAACAGCAATAATAGTAATAAAGAACTTTCCAAGGACAAAACTCAACAATGAAATAATAACAACAAAGAATATACAAACCTGACCATTACAGATTGAATGAGAACAGATACAAACATCAATATCACCAGTATCACCAGGTTAAAAGAAATAATGCAACAACAGCTACTGAGTAACAAAGCAATGTGGGGACTCTCCCCAATCATATTGAACTATCAAAATCCAGGCAAACTCATGGATAGAAAACACACAGCAAAAATATAGCAGTAAAGAAATCGATATCTCACTTCCAAATATCAATAATAAATCAACTAAAAAGGGAGAGTAAAATGAAAAAAGCAAAGAAACATTACAGAAATACAACATAACAAATAGAAAAATAACAGGACAATGAAAAATACAAAAAACATCTGAACCATGAGATCTTTGCTAAGTTGTAAAGATTTTCATCACCATAAAAAGCAAAAGTGATTTTTTGAACAACATAAAAACCTCAACTCCAGCCTAAAATGTTTATTTATCATGAATTCAGTGAGATAAGGGCCCTACACAACTAGAAAAACTATTATAGAAAATTTGGTAAACAATAATGGAAAATTAATAAAACCAATAAAAATAAGTAAAACTATAAAATACACATACATAGGTGCAGGCATGAATGTGTGATAAGACGATTACTTCCCAACCACGTGGTTCTGGGTTCACTCCCAATGCAGAGCAGCTTGGGCAAGTGTCTTCTACTATAGCCTTAGGTCAACCAAAAATTTGTGAATGGATTTGATAGATAGAAACTGAAAGAAGCCCATTCAAAATATATGTGTGTGTGTACTTATATTTGTGTTTGTGTGTCTTTGTGTCTGTGTTTGTCTTATACTACTGCTTGATAGTCAGTGTTGGTGTGTTTATGTCCCTGTAACATAGCAGTGTGGCAAATGAGACACTAATAGAATATATACCAGACTTAAAGAGAATAGTAAGTACTGGGGTCCATTCATTCTAATAAAACCCTTGAAGGTGGTGCTCTAGAATGGATGAAACAAGTAAAAGATAAAAGATACACTTCAAAAATCTATTGATGGATGGAAGCACTCCGTCACAGCCTGCTCGTGAAATTAACGTGTAAGTGGCTGAGCTCTCCACAGACACGTGCACCCTTAACGCAGTTCTCGGGGATATTCAGCGTGACACAGAGAGTGACAAGGCCAGCCCTTTGAAATACAGGTACAACAGAAACAGGAAGTAAGAGTTAGAGAAAGTTGTGGTGAAAGAATACAGCAGGGATCACCACCATTCCTGCCGGAGCCTCGTGGAGCTTTAGGTGTTTTCGCTCAATAAACACTCACAACACCCAGTCTGGGAATCGAAACCGCGATCCTAAGACCGCGAGTTCGCTGCCCTAACCACTGGGCCATTGCGCCTCCCCAAAACCTATTAACACTTTTCAGAAAGTGTGAAATGATAGATATACGTGAAGATAAAGGATAAACAACAAGAGAAACTAAGAAAAGGTTAAAATTTAAACTTAAATGGAGTACACAATGCCAAGTGAATGTAATGATAATGAAAATTCCTGCACCCAACATGTGAAAACAAAGAAGAAATGAGCAAGGTAAAATAAATAAATAAAAATAAATGAAATAAACTGCAATAGACGTTGAGTAGCACATTACTCAAAACTGTGACTGAGAAATTCTTGATTGGGATACAAATTTAATCATTATCCCCTAAGACACATTGAAAGGATATCATGAAGCAAAATATTACTGAACAAGTAGAGGTGAAGAAGTGGAAAATTAACCATATTATTTCTGGCTGTCCAGTCTTGGACACCCCCCCCCCAAAAAAAATATATATCCACAGGTACAAAAGATAAAACGCTACCCACAGATATGAAAGATGAAACATTACTAAGAGAGGGTATAAGGGGTACCTACATCCTGGCCAGTCTGAAAAGACTCCTCACTGACCCTTTTGCCTATGACAACTTTGATTGGAATTTGAGATGAATTTAGTAGTCAGTATGGTTTGATTTGGTACATTTAAGCCTAATATTTTAGGAGCTTTACCAAAACCTCTGAATGCAAAACCTGACCAGTTATACAGTAATACAAGCATGTATATGTTACAAAGAAATATGCATAAACACCTGAATGTTGGATACTAAAACTAACAAGTTATTGGAACAATAATTGGTTAGTTTTAGCATTTAACATTCCTGCATTTATGTATACTTCTAAGTAACTGGTACCTACAGGTATTAAAAAATTTCTCTATAACACATGCATACTTGCACTAATGTATAATTGCAAGGGCTTGGGAACAGGGGGTAGAGGTAATGCACTTGAACCCCCAAAAATGTTTTGAGGGTGCAAAATCAAAATTTGATCCCCCTGCATACTTCACCTGGTTTAGAAGATAGTGTCTAAAAATTGATCAGTAAAAGTTGCTTGAAGTTAGGTTTCTTCTCAAAACAAAAACAAAAGACAAAAATACCAGGGATTCTTCCCATCCCAATTATGAAAAAACCAGATATTTTGATGTGGTGTGAAAGAAGGAAAGTTGTAAATATAGTCGAATTAACGGTTCCTCATGAGGATAATATGGACGCCACTAGGGCTCGAAAGATTGAACATTATGTAAACCTCCTCCAGTAATGTGAAGACGCAGGCTGGAAAGCGGAACATTTTCCAATCAAAGTCGGATGTAGAGGGTTCGTTGGACACAGTGTGAGATGACTGTTGTTATCACTAGGCCTAACTCATCGTAAAGTCAATACCACCATGATCGCTACCCAATCTACAGTGGAGAAGGTTAGCCACTGGATTTGGTTAAAAAGAGACAATGAGCGATGGCTGGAAGAATATTGAGCTTTATTTGATAACCAGCTGATCTAGCAAGCAGGGCCTCATATCAGTGAGGGGGGCTGGTGCACACTGATGCCATCGAGAGGTAAGCCCTGAAACGGCGTGCGTTCTCTCCTGATGACCCCATACACTTGCTGGCTTCCAGTATGCAGAGTTTTTGACTGGTAGCACTTGCATGTGCAAGTTGTTTGCAAGACATCCAAGGGAATTCTAGAAAGATATACTACTGAACTAAAGCACCATTAACATGAAAATTAAAAATAAATAATTATATATATATATAAGAACCGTACTAGGTTCATTCAGTTTGATATCGCCAGCTTCTACCCCTCGATTAACCCTAGTGTGCTAAATAAGGCCCTCTGGCATGCTCACAACAAGGCTGGCCTCACCAGAGAAGAGATAGATATCATTTTAGTTGCCAGGAAATCGTTTATTAAGTTTGATAATAAGTTGTGGATCCGTAAAGATACTCCCAATGAATTTGATGTGCCTATGGGTAGTTCGGATAGTGCGCAGATAGCCGATTTGGTCGGAATATATATTCTCTACGAATTGTCCGACCAATTCCCGGAGATCGCGGGCGGCCTGTATCGTGACGATTGTCTGTTTTACCTGCAAAACACCACGAACAGAATAGTGCAGAAAGCTAAGAGCAGGTTAGCTAGGTTTTTTAATAGAATGGGCATGAGTATAGTTTTTGATAATGAACTCACCAAGGCTAATTTCCTAGACGTTACACTTAACCTTAATAGCGACTCATACTGCCCTTACCATAAGCCTTCCACTAATTTGAAGTATGTCAGTGTCTTCTCAAATCATGCCAAAACCGTAACAGACAATTTGGTTAAAAACATCTCTCTAAGATTGTCTGGCTTGTCCGCCAGTGCCGATATTTTTATGCAGAAAGCGGAATTTTATAACGCCGCACTATCCAAGGCCGGTTATAGGCAGAAGGTAATTTATATTGATCCGGCCCTTCCGATGCCATCATTCGGTCATCAGGATAGGGCCGTATATAATAACATTAACATTTTAAGTAAGGACGGGAGCGCGGCGGATGCCGGGGTAGTCGCTCCCGCTTTTAATTTAGCGAACAAGGATAATTATCGGTCCGGGAGGTCTTACACTAACCCAAGACCCGTTATTCATCCGAGAATCACCCACCCGAATGCGAGAGCTGGCGTCCCGACCCATCACACTGATAGGAATAAGCATATATGGTTTGTAATCCCCTTTGGTAAGCAGATTAGAACTAACCTCCCCCTCATGTTTAGACAAGCCATCGCCAATAACTTCCCCAGAAATTCCAAATATTACTCCACGGTTAACTCGCATAAAGTTAGGATAGCTTTCTCCAACACTAAAAACCTCGCCCAGATAATCGCCTCCCATAATAATAGGCTACTTACTAAGACCCTATCACCTTTTTCCGGAGGCACAGCCTCTTCCGCTCCCAGTTTAATGCTCAGTAGGAATAATTATAGTAGTAATAATGATATGAGAGCCAGTACAGTGACACATAATCTCAGCTCCAGCCAGGGAGTACCCACTAGGGGTATAGTTATAAATAGGGGTGTTGTGGTTGACGGTAACAATGGGAGTAGGGTAGAGAGCCCCAATAGCATCCCCAGCATCATTTCCCGCAATAGCAGCACCACGGGCAGTAGCAATGACAGCACTCTGATAGATAGTGGAGAATCAGGGGTTATTCCTATAGTTAATAGTGACGTAGTGGAAAATAGAGTAGTAAGCGGCTGCAGGTCTCGGAACGAATATAGTGACAGGAACGCAGTTCTAATTTCAGAAACTAATCCTAGCAGATTAAGATTCACGTCGGCGAACTCCAAGATCAAAAACGCCGTCTACCAATGCAAGGTTTACACGGACTCAGATGTCTTCACTTATGTAGGGGCATCATCCTCAAGATTGTCTTTGCGTGTCTCCAACCATTACGCAACTTTTCGGGACGTGAACAAGCGCCAGACCACGGGACTCAGTAAGCTAATATGGCGACTGAAGGATACGAACTTAAGCTATAGGCTGGAATGGTCAATTTTGTCGGTGGCCCTCCCATTTGATAGGGGCAGAAGACAGTGCAACCTTTGTGTCTCCGAACTCTTCCATATTTTGTTTGCCAGAGGCCGGATGGTAAACGGGCTCTTACAGTCGGCTTTTCGATGCCCCCATTGGCGGCGTTACACTTATCTGGCTTTTAAATAGCGTTTATAAATAATACCGGCACCCATAGCCCTTGGTAACAAATTCTGAAATAGCCTTTAAGATATCTACGATTAACCACTGCAAGGGGAATTACTCCTGTAAGACAAACGGGGCTTGGTTTTTTCACAGCGGGGGGTTTCCTTGACAAGGCAGGCTTAGATGAACACACACACACATAAAACATAATATATATATATATTTTTTCTTTCTGCCACCCAACGGTTATCACGGCAGTAGCCACTGACAGCCGAACGATCAAACGCACACACGTACACAAAAAATGTTTTCTACCCCTACGCCAACACACACATATATAGAACAGTATACACACACACACGTCTCTAAGTAGATTTTTTCTCGCCCCTTATAAAACATCCAATATTCCTTAAATAGTCAGAACTTTATGCTCGGTCACAAAGAACATCTATACACCCTCACCCACGTGATTGACCGATGCCTGACCCGTTGAATTCTTCAGCCACCGGTTCTCAACATACACTGATAAACAGTTTCGCCATGGGCTCTTAGGAGCATAGTTCGATTTGTTTTTGCTCAGCCTCTGTTCTGTTTTTGTTTTTCCAGCGGATTTCCTTTTTTCTTCCTGAAGAGAAAGACACAATATGGTCCCATTATTCAATCGGATTTTGGTAATTTGTGCCTTTCGAAACACGTGTAGAATGAAATAAAACGATTTCTGTTCAATCTGTGTTCAGCTCCATTTCTTCAATTCACCAATAATGTATATATATATATATATATATATATATATATATATATATATGATTATAAATATAATTAAGGGTTTAGCAACAATTTGCATCACCACATACCGAAAATTTAGAAATAGCAGCCAAAGACAGCTAATTCCTTTTCACTACAGATATGATTCAGATAAATTAATAATTTTTCTACCTATATCTGTATATATATATATATATATATATATATATAATATATATATATATATATATATATATATATATATATATATATATATATATATATATATATGAAGAGCTTACTTTCAAAACTGGTATAAGTGCATATTTGGTCTATTTCATGATAACTGTCAAAATATAATCTGCAAGCTGCCATACATACAGTAGGCAAATCTTAGTCTTCCGATCAAAATCAGATATATTTAGATACTGAATTTCCTCAATTACTCATAAGTCATTCCAATGCATATATCTGGTTTTGAAAGTAAGCTCTTGATATATATGTATGTGTGTGTATATATATGTGTGTGTGTGTGTGTGTGTGTGTATATATGCATGTATGTATATGTATATAATTTAGAGAAAAACCTCTATTAAACAATTCAATAATGAAAGATGTTATTCACACCATATAGAAAACATATACTATAAAAACTTTAATTTAAAAATCAAATAAAGTACAATAAATAGTAAATAGTAGTAAAAAGACTACGTGCGTTTCATGGCTATATTTTCAAATAGATAATAATAAAAACAATTCGATTTAAAATTTAAATCAATCTAAAATTAATTCTATTTTAAAATATAGTCACTCATCAGGTCTAAAATAAATAATAATGATAAATAAAAAACAAATCAAATGATTATTCCAATAATAATAATAAAAACCAGAATATAATTAATTGTACTGTAGGGATAAAACTAAATGTGATTTCGATGACGTAGTAAATGTGTAGTGACTTTGATTGATAATAATAATAGGAATGGTTATAATTCAAATGCTGTTTACATAGGGTCGACGTCTAATAAAATTAAATTAACGGGCGGCTCAACACACGAATTCTTCTAAGAATAGAAATTTAATTAATTCTACTGGCCTTAGTAAATATATATGGGAGCTATAATCTAAAAATATTAAGTACAATTTAAATTGGGAGATAGTTCTGAAAGGCAAAATCATATCGAATAGGTAGTAAATTTTGTTTATTATGTACTAACGAATTTTAGGAGATATTATTAGCTAATAATAAAAAATTAATTAATTCACTAGACGAACGAAAAATTAAATGTAGACATGAATTAAATTACTTATATAAGTTTGGCTCATTTGTATATATATATAAACCCTGTTTTATGTTACTAATTGTTGTAGTTATAATTTGTTGTAGTAAAATGTGTATAAATTAGCACGAAATTATATAGTCTATATTACATAATTAGAATAAGTTGAAAATGAGATGTTTATAAAATAAGTAGATTAATTAATGAAAATAGATTAAATTATAGAACTTTAGCTTAATTTATGTTTATTATATTATTTATATTTACGTATTTAGTATCCAAATTACTTAGACTTTACAATTTTTCCAATAAATGGTATAATAAAGTTAATATTTTTACCTTATTCTCACAGCTAAAACACATTTGTAATTTTAATAGCTTAAATACATATTTCTATCTATTTCTTCAATAAATTCTATTCACGCCATATTTTCACATGATATATTTCTTATAAACGCTAAGTGCTACGTATTACCTTTAAATTTTTAGTTAACGAAAATCCTTAGATAAGATAAGTTGTATTTTTATTTTAAGAAATATTGTTAAATGCTTTTCGATTATTTATAGTTAATACACGTATTTTTTATATATCTATTTGATAATTAGTATAAGCTAAGATGAGTACATTTATTCTATTTTTATTTCTTTTATTATTCATTTTAGATCTGATGAGTAACTATATTTTTAAATAGAATTAATTTTAGATCGATTTAATTTTAAATCGAATTGTTTTTATTATTATCTATTTGAAAATATAGCCATGAAACGCGCATAGTATTTTTACTACTATTTACTATTTATTGTACTTTATTGATTTTTAGATTAAGGTTTTTATAGTATATGTTTTCTATATGGTGTGAATAACATCTTTCATTATTGAATTGTTTAATAGAGGTTTTTCTCTAAATTATATACATATATTATATATTGGGAAATTTGATTTAAAATTGTTAAATTGAATTTTTCCCTGTAAGTTCTGGAATTATATTCTCTACTATAATATATATATATATATATATATATATATATATATATATATACGAAGTAACCGAAAACGTTTCCTGTGGGACAAGCCTGTTGTAGTTCAAGCTTCCACTGCTAGAAGACTCTTGGTGCAACCCTCAGGCATCAGTCTGCCTACCAGTGGCATTGAGTGGAGTCATACGGGCACACGGTACGTCTTTGTTTTGTAGAGCTTCCCCCCTGTTCATCGATTTTTGTGTTGGCTGAAAAGAAGAGATAGTGTGCTTCCATGAAATTCTGTTTTCTACTGGAAAAAATGGCAGCCAAAACAGTTGTCATACTTCAAACAGCTCATAAGGATACTGCCATGAGCAAAACACAAGTTTAAAAGTAGTTTTCACACTTTAGGAATGGTCACTTGTCGCTTGAAGACCAACCACATTTAGGGTGAACATCGACCTCTCAAAACAAACGAAAACACCATTAAAATTCATGAACTTATCTTGGAGGACTGTCGCTGAACAATTAACAAATTTGTTGATATGACTGGTGTGTCCTGGAGCTTCTGCCAGCGAATTTTGAGTGAGGAATTGTGAATGAAAGAGTTGCAGCAAAATTTGCTCTTGGAAGATCAAAAGCAGTCACAAGTGAATGTGTGACATGAACTGAACGAACAGTTGGAAGTTGATCCAAACCATTTTTTGAAGGTCGTCACTGGTGATGAAAATTGGTCCTATGGCTAAGACCCAGAACTGAAGCAGCAATGGAAGAATTCAATATTCAGTGCCAAATAAACCTATCAAAGACTAAGACGCTAGTAAGTAAGAAAGTAGACAGGACCTCAGTATCTTCACGAAAATTAACTTACCCAGTATGCAGAGAAGAAGTAGGTATCAACTCTATATGCTGTAACCATTGTGAGCAAAGGACACATAGAAGGTGCAATCACAAGCAGACTAACAGAGAAAGTAAGCTCGATATGTGACATATGTACTGAGCCACAACATACTATGAGCACACCAGAAATAGATTCCTTTTAATGCCCAGATGGCCCATGAGAATTTATTGACAACTTTTGTTCCTTACTGTACAAAATTAGCAGGGGAGATTTTTGCTCCAAAAGTATTGCAGCTAGAGTAAGAACAAACTGGAAAGAACTCTCTGAGCTTCTATTATTGCTTGTAACATTGGTCTTTTCTCTCAGCGGGTGAAGGGTATATTACATAATGCTTGTACTAGAACTGTGATGCTGCATGGCTGTGAAACATGGGGCTTGAATGCAGAGAGTTTGAAGAGACTGGAAAAAAAGGAAAATATACACAACTGGATATGCAATGTAAGTATAAATGTAGTGAGAGAAAAACTGTGTGTAAGAGGAATTGGATGTAGTGTGCAAGAAAGTATATTGTGCTGATAAATACAGGGTTTCTTGATATTTGAGGTGCCATACATGGTGAGCCAGGGACGTGACAAACCATCTTTCTAGGACTCTGAGGGATGGCTTGTGATTAAGAAAACATCGCTTAAAGTACTCACAGAACTAATATATTTACACACATGGGATGTGATTCAAGGGAGATAACACGTCTTCGTTAATTCCATGAGTTCTGGGTGTTTCCTCACGTCTGCAACGTAGATATTTAAAATGCTGTATTTGTATAGAGTCTGTTGAGCTTATCCACAAGGTTTTGGTTTGTGGCCGTGAGACCTTGAGTAACTCTATGAGACCTTGAGTAACTCTATGTCCAAGATATAAAATTTTTGTTGTAATGATTATTGCTCTATTCTTTAGAGTGTGCTTCTTCTGATATATGCTTTTTATTGATTATACATACATACATACATGCATGCATATATTTGTCCAACCCCTGCCAGCAGGGAAAGCGGACAGTAAATAGTAGCGATGATATATAAAAGCATAGATGTGGCTGCTGTAAAAAGTTTGCCTGAGGCAAGCCAAAGCCTTGTGAGTGGATTTGATCAAATGAAACTGAAGTCCATTGTGAGCGTGTATCTTTGTGTCTCTGTATTTGTCCCTCCCCTCACTGCTTGACAACCTGTGTTGGTATGTTTATGTACTTAGTGGTTTGACAACAGGGACTAATAAAATAAATACCAGGCTCAAAGCAAAATAAATCCTGGGGACAATTTGTTTAACTAAAATTCTTCAAGGTCATGCTTCAGTATGGCCACAAACTAATGACTAAAACAAGTAATGGCAACAAAAAAAAAAAAGATTTATATATACACACACACAAACACACACGCACTGAACAACTAAATTTCTTTCCTTTCAAGTATAATATGTCAACAACATTTCATGTCCCGAAGACAAGACAGCAGAAATTAATAAACATTAAAGAAGTATTTCGGAATATATTTTCATAGAATATTGCCAGGACTCTCATCAAAAACAGAGAAACCTCAAAAAAGTTTAAAAGTAGATCATAGACATGTTTTCCATACAATGTACACACACACACACACACAAATATACAAGCATTCACACATACAAACATATACAGACGCACATACACACACTACACACACACACAAATATACAAGCATTCACACATACAAACATATATATGCATACACACACACAAACATATACAGACACATATACAAACATATACAGGTATATATATATACACAAACATATACAGGTAGATACACACAAGCATATACAGTCACACATACACACTAACATATAGTCACACAGACACAAACATATACAGACGCACATACACACACTACACTCACACATACAAACATATACATGCATACACACACTCAAACATATACAGACACATATACAAACATATACAGGTATATATATATATATATATATATATATATATATAAACATATACAGGTAGACACACACAAGCATGTACAGTCACACATACACACAAACATATCGTCACACAGATACAAACATATACAGACACACATACACGCACTAACATACACTCACATATGTGTCAAGCCATACAAAAGTACTTAGATACTGTTCTGTCATCTGGAAACAATGAGAATTTTCATGGGTCTCTGCTCTGCATACTCTAAAATGTCAATAGTAGACTTTAGGTATAAATGAGCATATTTTCATCTGAATAAAGTAGAGACATGAAATCACAGTTTGGCACATCTTTTGATCATTATATCATGTAACAGTATTGTATGCAGCTTGCTAAAAAGCTAAAGTAACAATACTTATTCTAATACACAGTCAGATACTATAAATAAAAACGTTGCACAAGATATGTATGTGTCTTTTTTTCTCTGTAAAGTTGATCTATTTTTAAAAGTAGAACTATAAGTCATCATCATCATCATCATCATCATCATAATCATCATCATTTGACGTCCGCTTTCCATACTAGCATGGGTTGGACGATTTGACTGAGGTCTGGTGAACCAGACTCCAATCTTGATCTGGCAGAGTTTCTACAGCTGGATGCCCTTCCTAATGCCAACCACTCCGAGAGTGTAGTGTGATGAGGATGATGGTGAAAAATGTATACATACACATGCACGCTCACATACACACAAACACATATATGTGTATAAATACGTGTGTGTGCGCATGTGAATTTGTGTTTTGTGTGTTTTGAATGTGTCCTATTAGTGCTCTTGAATAACAGAATAAATAGCCTGGGAGTAAAATTAAGTATAAGAGGGATCAAAAACAGTGTGCCAGAGAAAAGACAATACGAGTATGTGATGCATGTGGTAGATAACAAATGGGTGATGGCACCCTAGGCAAGCCTAGAGTAAGGGACCCGTCAAAAAATATAAAACCAAAATAGAAGCTGACACTGAAAGTATGGAAGGCATGATGTCAAGGAGATGCAATTAGAGTTGTAGATCTCTGCTGGAAAAAATTTATGTCCAACCCATTTAGGTATGGGAAAACAAAGACAGTGATGATAATGGTAGTGGTGGTGGTGATGATGCTGATACCAAAACAGTTACCAACACAACAGCTGTCATCATCACCACTACCTACGATGTTGATATATGCTTAATTAAGCTGCAGGTATCACACCTTTTGCTATAATTGAACTACAGCCATTATACTGCCAGACCATAGTTCTTGTTATCATTTTCACCATCATCCTCATCACCGTTTTTGTTGTTTTCTATATCATTATTAGCTTAATTTTTTTCTTTCTTCCCTTATCTTTGATATAGTAGTTCTCCCTTGTTTCCCCATGCTGTCATGGTCGGATTTCCTATATGACATATCTCCATTTGTCATCATGTTCTTTCATTTCGTATGAAAGGTCTAAACCATACTATGTACAAAACTGTGCATACACAAACACCTCTATACACACACATAAATACAATTATACAGTTACTGATGTACACAAACATACTATAAATTCATTAGTACACACAGACAGATACAAGCATGTTTACATAGCTATACAGGAAAAAACATAATACATGCACATATGCACTGAGACACATGCATACTCTTTTATTCTTTTAGTTGTTTCAGTCATTTGACTGCGGCCATGCTGGAGCAGCGCCTTTTTTAATCGAGCAACTCGACCCCGGGACTTATTCTTTTGTAAGCCCAGTACTTATTCTATCGGTCTGTTTTGCCGAACCGCTAAGTAACGGGGGCATAAACACACCAGCATCGGTTGTCAAGCAATGCTAGGGGAACAAACACAGACACACAAACACACCCACGCATATATATATATATATACGACGGGCTTCTTTCAGTTTCCGTCTACCAAATCCACTCACAAGGCTTTGGTCGGCCCGAGGCTATAGTAGAAGACAAGGTGCCACGCAGTGGGACTGAACCTGGAACCATGTGGTTGGTAAACAAGCTACTTACCACACAGCCACTCCTACGCATATATACAAAGCACCACATCTGCTAATGCTTAAATACATGAGGCTATACTTAAGTAGTGCACATACAGACACAAACACATGCATACTCACATACATAACCACATATTCACATATACACAAGCATACACATTAACTTCCATACATGCCAAGACGTAGCAGCCATAACATTATACTGTTAGGATTTATGATAGCCGACATTATACAACTGGCTGGCTGCTAGGTAAGTAAATAGCCAGACAGAAATTTGGCCGTTATATGCAACATAATTAGTTCTTTATCTTACAACATATACATTTACGACTGCATATAAGACCTGTCAACAAACTCTTCAACTCTAGCACCATCGCGCTAATGGTAGTAAAGCACATTTAAACCCCTGTCCTATCCTTTAACCTTTATTCAGATATTGAAGGAAACCATTTTGATTGCTTAAATGGTGTACTTTTTCTAAAGTTTGGTAATTAGACTATTCCAGAAATATCTAAGTCATTGAAAGTGGCACAGGTCTCTCTTAGACTTAGCATCATGTGAAGTGCACTTTAAGTAAACATGTCTAACGCGTGTGTGTGTGAGTATGTATGTATGTATGTATGTATGTATTTATCTATCTATCTGTGTGTGCATACATACATACATACATACATACATACATACATACATACATACAAATATACATAAATATATATATATATATATATATATATATATACACATACACTGCAATATGTAATCCTACCTATATACACATATACACTTTTATGATTCCATTTGTACCTAGAGACATGTATATGCCTATACATACAAATGCCTATATATGATGCCTACTTTGCAAAGTGTTCCATATAAATAACAGTAAATATATTAATGTCAAACACACAAATGGCTATCCACACACACACATACACATGCATGTGCACTCATACATATACACAAAGAAACTCTTTCTTTTTCTCTCGCTGTCTCTATCTCTGTTCTTTTTACACACATACACATACATTAGCAGATTTATCAATAGAAATGCTTACTAAATTGACTCATATTGCTTCCCACTGATGTTAAATCATATTTCTCGCCCATGACTGCTTACTGAAGCAAATTTCCTTGATTCTTACAAGATTTAGCTGCTTCACTGATTACATACAGAAATTGCAGCTATATACAAAATTTCCTCACCATTATACACACCTAGCATATAGGTAGCTATGCTGAAACACTCTGCTTCACTACACATCTACAGCATAGAGCTAGCTGCTTTAGTTAGTTACCTCTACAATACATGGCTCAGACCCAGCAAGGAGCAGGCTAACTTAAAAAATCTACTCTGTACTCCTCTATCTTAGAAGCCTCATGCATGTTACACATTTCCTTCATGGAACTGGCTCTCAAAATGAGAAAAATCTTAGAAAAACAACAAATCATCAAAAACAAAAGACAACCCAAAACGCTAAAACTCATTCCCACTGAAGAAAACATGCACAAAAATAACCCCAACCCAAGTGTCTGAAAATGTGGAAGAACAAAGCACAGTACTTGCCATTACCTAATTCAGGAACTAGAATTTAAATTCATAGATGGCCAAACCTTCAGAGTTAAGTCAAATTTAACATTCAACACAGAAAACCTGATTCATGTAATCACATGCAATGCTTGTCAACATAATTACATAGGTCAGACAGGTGGATTGAATAAAACACCAGGAAAATCCCTTTAAGCAGTCACATTGCAACCTGTGCAGGAATGGACTTACCAAATTTCAAAATATTCCCCCTCTACAGGTGCTCAGATTCTTTCAACCAACAACAAAGACTAAATAAAGAAAGGCAATCTGTTAACAAGTATTAACCACAATTGAATATAGACCCAACCACTACCAACCAATACATAAGAATGACACTTAAAAACAGTTTCATACGTATTATCATTTTGAAAGATACATCCTATCAATTCCTAAATCTTTTTTTCCAATATATATATATATATATGCCTGCACACACACATACAAAGAAAACATCACAAAAACAGACACACACACATACACGTCTGCACACACAGACAAACCCACATTCTCACATACACATACACACAAAACATCACAAAAAAACATACACACACCTGCACACACACACAAACATACATACACACATACACAAAAAAAGAAAGCATCACAAAAACACACATGTTTGCACACACAGACAAACACACACATTCACATATGCATACACACAAAAGAAAACCACAAAAAAATCACACACACACATACAAAAGAAAACGTCACAAAAAATACACAACTGTACACACACACACACACACACACACATACACAGAATAGAAAACATTGCAAAAATCACACTCACACACACATAGCTTGTGACCACACACATACATACAGGTGGAGACATTAAAAAAAATACATTTAACCCAAAGGAAAATCCTAATATTTCTTCAACAAGACATTCATCACAACATACACACCCATGGTCACATTCCAAACGTATTGAAAGGATATTCAACACAATAAACACACACAATAAACACACACACACACACACACACACACACACTCACACACAGATGGCCATAAAACCCATTCAAAAATAGCCTTTTTTAGTGGCTGTTGTTGGCTGCTCAAGTGCATGTTATTAAATGGAAAAACAGTTAGTATGAATCACCATAAGACATTTTTGTGTATAAATATATTGTTTATTCTGTGTTCACCTTTTGTGGTGGAAACATGTTAGTATGATATAAGAACATGTCTGTTTACATACAAAGAAAGTTTTGATTTTTGCTTTTGCACTGAAAGAAGTAACATACAATATTTGTATTACAGTATGTATGCATGTGAGCAATGAGAACAGTCATTTTGAGAATGTGTGTGTGATGAAATATCTTCACTTATGAACCATATATTTTGTGTCGAGGTGAATAGACACGTGAGTCACACATGGGAGATTGCATGTGGAGCTGAAGAGAAGACATGTCTTTGACCAAAGCCTGGCAGAAACTGAGACCATTTCTACAGTGTAGCTCAGAACTAGGCTGATGTCTCAGAGCGCCGCTACTGTATCAAAGTGAGGCTAGATGCCTTATTGGTATATTCGTCTGCTGTGCAGGTCGACTCACACATTACTATGTAATATGTAGCTCTGCTACACTTTTAAGCCACTCCCTTGGCAGGAACCCACAAAAATTTCTTTTGGACAATTTTTTACTCTCTAACACTTTGAACTCTCTACCAAACTATATTTAAAGAAGACTTCGACGAAAAACATCCAGTCAGAAGATAAACTGCTTTTACTTTAAATTTATATGAATGTTTACTGTCGTTTGATAAAATTAAATTCATCATCGAAACCAGTAATATTTTCTTTATATAATTTTTAAAATCATTTTATTAAATTCCTTCTTAAATTGAAATGCCTTAGATTTACTTCTGTGCTATTTCCATCTCCATCTTTTATACATAAAATTTGATTTGATAGATCTTTTTTCAACTTTATATATGTATATATACGGTATAGTGTATATCTAAACACATAGAGAATCCACTTATAGGGATTCTACGAATTAGAAAGAACAGCTAAGTTCTATGACCACAAAAAATTGGGATAAAAATTCGACAGGAATAAATTTGGAAATGAAAAACATTTACCATCTAGTATCCTGGACCAATTGGTTTCTGATCATGTTTTAGCAAGTCATGGAGAACTCACAAGGTTTGATTTTCTTCAGTAGGTCCAACCTATATATATATATATATATATATATATATGTATATGACGTAGGTAGAAATTCCATAAGACATATCCTGTGTAAGCTATGGACACATAAGAGGAGCAGCAATATCAGAGGAATGTTAACAGGGAAAATAGCTTTTGTGTGTAGTGGGCTCACTGGTACAACTAACACTAAAAATGTGCAGAAAATAGACTCCATCAAATGCCAAGGGGGAAGCCTAGAAGTAGTTGATAGCTTCCGTTATCTAGGTGACCAAGACTGTAGCAAGGGTGGATGCTCTGAGAGTGTAGCTGCTAGAATAAGAATAGGTCAGGGAAAAGGTCAGAGCTCCTACCTCTGTTGGTAACAAGGCTTCTCCCTCATATTGAAAGGCAGATTGTAGGATGCCTGTATGTGGACAGTCATGTTAAACAATAGCGAAACATGGGCTGTGGCTGTCAAGGACATGCATTGGCTTGAAAGAAATGAAGCTAGTATGCTACGCTGGATGTGTGATATCAGTGTGCATGTACAACTGAGTGTAAGCATCTTGAGAGAAAAGCTGGACTTTAGAGGCACCAGATGTGATGTACAAGAGAGACAACTGTGTTGGTATGGTCATGTGATGCATATGGATGTGGACAGTTGTGTGGTGCTGATCTCTACCAGTGGAAGGAGGCTGTGGAAAGGGGAGACCCAGGAAGACATGGGACAAGGTGGTGAAGCATGATCTTCAAACGTCGGGCTTCACTGAGGCAATGTGTAGTGACGAAGACCTTTGGAAATATGCCATGCTTGAGAAGACCAGTTAAGCCAAGTGAAATCATAGCTGTGGTCACTGTTGGTGTTAGGTAACTGGTACCTGTACTGGTGCACATAAAATGTACCTTTCGAGCATTGGGCCTCATGGAAGCAATGAAACCAGGTGAAATCATAGTTGTAGCAGGTACTGGTGTCATGCTAACTGACATCTATGCTGGTGGCATGTAAAAGTACCCATTACACTCCCAGAGTGGTTGGCATTAG
The DNA here is from genome assembly GCF_006345805.1 of Octopus sinensis. Lineage (NCBI taxonomy): Eukaryota > Metazoa > Mollusca > Cephalopoda > Octopoda > Octopodidae > Octopus > Octopus sinensis. The sequence continues at coordinate 2,444,081 of NC_043011.1, read as the reverse complement.
GAAGGGCATCCAACCGTAGAAACCATACAAAATCAGACTAGGGTCTGTTGCAGCTCGTCAGCTTACCAGCCCTGGTCAAACCATCCAAAACATGCCAGATAGGACAACAGACACTAAATGGTGATGATTATGATGATGATGATGATGATGATACACACACACACACACACACACACACATATATATATATATATATATATATATATATATATATATATATAAGTGTTGGGTGTGTACCTAGTAGTACACCAATAAAGCACGCTCACTGCCTGTGACTATCTGATGTCATACATGGTAATTACGCAATTGTCACTGGATCTACCTCATGAATTCCTCAGTGTACACTGAGTATGAAACAAAAGAAGGAGATGGAAAATGGAATCCACAAGAAACTTTATTGCTCACAACAATTTAAGTTTTAATAAATCTCTGAACGAGATGTAAACAGTAACTGCTTGACAACGTAAAGTATACTAGCCATCTCAATATGGCTAACCACTAAGGGTGGGTGTTACTGTAGCTTTTAGCCCCAAGAGATCATCGTCTCCAGCTGGCTTTAGGCACACTTTCTGTGCCCTTACGGTATTTGCAAAGGGAGGTCATCCCTCTCTTGTCAACCTAAGTGATACGCACGGACTGCAGTTTCTAGGTATTTGCCTGTCTTCGGCGTACGGCAATCACCAGTTTTCGATGAAGGGAGACCATTTGCAAATACTTATTTATTGTTTTTCCAGTAACTTTCGTCACTGATTTCGAAAAACTGTTTGAAGTTTTGTTATTCTTATATCATCCTTTTCTGGTTATTCTTATATCATCCTTTTCTGGTTATTCTTATATAATCCTTTTCTGGTTATTCTTATATAATCCCAATCCTTGTCAATAATGTTTCTTGGTCATCATTATCTTACATTTAGATTTATGTTCTCTGAAGTAATTACTCTGAAAAATGGATTTTCTTTTTACAGTGCTACTGTTTAACCATACCACAGTAATAAAATGTATAATACAACAATTTAATTAACCAGACATAATGTACGCAGCTAGAATATTTTGTGAGACCCTGTTATAGCAATCTGGCCTCCATGACTTTTACATAATAAATGCAGCAGAATCATATAGAAGATATATCCTTTCAATGTTATCAGAACATTTTGACATTTATAAATCTAATTCTTTCAATCAATGTGTGTGTGTGTGTGTGTGTGTGTGTGTGTGTGTCTGTGTGTGTGTGTAAGATAAGATACAAAATCTTTCTTTTTATGATGACATAAAAATTTGTTATTGAAAATCATTCCATAGTGTAAGAATACCTGGAAACAGCTAGAATTCCATGATGATGGTATATAGATATCAAAAATAGCTATTGACAGTTATACATGCATGTAGATGGCATAAACTTGTAGTTTTGAGTTCTATAGTATTCATATTAAGAGAGTAATTTGAACATTGAATAACAAGAAGTTTTCAAGAATTATGAAACTTCAACTTGTTGATGAGATACTACCATAATTCTTTCCAGTGAAAATATAAAACTTTAATATCTGAGTGAAGCATAAATCAATATACAGAAGAAATAACCACTGAGAAAAAGAAAGACAAGAATGTAGAAATAGTGAGGATTTGATATTTAGATAGTAATAAATCCTTTATGAATGTCTTAAATCATTTCTTAGATAACGCTAATAGGCTTTTATGATACAACTATGTAATGATAAAATTCTAAGTTTTAATAGAGTTATGAAGTTCCTATGGTATCATGAAGAATTACTTTTTAATATTTAAATAATCTTTATAGTAACTTTGTTTTTCTTATAAGGAATGTATGAGAGTTTTTTTGGAAAACAGTTCTCACTCACACTGAATCAGGCACAAATGTATGTTCCAACTTATTTCAGATTTGTAGATAGTTTACTATCTTGTAAATTTTATTTAAAATGATAGCTTCTCTAACTCTTTAAAACAGCTGGCACCTCCCAAGTGATGTCAAAGTTCATAAGGTTAGAAACCATCTGAGTCTCTCGCTAAAATGAAGAATGCTAACACGTTTTACGCAACATATAGTGTATATAATCCAGTATATTGTTACAACATAATTATCGATTACAATTTCTCCAATATTATTGAATTAACAGTGATCTAAAATCTATCAACAAAATTCTCATTTTTAGTAGAAACCATAACATTTTCATGCAACTGATGGAAGAGACATGTACAAATCAAAAATAACCATGCACATGTGTATGTGACTTTGTGTATGAGAGACAAGGTATTTCAAAGTGTGCATGGGTGTGTATGTGTGAGGTGTGAGGGAAAGAGAAAGGGCAACAGAGAGAGAGAGAGAGAGAAAGCTTTAATGTAAGTAGTAAAGTACCAGTAACCAATTCTTCAATAAAAGTTCAATTCCATTTCCTAGTAGTAAATATATCATGTCACTTATTATTACTAGTGGAAAGGCATTAACGCCACAGCATAAATATCTATTTCTTAAAATCCTGAAACCAAGTGGGCTAATTATTAGTCTATGGATACCTTTGATCAGAAAACATCAGGATTATAATTTTGAACAGAAGCATCAGCTATATTATCTTATACATACATACATTATTATTTTGGCTGCCCCCCTCGTTATCGAGTATGGCCATTGCACGAAGCTTAACTGTTACTGGTGCTGTGATCGAATGTGACTTTTTAGCCCAGCTAAAGATCTACAATGTCTTGTACAGAATTGGCCACTAAAACCTTTACCAGTAATAGCCGGCTGTAGTTGTAACTGGGCTTCATATACCTTTGCATGTCATTTAAGTCCTCCTGCCGAATTACACTCTCTTCCACATGCCTGACAGATATGATTAGTATGGTGTGTTACACCACCACCAGTGGCCAGGTTGTCACTCATCTGTCTCACTTTATGACTACGAAGATGACTCTTGAGTCCAGCTTTACTGAGGCAGGGTCTTGCACAGATATTGCATACATACATACATACATACATACATACATACATACATGCATGCATACATACACTCATACGTACATAAATACATATGCGTGAGTGTGTGTGTGTATGATGAGAGGAAAGAACATGGGCTTGAACTTGGTACTCCTTTATTTCATCTGTTACATATATTTCAGCATTCAGTAAGACATATTGTCACAAAATGAATTCAACCTGTGGATGCACTTCAGTAAGGGCAGCAATTTTCTTTCATTATTGACAAGCTTTTGTATTACATTATAGTTTTCCTCTGGCTGAAAAGGACTCCATGTGGTCATGCAGTCATAAGATTTTACTGTGCTTAACATAAAGAGCTGAGACTTGAATGGTAAGATTGCCATGCACTGTGGGCAGTCAATACATATATGTATAAATACATACATACATATATGAGTGTGTGTGTGTGTGTGTGTGTTTATCCTCGACAACCATTTGACAACTAGTGTTGGTGTGTTAACATCCCTGTAACTTAGTGGTTCAGCAAAAGAGGATGACAGAATAAGTACCAGACTTAAAAAGAAAATAGTATTGGGGTCAATTAGTTTGACTAAAATTTCTCAAGGTGGTGTCCCAGTATGGCCACAGTCTAATGACTGAAACAAGTAAAAAAATATAAGATAAACGATACTCACATAAATACATTATGAACTCACACATACAAGCATCTTCTTATATACCAACTCAAATGCATAAATTCTTCCAAAGAAGAAAATAAAATATATTTCACTTAAATTTCTTAAGTTAAACACTGAGAACTTTAATGAAATATTTGGCAGCAAAACTTTTCCTTTCAGACAAATAAAAATACTGTCTAAATAAAAATTCAACATCGTGTATTCATATGTATATTAAACATATAGTCTTGCTTTAGAAAGTATGATAAAGGTATACTCCATGTGCTTGGGAAAAAGTCAAAAATATAAGGTTATTCTTCGAAAATCATTCCAAAGCAAGACTACACACGTTTTATATATTTACATACTTCAATATAATGAATTATTAATTCACCTGCTGTGCTTCCTGGAAAGAGAATTTTTAATTAAAATATTCCTGAATATATTGAAAAACAGTAAATATGTTTATGAGTTGAATAAACTGACAACATGTAATGTTACTTATTGTTAAGATTGCAACAGATTTATGATAGCAGTTATTGTTATTATTTAGCTGAGATGAAATACCATTCAGAGTTGTGCCAAGTCATACTACTATTAATGCTCTTTCCATAGTGAAACAATTCCAATAGAAAGTTTTTAGCTAAGAACAAATCTCTTGACCTAATATCTGTTGATTTAGAACAATGCTTTGCAACTGGTATTCTACAGCACACTGGTGTGTCACGTGATGATGCTAGGTGTGCCACCATGTAACCTGAATATAATTTTTTTCCCCTATACTTTCAGTTATATTTTTAGGTGTGCAGTCAAATTTTGAAAAGAATATAAGCATACCACAAGTGAAAAAAGCTTGTGGAAAACTGATCTAGAAAAAGCCTTTGCTAGGGTAATGCCATCTGTAGACTGGTAGTTTTTAAGAAAACTTAGACAGCTATGTACAAACAGCTCACTCAGGGATTTCGTATGCAGTTAGACATTTACCAAGTTTTGGTTCTCCTACTTCTTATGGTAAATATGGCAAAAACCAAAGTCTTTAAAACAAAAGACAGGACTGTGCTGCAATCATAGAAAGGGCTATACTTAACATGCAGGAAACAAGTAGATAGAGACTCCATGCCGTGTTTGCAATTTGAACTATGGTTGCACAAAATGAATTTTGAAATTACAGACAGGCTGATAGTGAATAAGATCTTTGCATGTGATAGGTGTGCAAGAGTAGTCAGAAGTCAATGCAGTAGTAAAATTAATTCCTTTCAAAGCTATAGAAGTAGTTATAACTTCTTTTATCTGCACAACCTAATCAGCAGTACAGCAGAGTGCTGTGAAAGCATGGAAGCTAAACATAATGATAAGGTGGAAAAGGCACAGGGAGCTGTTAGCTCTGCTAGCAACAAGGGATTCTCTTTTTGATTGAAGGATAGATTGTATGCTGCTTGTGAATGAAGTGAAATCCTGCATGATAGTGAGACATGGGCACTGGGTGCAAAGAATCAGTGAAAGTTAGAAAGAAATGAGACAAACATGCTCAGCTAGATGTGTGATGTTATATTTGACGAGGTGAGAGATAAACTAGGTGGAGGATAAACCAGTTCTACTGTGCAAGAAAGACTGCATTGGTATAGATATATGATGTGTATAGAGTATAATAGATAGGTATAAAAGAGCAGGGATATCCAAGTAGAAGGAAAGTGTGAAAGTGAAAGAGTTAGAAAGTGTGGGCAGAAGTGATCAAAACTGGGTTTGGAATGCTGGACCTCACAACAGAGATGGCAAAGAAATACAACAAATGGTGAGATGTTGTAAGAAAGGAGACATAAAGATGATAATGGGATGATGATAGATTTCTTGGATGCCACTAAAAGCCTTATGCTCATGTTGTGTATCCCAGAGAGAAGAGTAACTAGGATTTCTAACATCAACTGCACAGATTTGCAGCTATACCTTGCCATGTAAAATACTTCCTGATACACTGCTACCTATTGCAGAAAACCATGGATTGTGGATTCTTCCTTGGAGGTTCTGCAACATGTAACAGGTGCTACCTTTACTCTTTTGATTAAGCCATTAAAATAACTGAAACAATGATGTAAAGCTTTGAGTTTATCTTACTCATTAGACCAGTGTAATATTGTTTACAGTATTGTTGCCTCAATTCCTGTAACAATCCTGGTACCAAGCTGTAATGGCACTTGCTAAGAACAACAGCATATTCTCATACCAGCCCACAGTATCCCACTGATGATCTTTATATTCTTTCAAGAGTGAAAAATGCTAATATATTGTATATCTAAAGAAAACAGCTTGGCAGATCTGCTATAACCCATAGTATGATTTGGACCCAGCATTACAAGTTTATAAAACAAAAATGAACTGTTCTGAAATTTTCTGCTTGGAGTGGATTTTAAGACGTTTTCTTATTAGTGATCTTTATTTGCAGTAATGTGTAGTGAGCCATTTCAGAATTTAGTATTTTGGTCATGGAAACAACACAGAACCAGTTACAGGATATGAACTGACATTTATATCAATTATAAAAGTTCCTAGACTGAATTAACATTAGTTCACAAAGAATACAGATTTAGCTGCTCTTCACATCCAGTCTTCTGGAACACACATATACAGAAACTAATTTGTCAAGAAGTCTCAAGAAATTCCTTCTAGATGTAATTTAACAAATAATTTAACAAATCAAAGCTGGACAATTTTAGTGTAACCTTTGAAGAAGATGAAACTTATAAGTAGTTTTGAAATTAAACAATGAAATGGCTCCTAATATTTCCAATAACTAACCATGTAAACCTTTTATTATATCCTCATTATTTCAGTTATTTCATAGAATTTCTAAATTCTGAAGAACTATACACTTAAATAACCTTGCAGCAATTCTTTTTACTTTAGCTTACTCAAGTCAGTTGGGGAGCTTTTGTGAATTCAGTCTTCTCAAAGTAGCAACCGAATCTTTCTAAGAACCCCACACTTTTCTTTAAAACAAAGACTTAACATTTAAATTAGAAATGTCCATAGTATGAGAGCTTAGTGTGGACAATAAGATAGTGTACAACCAGCTGCGAGGTCAACAGTCTGTATACCACTGACATTCATTTCATTACTGACCTACGTACTTACCTCTCACAAGAGCAAGTCCTTCAACTTCTTCCACAATTTTCTGAGTGACATAAATCACTACCATATGCAGTTGGAACATTATAGAATTAATACAAATATATTAGCTTGCAAATCTGGCTTCAATTCTTCCCATAAGAAAGGCTGGTTGTAATAGATGACCATCCTGTCTCAGGAAAGATTTGCCTTTCATTTGCTCATTATTCTGAAAACTGGAGGTTATTTGGTAAACATTAATGTTTGATGGTTAAAAGACTGCCATTACATCTGCTAGAAACAACAATCAAATGTCTCTGAAACCATCTTTAACATCATATGCAGAAGAATATTTTGGATAATGTAGTATTGGCTATATTATTTGATAATAAGGTAGACTTGTCATGCTTGACCACACATACCTGTATTATCAGAACTGACCTGAGTTTATACACTAACATCTAGCTATCATCATCATCATCATCATCATCGTTTAACGTCCGTTTTCCATGCTAGCATGGGTTGGACGGTTCAACTGGGGTCTGGGAAGCCGGGAGGCTGCGCCAGGCCCAGTCTGATCTGGCAGTGTTTCTACAGCTGGATGCCCTTCCTAACGCCAACCTCTCCAAGAGTGTAGTGGGTGCTTTTTATGTGCCACCTGCACAGGTGCCAGACGAGGCTGGCAAACGGCCACGATCGGATGGTGCTTTTTACGTGCCACCGGTGTTTCATACTTACTTGTCAAGAATGTTGGGCGTGTCAGTTATTACATTCTTTTTATACGTGTGTGATAGCCATCATTTAAATTTGCTTAGATCTTGATATCATCAATTCACACAATTCTTGGTTTTCCCCTTTTCCCAATCATTTTGCCATTTTAGTAAAAAAAAATCACTATTATCCATTTTTTCGTATTGATTTTCCGAACTGTTTCATTTCTTTCTCCGATTCTTCTTAGTTGCTGCCACCTTTCTTTGTGCATCATCATGAGTTTTGTGTCCTATCTATAATATCCTTTAAAATATTTGATATGTCAGCATCTCAAAGACTCATAATCAACTTGATGAATGTTTTGTTAATGTTATGCTCCACGTCTGATGCCAGAGTGGACCATGCACAACAGTTTAATATATTTTCTCTCATTTTGATATTAACGTTTTTTCACATTAGTTAATTCACTAAGTTAGTATTTCTAATTTCTATAAAGCTAAATTTTAACTTGTAAATATTATTTCATCCTTTAATATAAAAACATTTCCTAGGTAGGAGGATATTAAAAACTTATTTCATTGTTCTACTGCTTTGGATTCTTATTCTAAAAAACATTGGAGTGATAGAAAATGTGGTCCTTAAAAGACTCCGCCGGTTACGACGACGAGGGTCCCAGCTGATACGATCAACGGAACAGCTTGCTCGTGAAATTAACGTGCAAATGGCTGAGCATTCCACAGACACGTGTACCCTTAACGTAGTTCTCGGGGATAATCAGCGTGACACAGAGAGTGACAAGGCTGACCCTTTGAAATACAAGTACAACTCATTTTTGCCAGCTGAGTGGACTGGAGCAACGTGAAATAAAGTGTCTTGCTCAAGGACACAACGCGTCGCCGGGAATCGAACTCACAACCTTACGATCATGAGCCGAATGCCCTAACCACTAAGCCACGCGCCCTCAGAAAATGTGGTAACATTTGACCGTAAGAAGAATGAAAATTACAAAACTAAATATAAAATTTCGGGACTAAGTATCTACTATTTTCTTGATTAAATTTTGACATGTGTTAGGTTACAAATACAATTATATGATAAGGGAAGTCAAAATGATGATACAGCTTACTTAATATTAAAGAATATATAATTAGTTTTTTGGATCTTTACAGCAAATAATAAAAAATCAACACCAGAAAACTGAAGATATCATAACACTTCTAATGATGCAACTTTATGGATACAATTGATTAGAATGATGGGTAGTGGATATGCAGAAATAGACATGTACAGAAGAAAGTTTTGTTGTGTAAATAACTTAAAGTCAACTTTAGAGAGAGAAATCAAAGGTATACAGGAAATTGATGGAGGACAATCAAGAAACAAAATTAGCATAACAGGCTGTAAAAAATAAACATACATGTAAACAAGTGGCGAATATAAATATGAAAGTGAGCAAAGGTGGGTAATCAGTTATCAGAGATGGTATGGGTAGTTTGAAAAGGCATACAGTTTGATGTCAGATGGAGACAGAGAGTGAAGGTAAATTTATTATAACGACAGTCATATTTTCTGTAGTGAGATACTAAAATGTGTAACAGCTTGAAGAATTTAGACACACTTATGTCAGTATTTGAAGGTTTCCCTTGCTGAATGATAATCATTTAGAAAATTGAGCTGAAATGTCATAAAGACTGAAAATCATGTGTATGTGTATACTCTTACTCTTTACTCTTTTACTTGTTTCAGTCATTTGACTGTGGCCATGCTGGAGCACCACCTTTAATCAAGCAACTCGACCCTGGGACTTATTCTTTGTAAGCTTAGTAGTTATTCTATCGGTCTCTTTTGCGAACCGCTAAGTGATGGGGACATAAACACACCAGCATCAGTTGTCGAGCAATATTTGGGATCAAACACAGACACACAAACAGACATGCACATATATATATATATACATATATACGATGGGCTTCTTTCCATCTACCAAATCCACTCACAAGGCTTTGGTTGGCCTGAGGCTATAGTAGAAGACACTTGCCCAAGGTGCCACACAGTGGGACTGAACCCGGAACCATGTGGTTGGTAAGCAAGCTACTTACCACACAGCCACTCCTGCGCCTGTGTGCATGTGATTATATAAGTTCAAAACTGTCTTTTTAAGTTTGGATTGATTATCAGATTTAACATCGTTATCAACACTTTTTTTATGGTCTTTATGAAGTTATTAATCCTAGACCAGTAATTTGGTAGGAAATTCTCTATGGGTAAAATTTGAAACCAAGTTTCCATGCACTGATATTTCACTCATCTAGAATTATTAATATTTTTGCTGAAGGCATAAATAACATAAAGTCTCATTCCATCTCACAGAAAAAATATGAAAAATTGTAGTTGTGTCAGAAATCAATGAAATTGGGAATTGATCTAAATTTGAAATAAATGAAGAAATTTTACAATGATCCCTCTTTTCAGATGAAATCAAAAATGTCATGAATGAAAAATTTTCATCTGAAGCTATATCAATATTTCTTGTGAATCTTGTAATACCATTATAAATAATCTTAATTAATGTTAAAGAAAACCAATCAGTAAAATGAAAAACTAAATATTTAAAAAAAAAATTTTCATTGCCTTACAGAGAAAGCAGGGCAATACTCATGTTTTTTAAGGCCTCCAAGACTGGTATTCTCAGACTGGAATCCCTACCCAAATGTTTCCAACAGGGTGGACCCTTCAAAAGATATCCAGTTAATGGTTTTGAATGGAATGATAGCTTAAGTCTTCCACTACAAATACAAGTCAACAACTATAAATGAAAGGTAGGTCAGGAGGAATTGTAGAAATGCTAGAACAAAGGTGAGCAGATGTCTGCTGTGTACATGATGCAAGATGGAGGTGAGTTTCAATCATACTTGCCTTTCATCCCACTGGAGTCAATAATATAAAATACCTATTTCTTTACTACCCACAAGGGGCTAAACACAGAGGGGACAAACAAGGACAGACAAATGGATTAAGTCGATTATATCGACCCAGTGCGTAACTGGTACTTATTTAACCGACCCTGAAAGGATGAAAAGCAAAGTCAACCATAGCGGAATTTGAACTCAGAACGTAGCGACAGACGAAATACTGCTGAACATTTCGCCTGGCGTGCTAACGTTTCTGCCAGCTCGCCGCCAGTTAAGTACTGAAGTCAAAGTATCCACTAACACCTCCCTATCAAAATTGCTCACCTTGAACCCAGATTAGAAATAATTTTTATTTTTAATATCATTATGAGGTGATGAGCTGGCAGAAATAAGTACCACTCTAATATTGGGGTTCATGGAATTGACTAACCCCCACCTGGAAGTTTTGGGCCTTGTGTTTACAGGAGAAACTATTATTATCATTCTCTGACAATGATAAGAAAATGAGACAAAGTAAAAATATCTTTGAAAAGAGAGTAATGCCAAGAGGTGTTTGAAATTGGTAGTTGGTATTTTTATATCCCAGAAATACAATTATAATTGACAGATGAATTTACTTGAATGAGGTTTTGATGTGTGTGTGTGTGTGTGTATGCTGGTGTGTTAATGGATGTATATGTGTTTGCTAGAATGTATGCACCTATCATCATCATTTTCATTTTGCATGCTGGCACAAGTTGAAAAATTTAACAGTTAGTATGAGTTTTATTGGAGTTACTGCAACCTTAGAGAGGGTCACAAGATCATGTTTCACTCAAACAACTCAGTCTTGGTATAGCTTCTATGTCTGGATGATCTTCCTAAATACCAACCATTTTCCAGAGTATATAGAGTGCATTTTACCATGGTTTGGCAAAGCAGAGTCCTCATGAACCAAACTTCCTTGACTTGCCAAATATAATGATAATAATAATAAATATCCTTTCTAGTAAAGGCACAAGGCCTGAAGTTTTGAGGTGTGTGTATGTGGGGGGGGGTGTTAGTCGATTATATCAACCCCAGTGAATAAATGATACTTAATTTATCGACCCAAAAGGATGAAAAGCAAAGTTGACTGTGGCAGAATTTGAACTCAGAACATGAAGACAGACAAAATGCCACTAAGCATTTTGCCTAGAGTGCTAATGGTTCTGTTAACTTTCCACCTTAATAAAAATGATATTAAGTGCCCTGATATAGTGTCAGGCAGTGGTACTGTCTCATAACTAACTGAAAGATTTTAAATGTACATGTTTAGTCTTGGTGCAAAGGATGGGCTACAACAAATATTCTACTCAATATTGCAAACTTGCTTGTCACTTGCTTGACCTTCACCTGTTGATCATATCTTTCAGCAGCTGACGAAATGAGCATTGCTGATCCTGATCAGAAGTAGTTGGAGGAGCCTCATAGCCATGTATTGACAAGGATTCTTCGGGGTCTGAAACATTCACCTCTGGAAACAGGGGTGTTTCATTCATTATCCTTAAACAACCCTTATCCAGGGACTGCTTGAGCAGGATGGACTACTTGACATGAAGAAAATTCTAACTAGGCCTCACCTGCAAGGTCATGCACTGTTTATCAAGATATGAGATCACCATGTCGTATACATATGGTTGTGATGCATGAGTCAAGTGTAACATTTATCAGAAGGGTGATCATGATGGGTCATGACAACCCTTCTGATAAGGGTTTTGTATATTTGTACCCTAGCATCACTTTGTTGGCATGCACTACTCTCTCAATAATAATAATAATAATAATAATAATAATAATAATAATAATAATAATAATAATAAGTTGTCTTAAATGGTACATCACATGTAATTGTTTTAACTGGTATGATACATATATTGAGAAGAGCATTGTCGCTGCAAATTTTTTTCCCTTTTCCCCTTTATTTAATTTATTTAATGTTTTTCTTTTTCTCTTTTTTCCTTCTTTCTTTTTTTCTGTGTCTTTCTTCCCCTATTTTTCTCTCATATTACTTTGTAAATGAATGACCTAGTGTCTTTATTTTAGTGGCCTGCTAATGTATACAGTGAGTTTCTTTACCCTAGGTGTCAGGAAGACAATCAGCAGCAAGAAATGGATAAAAAAATTGAAAGAATATAATGATAATGGTGGTAATAATGATAATGATAATAATAATAATATAGTAGATAAATATTACTAGTTTCTATAAGTTTGGGTATTATGATAAAGCAAAAATTCATCGGAAGATGGGTCCTAATCGAATAAAAGTTTCACACAAGCAAATGCCTAGACATACATACACATACACACACACACACAAAATCACATATATAGATATTCTTTTACTTGCTTCAGTAATTTGACTGTGGACATTTATATATGTATGTGCATAGACATATGTGTGAACACTGGCCCATGACATATAGATACACACACAAATTATATAGGTGCATATATGCATTTATATGCATGGATACACATGAAAAAGAAAATTTCTATGCTTTGAAAAGTCCCTATAGAATAAGATGAAAACACGAGACTAAAGAATTTCTCCTTTGTGTCTCCATTTTCTTCAATTTTCTCTTCCATTGTGAAAATTCAAGAAAATGAGATTTCATTGTCATTTTTTTCTTTAACCTATCCCCTTTAACTTCTTTTTACTCCCTTTTTTGTTAATTTTATTAGTTTTATATATAACCGAGAACTTTTGTTCCTATGTATGTGTATGTGCATTTTTTATGAGCAGCATGTGTATCTATATATGTATCTGCATGTATTTATCATCATCATCATCATCATCGTTTAACGTCCGCTTTCCATGCTAGCATGGGTTGGACGGTTCAACTGGGGTCTGGGAAGCCCGAAGGCTGCACCAGGCCAGTCTTGATCTGGCAGAGTTTCTACAGCTGGATGCCCTTCCTAACGCCAACCACTCCGTGAGTGTAGTGGGTGCTTTTTATGTGCCACCGACACAGGTGCCAGATGAAGCTGGCAAACAGCCATGCTCGGATGGTGTTTTTTATGTGCCACCGGCACGGAGGCCAGGCGAGGCTGGCACGGCCACGATCGGATGGTGTTTGTTACGTGCCACCAGCACGGAGGCCAGTCGATGCAGTGCTGGCTACAGCCACGTTCGGATGGTTCTCTTATGTGCCACTGGCACTGGTACCACATTGATGTTGATCGATTTCGATTTTGATTTGATTCTTTGATTTTCACTTGATTTTCACATTTATATATCTACATATGTATCTGTGTGTGTGTGCACGCACACGTGTGTGTTTGTGCAGATATTTATAAGACACAGGTCAATATTCACATATGCACATGCATGCACTTGCACAATCACACACCCACATACATAAATAGGTGCATACAATCACTGAGCCCAAAATTCTTTTAATGCAAAACTTTAGCTCAGAACATTTTCTTTTGTTCCGTAACCTCAATGACCTGTCGATGACAATCATACCAAACTATAAAAGAATGTGATTACTCCTTTTTCAGCAGAGATAAATATTAGCTCACCAGCAGTAGATAAAAAAAAGATAAAAGATTTAAGCAGTTTTCCTGCTTACTTCTTTCAGAAAACTTGAAGAGTCTTAATATTTGTATATAAGACACAGGCATGGCTGTGTTTTAAGAAGCTTGCTTCCAGACTACATGGTTCCAGGTTCAGTCCTACTGTGTAGTGCCTTGAACAAATGTATTCTACTATAGCCTTGGGCCAACCAAAGTCTTGTGAGTGGATTTGGTAAATGGAAACTGAAAGAAGCCTATCATGTATGTGTGTGCGTGTGTGCATGCATGCGTGTGTGTGTCCCACCACCATTTGACAACCAACTCTGGTGTGTTTGTGTATCTGTAACTTAGTGGTTCAGCAAAAACGAGATTGACAGAATAAGTACCAGGCTTTAAAAAAATAAGTACTGGGGTCGATCCATTCAACTAATAATTTTCCAATGTGGTGCCCCAGCATGGCCACAGTCTAGTGACTGAAACAAGTAAAACGTAAAAGATAAAGTAAATAAAGACATGATCTCTCTCTCTCTCTATCCGCTCAGTTGAAGTCGACTCTCAGTCACTCGTTGGATCAGTGTCCTCCAGTCAGTTTTATCCTGGGCCGCTTCCTTCAGATTGGCCATGTCCATTCCGGTATCACTCCTGATGGTTTCAAGCCAGCTGGTTCTTGGTCGGCCTCTTCCTCTCTTGCCACTGATAATTCTGAGCATGATGTCCTTCTCCAGGGATTCTCTCCACATAATATGACTGAAATATGCCAATCTACGCTTGGTGATCCCAGCTTCTAGCGACATTTTTGGCCTTATCTGCTTAATTAATTTTTCTCTTATCATGATTGATGTGCATGTTTTTGTGTTTGTGTGTGTGAGTGTGTGTGTAAATCAGGCTTTCTTTCAGTTTCCAGCTATTAATTCTACTCCTGAAGCATTGGTCAACCCAAATAGAAAACACATGCTTAATGTGTCATGTGAGACAAAACCCCAAATCATGCAGATATGACGCAAATTCCTTAGCCACAAATCCACTTAACTGCAACCACTCTCATTGTAATTATTTATCCAATACACATACAAACATACATACATACATACATACATACATACATACATACATACATAAATACAAATATATATATATATATATATATATATATATATATAGAATAATAGATAGACACACTGACAAACATACATACATACATACATACAGACAGATAGATGAATATATGGATCGATGGATATCTAGATATATACATACATAAATACATATAGACAGACATATATAAGCATTGCTTACTTGAATGTGTATTTATGTGCATGTGTGTACATATGTGTGTGATTATATAGAGTGTATTTATATGAAAAGAAGTACGTGAACTATTGTATTAGGTTGAAATTGTGTTTGTGGAAGCAAATTTTTGAAAAGAGAACATGGAACTGCAACTCAGCATTTAAATTAATTAGATATTACAGAACTATATAGTCTGACAAATGTTCTTCATCAAGCTTAATTAATTCAGAGATAATGTTTCACCTTCATCCCTCATCTGCTTTCATCACCACCACCATCATTACCAACATCATTATCATCATCATCATCTGTATAACCCCTCACCGCCATTACAACCATCATTATCAACAACACTATCACCACCACCACCATTATTGTATTTTAATTATTTAGATTGCTATTTTGTTTTGAAAGTATTTTCATTAGTGGCTATTTGATACATAAATTGATTTCATTAATTTTAAGTGGTTAAGAAATGAATTTCTACTCTTTTGCTATTTTTCTATTTTGCTTTTTTTCTTTTTTCTTTGCAACACTCACCCACAACATACATTCTGTAGGTAACAGGATGAGGAAAATACCATTTGCTTACTTCCAGTTCCCCACCTTCATGCATCTTCAAAAAGCAAAATGCCACTGTCATTTAGGTAAGAAGCAATATGATTTTCTTATATCAGAGGGAAAACTATTTTCATATTTAATTTTTTTATTAGCAAAGCTTTGCATCTCTAAATTAAAGTGACATATATTTCAGTCAGTACAAAAATTTAAATTTAATGTAATTCTTTTTAAAGCCTAAATGCCTATTTATCTAGCTATCTCTTAGAAGTATAAGGTGTTAATGAGAAAAGATATATACATAAAGTTCTCTCCCTCTTCCTCTGTCTTGCTCTCCCTCTCTCCATCTCTCTCTATTAATTTCTCTGTGAGTATTTGATGTATGCAAGTATTGAGTAATCAGCACATGCAGGCTTACACACTTACATACTTATACACACACACACACACATATATACACACATATGCATATGTTTACATGTGTGCATGTATACATGTGTTCATACACACACAGATATGCACACACACACATATATATATATATATATATCAAAATAAGCAACAAGGATTTCTAGAGGTAATGCAATACAATCGTTTCATGCAACTCCATTTAATTGAACATTGCAATCATTACATCAATTTAAAATGCAGAGCAATCTTCAGCTGCACAAAGACATAGAATTGAATTAAATTAGAACTGATGGACACATTAGTAACATTAACAATAATAATAATAATTAAAAAAAATAACAATAGCAATAATAATAATTATATCAATAATAATAATAATAGTGCTGTCAACTATAACTTAAACCCCCAAAATGAAAATAGTAGTATTGATGATGATGGGGTGAAAAGAATGCTTAGTGGTAGCACTTCTAATAAAAACATTATGGATTATAGCCCCAGTATATATACAGGCATGGAAACTACTTGTATGCCTGATGATGCAGAGGCGATTTTATATGATAATATGATTGAAGTGGAATTAAAAAATAACAGACATGAACATAGCATACTTGATAATGTAATTATTAATAGTGAAAATATTAACAATAAAAATAAAAATGATAATTTAAATCTTAATAATACTAATATTAATAATAATAATCTTCTTGATTACCTTAAATTTTAACTTTATACAATAAGACAATATTGTTTGAAATGATCTTTAGAAATTACTTGATTTATCTCTTTCTTAAATGGCTCTACCCTCCTGATCTTAGTAATTATATGGGCCTTTATATAATTAATCCTTCTAAACAAGTACCACTAAGAAACTATAAATATCATGTAGGGAGTAACAATAATAACTTCTTAAACCTATAATATAACCCTTAGTCTTTAAAAAAAGATTAGTGTAAAATATGATTGTTCCATACCAAATATTCCTTTAGCTGATACCAGATATCAGTGTTTTATTGATATTAGCTAAATATATAAATTTTAGTCTAATATATTTTGAATTATTTTACTTTTTCTAAAAATCTTCTCTAATGGTGTTAAGCTACATATACTTTACCATAGTATTAGTAATTAAGCCATTTTATTTCCTTTTCTATGGTGTTCTGCCCTACTTCATTATTTTATTTTATTTCTTTATTATTTTATACTTAGCTTTTATTTATTTATAAAATTAATCTAATTTTTGTATCTCTATAAATTCATACTTAGCTTATATAAAACTATAATGGTATATTGACAACTTATAAAAAAATACTGCTTAGATTATAATTTTACTAATATATAATTAGCATGTTCCTTTACCTCAATACCAGTATATACCAATTAATACCAATATATACCAATTAATCAATATTCACAGATACCATCTGATGAATTGGTATTTAAGTGAAAAATATGTATAAATATTAAACTATTTCTGGATAATTTCTTTTCCTCCCTCTCTTGTGGTAAAAGTTTGGTATACACTCAAAAGTATTCATAAATTTCTATCCTTTTGTTATAATATTCTTCTTAATAATCCTCTGTATGCAATATAGCAACATTGTTTAAAATATTTAACTATAGTACCTCATGATAAGACTTCCCCTATTTTATTATCAATGGTCTGCTAGTGGGAGACTTCCTTAAGTGTCAGCTAACATCTTGTTTTAAGTTTTCTTTTATCAAACCTCATGATATTGCTTCTAATAAATCTTGATTTTTATGACTATACCAACATATGATGTCTGTCTGCTCCTTCAGCCCTACCCCTAACAGATACTGCCCTTTGTTCTCTCAGCCTTAGATATACAAGGGATTGGATAAACTAGTCTATAAATTAAAACTGACCCCATAAAAACAAAAAATCAGTGACAGGCAGAGTCTGTAACAATGTATATCTTCTTGAAAATTCAGTAACTTCTAAACTGGAATGGGACAGCATGTTCTTTGACTATCTCCTTAAATTCTTGGAAATTTTAGGTATAATTATACTAATGTGTCCATCTGTTCTAATTTTATTAAATTCTGTCTTTGTGCAGCTGAAGATTGCTCTGCATTTTAAATTGATGCAATGATTGCATTGCTCAATTAAATTGAGTTGCATGAAACGATCGTACTGCATTACCTCTGAATATCCTTGTTGCTTATTTTGATTTTAATCACCTTACTTCGAAGTTGTATGGATAATACCATACCAAATTCTGGTGCCTCAACTTAACTACCATATTCATCTCAATCTAAATTTTTGCTGAACTCATCTACCATACCTAAAGTATATATATATATATATATATATATATATATATATATATATATATATATATATATATATATATATATATATATGAATAAATGAAAGAATGGAGTCGAACGAAGATGTTAACAAAATTCCTTTACTCTCGACACATGTTTCAAAGACAGCATATTTTCATTCCGAAGGAATAAAGGATGCATTATGCAATCTTCTCATCAGGAAAGAAAGGGAGCCTCTCTCGACAACAAGACAAACAAAAATTTCGATGATTACCTACATGGTAAACAAAGCGATGATTGCCTACATGGTAAACAAAGTGAAATGACACATTTTCTTTCCTGATTAGAAGATTGCATAATGCACCCTTTATTCCTTCGGAATGAAAATATGCTGTCTTCGAAACATGTGTCGAGAGTAAAGGAATTTTGTTAACATCTTCGTTCGACTCCATTTTTTCATTTATTCATATACAGCACACAAATTTCTACACATGAACCCGGAGTTTCTACCCTTGACAGGTCGCTTCAACCGTGTTTTTCTGACGTGAATTTGCTACCCAGGTTTCGGTTAAACGAATTTTCCATGCCTACGATAAACATAGGATAATTCATTCACCTACTTAAATATATATATATATGTATGTATGTATATATGTATACATATATATATATATATACATATATATATATATATATATGTATGTATTAATATATTCTTTTATCCTTTTACATGTTTCAGTCATTTTGACTGTGGCCATGCTGAAGCACTGCTTTAAAGGGTTTTAGTCAAAGAAATCAATCCCAGGACTTATTCTTTGTAAGGCTAGTACTTATTCTGTAGGTTTCTTTTGCCAAACCAGTAATTTACAGAGACATAAACACACCAACATCAGTTGTTAAGTGATAGTGGTGGGGACAAACACAGGCACAGATACATACGCACAAATATATATACACACACACACATAATTCAAGTAAATAGGATTCGATTTTGTCGTAAGGGATCATTTATAACAATCCAGATACCAACTGTGTTATCAAATATATTGGAAAAAAGTTCCACAATATATATGTATAAACAGTCCAACAATGTGTAAAGTTAATAAATGAAATTGGAGAAGAAAAATATACTGGATACTTGGTTAAATTTATTAGTATCACAATGAAAAAGTATCACATATAAGATTCAGGATATAAAAGAACCAGATCAACAAAAGAAATAACCAAAAGAATCCTACATGTGTTTCAATCCAGCTTTAGGTTTGAATTATTAGAATTCAAGCTATTTTAGATGTAAAAAAATCAGATTTTGCCAGCTATCTTCAGGGAAAGATGTGTACTTTTAGGTGAAGATAACCAACTAAATGTGTTTTTCTTTGAAAAAAAATATCTTGAAATAGCTAAACATAGTAAAGGATGACTGCTGAATATCAACATAAATTGACTTCCCTGTTTCTGCATGAAAATCGTGTTTCTATGTGGCTGCTATTTTTCTTGAGATATGTAAAATAAAGACAAATTATTCCATTTCACACATTTTGCCTATATTTTTCCCATGATTTCGTTGTTCAAAAATACCTCCTGGCAACAGAATTAGCTTTCTAAATGTAGCCGCTACAATTTCTTATTTTCTACAAACATTAATAACCTATTAAACACGTCGAATTTCACATTTCTTGTGTGACTCAAAATATTCAACATTTTTGAAAATGAATTTAATTACATGAACAAAATCAGAAATATTTAATATTTAATTAAATAATAATAAAATTGCTTCAAATAATAATATAGTATTAAGTGAAAACAATGCATGAATAAACACCTGAAACATTTTATTCAATACAAAGTTTTATGTGCATTATGCATATATATACATTTGTTCGTATATATATATATATATATGCAAACACGTACACATGCACACACCCACATATTGTATGTATGTAAATGAAGTAATAAAATCATACACACACATGTCTGCATACAGTGCAGATATGTGTTAAACAATTTATTACACTTGCTTTCCATAATGAATTGTTTATATACTCTTTCACTCTTTTACTTGTTTCAGTCATTTGACAGCAGCCATGCTGGAGCACCGCCTTTAATCGAGCAACTCGACCCCGGGACTTATTCTTTTGTAAGCCCAGTACATGCATACATATATATATATATACATATATACGACGGGCTTCTTTCAGTTTCCATCTACCAAATCCACTCACAAGGCTTTGGTCGGCCCGAGGCGATAGTAGAAGACACTTGCCCAAGGTGCCACGCAGTGGGACTGAACCTGGAACCATGTGGTTGGTAAACAAGCTACTTACCACACAGCCACTCCTGCGCCTATATATAGCTGATATTTCAGCATAAAATATCTAATGTGTTTCTGGAAATTACTGGATATCAGAAATTCCTCAGGTTTTATCAACTCATCTAAAGTTATCTTTTCTTCATTTGGCAATCATGTCATAAAATAAAGCAGGAATATAACTGGTCCCTACTTCCCAGAACCCTAGGAAAAACTAGATTGACTCTATTGATATTTCAGCTTTGAATGTCAAAAATTAAAACAATGCAGTTAGGCATTAATCTAAAACTTTTCCCTTTCTGGTACTATTTAACCCTTTCGTTACCAACCCTGTCAAAACCGGCTCTGGCTCTGTAGTACAAATGTCTTGTTTTCATAAGTTTTGCATCAAAATATACCACCAAACCTTAGTCGCAATTTATATTCCTAATACTAGCTTAATGATAACTAAGTTATTTTACTAAATGTTTGTTATATTTAAAATAATTGAAAGAAACACAGAGCATCTCAAAATAAATACAGTAACAAAAGGGTTTAAATATATAATAGAGAAACAATTCTTAGCCCTTTTGATACCAACCTAGCAGAAACCACTTCTGGCTCTGTAGTACAAATGTCTTGTTTTCATAAGTTTTGAATTAAAATCTTCCACCAAACCTTAGTCACAATTTATGTTCCTAAAACTAGCTTAATGATAACTAAGTTATTTTACTAAATTCTTTGTTATATTTAAAGTAATTGAAAGAAACACAGAGCATCTCAAAATAAATACAGTAATGAAAGGGTTAAGTTCCTTGTGTGAATATGATTGCATGATCAACACATTGAAGCAATTTATATAAGCTAGAGGAATGTAGCAATTCAATTTTAAACCAGTTTCTTTATTTCTTATTGTAGGATAAACAGCAAAATCTCCTCCACTTTCACTCCCTCTCCTGCATCAAGATTTGACCCAACAAAGGAGCCTCTATGCAACCATTCACCTTCAAATTCCATCCAACTGTTTTAGAAAAAAGACACAAAGGATGATGCAGTCATAGATTAACATAGTCTGAAGACAAAAAGACATGATGGCCAAAGCTAGAATGGCTTTGATCATTCAGAACTAACTTGGGACCAAGCAACAGCCTGAGCAATTCTAGCAAGATTTCATCCAAAGAAGGACACTTAACCTGCTAGAAATAGCAACTAAATCACCTTCAAATCATATTTATGCTTTAGAAATAAAAAGTGGCGGGTGGCAGTGTGATAAGAAGCTTGTTTCCCAAATACAGGGTTCCTGGTTCAGTCCCACTACATGGCACTTTGGGCAAGTGTTTTCGATAACTTTGGACCGACCAACATCTTGTGAGTGGATTTGATAGACAGAGCCTGAAAGAAACCTGTTGTATATGTATATACATACATCTATGTGTGTGTGTGCGTGTGTGTGTGTGTGTGTGTGTGTGTGTGTGTCTTTGTGTCTGTGTTTGTCCCCCACTATCACTTGACAACCAGTGCTGGTGTGTTATGTTCCATAACTTAGTGGTTCAGCAAAAGAGAATGATAGAATAAGTACCAGATTAAAAAAAATAAGGACTGGGGCCGATTCATTTGACTAAAACTTCTTCAAAGGTGGTGCCCCAGTATGGCCTCAGTCTAATGACTGAAACTAGTAATCGGTAATAGGACACATTACCTGATGCACTTACATATAACTATGTTTTTTAAAAAAATAGAGATGGGATGGTCACGCCTGGAAGAACTTTGCTTGTGGATCTTTTCAATCAAGATATAGCAGAAGTTAAATAATAGACACAATACAAAAAGCTGTCAAGGCTAAAATCTGTTGCCTTACTATTTAGAAAAGTCTGCAGCTTCCAAACATTCTATGAATATGAAGGCAAGATAAGATTATAATTTTCATCAATGTAATCTAAGTACAGTAAGTCTGATTAATTTTTCTCTATATTGTCTTCACACATTTCATTGTACAGTTTTGCTGACAGAGCTACAATCAATTCAATATCTAATTTTATAAATTACTTGCCCATTATTAACATTAAGCAGATGGTGAGAAATTAAATATTCATGAACGATGATGTTGGTGATTATGATGATAGTAAGAATGATGTAAATAATAATGATAATAGAGTAGAGAAGATGATGAGTATGTTGTAAAAACAGATGATAATGATGTTGATTATGATATTGTTGTTGTTGTTGTTGTTGTTGTTTAACACAAGGCCAGCCTTGATCAAAAGTCTTCCAGCTAAATCATCCCATTCTTTTTTCAGACACAATATATTAAGGGATGCATTATTCAATGTCTCCTTCCCTCGTATAAGATGCTAAGGTGAGACTGATTTGAGAAGGGCTGGCTGCTATGTCTGTCTAGAGAATTCAAAAGACAAAATAAAAGGAAGAGTGAGTGCAATGAACCTGAACCTAATGGTGATGATCCTCATCATTATTAACAAAGGGCTTCATTGACGATCTTCGACAGGATCATGATATTCACCAGCAATTGTTGAAGGTGATGATGTCAAAATCATATAATGGACTCTATGATTCAATCACATTATGGTCATATGTGCAGAATGATGTTGAAAAGCTGAAAAATGAACTGTGCCACTAATTTATATAAACCAAAGTTTGTTGGAGTTGTGTTGCTGTTGTGCTTTTGTGCTGTGGTTTGGCCCTTCACAGGTTTGCCTTATGATTAAAGATATTGAAGTTATAATCATCTCGTATTTTTTGTATATCCAGAATAGAATAGCCAAAATATTCCCTTTTTAAGAGTGTAAGGTATGATCTAAGGTAGGTTTGGTCATTATTTCTAGCAAGCTGAGTTAGAGGCTCCCTTTAGCAAGATGAACGACCATGTACAATCTCCAAAAGCAGTTGTTGTTTAGCCATAGTTCTAACCTTATGAAGCCAACTTATGAATCAAGGTGTTCCATTTGTGATCAACCTGCTTGTTCTTATCAATCATAATTAATCAAGAACTACATTATACAATACATACTTTTCCTTTTATAAGATAGAACATGAATTGAGAAAATACTATTTATAGTATTTCAAGTAAATGATCAGAAGTTTCTTAACAGACACAGGATATCCTAATATTTCTGTATGAAAAGGCTATTATTGTAGTAGTGAAAATGGTACTTGCCTTCCTACTATAAAGACAGAAGGTCGGTAGTAGTAGAGTCATTGTACAAGTTCTCGGTTGGAGTTAGTTTCAGTTACATGATATATACGAGTTCGAGTTACCATCATGGTAA
The DNA here is from genome assembly GCF_006345805.1 of Octopus sinensis. Taxonomy (NCBI): domain Eukaryota; kingdom Metazoa; phylum Mollusca; class Cephalopoda; order Octopoda; family Octopodidae; genus Octopus; species Octopus sinensis. The sequence continues at coordinate 2,420,082 of NC_043011.1, read as the reverse complement.
CGTTTCAAAGTTGTTGTCTTGCAGAGATATCAGTGATATCACAATAGACGAGCCAAAGATAATAAGACATGGAATACCGCTACAACATAATAGTGGCATCAAGAATATTGCAGTGCTGACAATAACATACAAGTGGATGAGGATCCACTTTATAACAACTATGAAAAGTTTCTCATCTGGGAGTATCTGCAAACTCTGAACACAATACTCCTTAAGGAAATCATTTATAAGACATCAAGTGATATTTATATCAACTACATGATTGTGGCATTCACTTAATTGTGTTGTTGAGATGAATATCTCTCATAATAAAATTCTTGTCTAATGCTTGATAACCAGTATTGGTGTCTTTACATCCCTGTAACTTGGTGATTCAACATAAGGGACTGATAGTATAAATACCAGGCTTAAAAGAATAAGAATTGAAGGGGATTCATTTGACTAAAATTCTTCAAAGTGGAATATATTCCTTTCAATTGACAAAATATTTGAGCATCTCATCCCTTAATCAGATGTCCTTTCACATCGGGTTACTTCTGATTGAACAGAAAAAGGATCAAATGCATTTCAACTATAACCATTTCGTTTTTTTTTCCAGACATTTATATCTAGTTACATTATCCAATGTATTTTTCTGTTGTTTTTTTTTTATTAGACAATAGAGTGAATGACTGAGGTATAATTGGCTGCTATTTCTAGTCGATCGATGAAATGTGTAGAGGCTATCTCTCTGGCATGTCAAGTGGTTATGTTTGTCAAAATACAAAAAAAATATAACCCAGCAATACTATACTCCTAAGAATAGAAGAAACTATACTAGTGTTGTGAAATCTATTGTTAGAGGATTTTGAAATAGTAAAGAAAAAATTATTTCCAGATTTACAAAAAAGAAAGAAAAATAGGAAAACGTTTATACATTTGAAATATAATAGTCTAAGCAGTTTTACTTTTCTCCATAAAAATGAAATAAAAGAAAATTTACAGCAAACATCTAAAGAAATATGACACAAAGCAGTGATTTCAGCCAAATAATAATATCCAACAGGAAATAATGAAATGACTTAATTTCAATATATTTCATTTCTCTCTTTTATCTTTAACACTATATCATGTTTGTAGTGCAAATTTTGTAATGTAATAATTTCCAAGTGATAATCTTTAAATAACAAAAGAGAGACTAGCAAATTAGATGATCTACTGTAATCGACTACCTTTAAGTAATTTGCTGAAATATTATTATGAGGTATAGCTGTAAACCAAATTAGCAACCGAGAACTGAATAACACCAATGTCTCAGGAAATACTTTATAAATGCTATTCCTAGGCAATAAATTCAGAGTTAGTTGAAATGACTGCTTGAGGTGGTGGCTCGGAAAGGTTGTTTTTCAGTATCATTTATCAATTACTTCTGAACAGGCATAAAAGGGGTTGACTAGATGTATAGAAGAAAGCTACACATCTTGCAGTCCAGTTATAGTGTTTTCATCTCTTTTGGAAGTTTGTTGAAATGTTCAATATCCTTAAAAGTAAATATTTGATCAATTTACAATTTTTAAAAAATTTTAAATAGGTGCAGGAGTGGCTGTGTGGTAAGTAGCTTGCTTACGAACCACATGTTTCCGGGTTCAGTCCCACTGCATGGCACTTTGGGCAAGTGTCTTCTACTATAGCCTCAGGCCAACCAAAGCCTTGTGAGTGGATTTGGTAGACGGAAACTGAAAGAAGCCCGTTGTATATATGTATATATATATGTATGTGTATATGTTTGTGTGTCTGTGTTTGTCCCCCCAACATCGCTTGACAACCGATGCTGGTGTGTTTACGTACCTGTAACTTAGCGGTTCGGCAAAATAGACTGATAGAATAAGTACTAGGCTTACAAAGAATAAGTCCTAAGGTCGATTTGCTCGACTAAAAGGTGGTGCTCCAGCATGGCCATAGTCAAATGACTGAAACAAGTAAAAGAGTAACCAAAAAAAAAAATAGTACAGAAATCTTATAAGGAATTTTTAGTTATTGCAAGGGATGTAGTACAAGTCAATCCCAATAACTAATCTTTGATTATAGTGTGTCAGTCAAAGGAAATCATTATGAAGTTTAAAATAAAAGTGATGAAGATGCTTGTACAAGTATTTATGCAGTGGAGATAAATCTTGAAGGGGTTTAGTGATAAACAGGTTTTGATATCTAACCTGAGTCAATAAGCATGACTTACACTGTTTTGGTGCACTACATGAGTTTTATGAAATCCTATTTGCCTATTCTCGAACAATTAGTCTCATGTCCAAGTAAGACATAAATAATATAAAGTAATTGATGAATGCTGAAGAGCAAGAGGTTAAGAGCTTTATGACTCTTTTCATAACATTGTCTTACATGCCTCAAATATAATCTTACTGTATATGATCAGAAATGAACAGATAAGGAGCATGTTAAATATAGCAATACCCCAGCCATACTTAGACATTTTAATCTTTATGACCTAACATGTTCTAGAGATTAATGATTGTATTAACCCTTTCGTTACCAACCCGGCTGAAACTGGCTCTGGCTCTGAGTACAAATGTCTTGTTTTCATAAATTTTGAATTAAAATCTTCCACCAAACCTTAGTCACAATTTATGTTCCTAACACTAGCTGAATGATAACTAAGTTACTTTACTAAATTCTTTGTTATTAAAAGAAACACAGAGCATCTCAAAATAAATACAGTTATGAAAGGGTTAAATGATGATAATCTGAATGTGAAAAGCACAACATCAATAAATAGTAAAGGATTAATGAAGTTCAAATAAAGTAATGATGTAGTGTCCCTTAGTCCTACAAAAGACAATATTCATTTTGATTCCATCTTTCTGTAAAGATTATTACATTTAGAATGGCAAATGAATTTTCAGTTGTGAAAACAAAAGCTTTAAATATATTAAAATCTAAATATCATATTTACTAAAGAACAAAGAAGTTCTTTAATAAAAGTTTAAATAAATTGGATTAGGTAGCTACCTCATTATCTGAACATTAGGAAAATAAATTTAACAACAGAGTGTGAAAGAAATGCTACCATTTCAGTGAAACATCAAACACTAAAACCACAACCACTGATTCTTTAACATGAAAACAAGATTTTTTTGAGAATGATGTACTCATTATGTAATCTTCAATCTCCTAACAAATATCAAAATGAATTTCTGCTGCATACTATTTATTCATATGCATTAAGGACAGATTTTGCCCTTTAAAATCAGGAGCAATCTTTTACCCAAGTAACGCATAAATCCTTAATGCTTGAAAAATAAAACAGTTTCTGATTAACATTCTATATTTTCATCACTTGTCAAAATTATCTGCTATCTATTTTTAAACTTTTGAATTCAGTCAAGCCACATTTCATTATATGAACCAGACTCCTGCATTTAAATCTATAAAATTAAGAAACAGTTAACTAATCTAGTATATAAGTATATATTGAAAGACTAGCAGTTTCGACATGTACATGATATGAAAATTATGTATTAATAAAAAACCTCTATTAATAGCTGATGAGTACTCAGCATTTTAAAACTGTTGTAATACTTACAACATTTAATAAAATTATGTAGTGTGAAACGATCGTACCAAATTACTGGAGTTATTCTTTGAGTATATATATATATATATATATCATATCTCTGTCTGAAAAGGGAAGAATTTGAATTGGGCTAAATATTTGAAGCACACAAGGAAAAAAAATATCTGTACGTTTAGTTTGGTATATTTCTTTGAAAAAATACATTTAGGTTATCTTTTCTAATCTTCAAAATCAGAATTTAGCTCTTTTAGTTGATTCTTTTAAATTAAGCATAGTGGATTTCTTCCACATAATTTCTACGTACGATGGGAGTAAATAAGATATGTAGGAAATAGAAGGAAATTACGAGAAGTATCTTGTATTGTATATCCCTAGACAATTATTTGATGATCTTGGCTTTATAAATATTCTCTCTCAAAGATTATGTTTTCATAAATATGATTAAATTGCACTCTTGACTTTCTATTTTACATTAAATAGTAAACACTAAAACGTTGTTTCACAATTCCCAAGCTTGTTTTTTCTGTGCTTATACAAATGACAAATGGATGTAAGCATAATAGAAAAGTGTTGTTATTCCAATGTGTTTCTGATTTCAGTAGTCAAACAAGAGACAGAATATAATTGAATTAATTTAAATCTCAATAGACTAAACACAATTAAACTACTTAATTAAACTAGAGACAAGAAACAGGAACTGATCGTTTTAATAAAATACACATCAGTAAGGGTGCCATTGCTGGCAAAGGGCATTGGGAATATAGTTTCTATTTCTTACATTATGATATCATGTATTTCTAACATTTACTAAAGGAACAAAGTTGCAGATCTTTTCAGTTTGAACAGCAGTTTTTTAAAATAATTTCCAGGTAACTAAACACTTTTAAACTTCGTATACTGGTAGAAAGTGTTTATAAAACATCTTTTTCTCTTGGTTTTATTGAGAAAATTTCTGCAATTTCAACCAATCAATGAGGTCTATTGAGCTGAAAACATTCTGTGCCGTATGAATATGTCCCTCGTTTAAGAAACAGATTGGGTTTATTTACATTTGTGAAGAAAAAAGATACCCTTCCCCCCACCCCTAACCATAACCCTAAACAGATTGAAATGCAATAGATCGAAACTAGGGTCATAATTATGGGTGACAATTTCATATGACACCGCTAGAAAAAACTGCCGTTCAGACCGAAAAGATCCCAAGTTGCATCTGCTTGATGAGAGCTTCTTTAGCTTACTTTGTTAAATTCAAATTTGCTGTTTACAGAGATTTGAAGAAGGAAGGATTTCATCAGGCTGATTTTCTCTACATTCATTGCAAAAAGAATATGAACAACTAAATGTGGTTAAGGGACGCAAATGTTTTAGATACTTCAAGAAATGATGAATGCTTTTCTGAGTGATATTCATCACTATGTCACTTAGATAAACATTTACGGCATTAGAAACTGACAAAAAATGGGACTTGTGATGTCTGCATATATAAAACAGAGTTTAATATTTCAGGATAGAAATAAATTAAAGGAAATATCTACGATAATCACCCACTTTACGACAAAAGGAAACCTTCATTTCATTTCTTATAATCATTAAATATGATATTATGATGTATCAAGCTGATATCTAGAAATAAGATTCTCCAGATAAAAATTGAAATATCTCAGTGGATATGAACTTGGCAATCATTCACAAATGGTTGATAGAATATTGGCAAATGTCACAATGCAATTAGAAACATATTTTCAAATTGATATTATCTCCTTTCTGAAGTAAAATCGGTAAGATTCAGTTCCTATATCATATAAGCAATTTGATAACCCAGACATATATACTCCAGATAATTGAGAAACATATGTAATAAGATACTAAAGGCAGCTTAAACCTCAAAACAGCCCTGAATGATTTCAGCAGAAGGTCAAATGCCATTGATGGTGAATTAAATGTCATAGGTGTCTAGGAATTAACATACATCAGAGAAAATAGGTAAAGATCACAGAGGTTGTACTATATCTATTCCACTGAGAATAAACATTATCTATTCCACAGAAATATTGTGTATTTTGGTACTGATTATGCACATAATTCATTACATTCATGAATATAAATGATATATGAGAGGAAGAGGTTCAGTAGTCTACAAACATATTTGAGTGGATCTGTTTGGCAGTTTAGTTCCATTTATACCTGGTATTCATTATACTCGGAACAGATTTACATAAATATACAGATGTAAGGTGACTAAAAGTTCGCAGAAACCTTCAGTAATTATAACTTGAAGTGAACTATGTGTGACCGTTACTTAGTGATGTTGTGAAGATTATTTTAAGTGAAAGTGAAAGCTACTTAGAGAAGATGATCAGGATCTTAAAAGTCTTAAGAACTTGCTCAAGCCAAATGTTGATGAACCACATACCCTCTCATACTTATTCTGGTACACATACATTCATCATCATCATCATCAACATCATTATCATCGTTTAGCGTCCGCTTTCCATGCTAGCATGGGTTGGACGGTTCAACTGGGGTCTGGGAAGCCAGAAGGCTGCACCAGGCTCCAGTCTGATCTGGCAGCGTTTCTACAGCTGGATGCCCTTCCTAACGCCAACCACTCCGTGAGTGTAGTGGGTGCTTTTTACGTGCCACCTGCACAGGTGCCAGACGAGGCTGGCAAACGGCCACGATCGGATGGTGCTTTTTACGTGCCACCAGCATGGGGCCAGACGAGGCTGGCAACATTATAGAAATAAATAGTTCATATAACTGAATAAAATGTTAAGCTATGAAGTAAATAAGCATGATGTTTCAGTCAGTTTTTCCTCAAAGGGAAAAATATTTCAATTGGTTTTGAAGGTTAAATAATTAGTATTGGAAAGAGAGTGAGAGAGAGAGAGAGAGAGAGAGAGAGAAAGAGAGAGACAGACAGACAGGCAGATAGACAGATAGAGATGGGATAACAGAGAAAGAAAAGGCAATGGCTGTTAGTGGAGAGGATTTCCAGTCAAAGCAAAGAGAAAATAAATGATTACCCTCTCTCATTTCCCCTGCTCCCTTTTCTCATCACATCTTCCCCAGCCCCTATGCAATCCACCTCTCTTGACACCTCTCTCTTCATAATAGAGGCCTATGTTTCATACCTCAAGCACCTGCCAGCAATGAGTTTTGTACTAATGCTGAAGCCAAACAGACAAGTTATGCACCTTTTTTAGTGGCATACCTTCCACACTAACTGAATTTGACTTTTCCTTGCAGACCTGGTCTGCTGGCCATTATAATGGACGTTCGGCCCAGCAGTTCAGCACTCTTCCCATTCCTTAGGCAATCAGTTCTGACATTCTCTTTTACTTACTACACCATCCAAAGAGGTCAGAAAATCCACCGAAGGATTCTATATGTGGTCACTTGAACCTGCTAGAAATACTAACCAAAATATCTCCAAACAATGTTCTATTTCACAAAATCACACTCAAACATGTACACACATACTCATGCTCCACTTATACACATTCCTGTATTTTATTGTTTTCTTTGTATGGGATAGAGAGTCTGGAGCTGGGGCCTTTTTCCTTTTTGGGGGATTTTATTGTGGCAAATTCCATCTCTTTGCCTTCTTCTGTGGTTTGTATTATTTCTCATGTTTTTCCTTGTCTTGTTTGTTTGGTTTCTTCCGCAACTTTCGTTGGCTTTGCCGTTTGCTTTTCTTTCTCCTCTGCATTTGGTGGTTCTTTTGGGGGAGGGGCTTTGCTTTTCTTTTCTTTAAATTCTGACAACTATTTTTCACCTGTAGTTTGTTAACGCAGACACACCTGCACCTACTCTTCCTTCTATTTCTTATACTTCTTAAGCTCCATTTCTCTTCAGTCTCCTATCAAAACAAATCCCTTGTTCCTCTATTTACCACTACTATGTGTCTCTACCACAAATCTCTACACTTTTCACACTCCAACTCAGCTCCTTTCAGCTGATTCTTCCCAATTTTCAAGCCAGCAGGTTTTAGCATTTCTTCAACACTTTTTGATTCTCATGACTTTTCACAAATGCTTCTATTTCCACACATATCTACAATCATTAGTTCCTCACCACACCATGCTACAGACATTCCTTTCACCTTGGACTTGGCACTAATTGTATAACTGCCCTGGACTTTTCACCAATTCTTTTATTGTGTTGTCTTCACTTTTTTTCTCATGAACCTTTATATTTTGCTATATAAGAGCTAACTCACAATTAACTTTCCTCTAAATTTTCTTTAATTTTTTCCCTCTTCTCACCCCTACAAGAACTCATACTTTTCATCTCCTCCTCTTATTTATTTTTCATTTTTTCCTTTTTGTTTGTATTCTTTACACTCCTCCACATGCCTTTCCAATTCCCTTTAACCCGACTTAAAAACTTTTTTCTATCATAATTCTTCTTTCTCCATTTTCCTCTCATTCCTCCCTCACTCATCTTCTCTACCTGAACTCTCACCTTTTCTCCCTTTTTTCAGGACTTTCCAACAACTGTGTTTAAAATAATTTGTGAAACGTTTTTCCTTTTTTTCTTCAATACAAATGCTACAACTTGTTTTTCCCTCATCTTCTGCTCTCAGTTTCTTACTGATCAGTGGATATCAGTTTCTCCTCAGCCATAACCTCCCATCAGGGATTTATTGTGTTGTGTTTTTAAATTTCTTCTCTCACACAGACCTTTAAAATATTGTTATGTCAGTGTGAGGTTGAGAAAAGTGAGGGTGGTGAGTGTGAGATAGAGATATAGGAAGGAGGAGCAAAAGGAAAGGGGTGCTGAGAAAAGGGACTAGGGAAGTGATGCCAGAAAAAAGTGTAGGTAAGTCAGAAAGGGTGATCTTTTCATTTTCTCTTTGCTTTAACAAAACTTGATCTCCACTAACAGTCATTAGCTCTCCATTCTTTGTTACCTCTTCTTTCACACTTTCCTTCTTTTCTCTCTCTCTCTCTCTCTCTCTCTCTCTTTCTCTTTCCCCCTCTCTCTAACACTAACAATTTAACCTTCAAAGCCAATTGAAATTCTTTTTCTCTCTAAGGTAAAACCAAAGGTAACATCAACAGCAATAAATACTAATAATACTGAATTGAGTGTATTGTGATACATAGTGAAGCCAACTAGCTTCCCTAATGATGGCAGTTGGCTTGCTGAAACATATTTACATTAAATAAAATACCAGTTATGTTTTCTGTGTTCAATTGTCTGTCTCTGCATATGGGTGTATTGATATACAGGTAAATATGTAAGCATAAATATATACACAGACTTATGTACAGGTATTGATTATGCATATTTACTTGCACACTTGCTCACACATACACCACGCACACACACACACATGCACACACACGCACGCACACACACACACACACACACACACACACATCGCTGAATTAGTCCAGTTTTGTTTCCATTAGCACCTGAGTATCTGAGCATAAATTTACTATTTATATGTATTATCTAAAAAAATAATTCCTTTCAGCCAATAGCTTGCATGATATTTTCTTAAGTTTTCCAATAAAGTGCTTTCTGTCATATAATGTCTCCAAGACTTCTAGCAGCAAGTGATACTGTTATCAATTACATATGCCAAGTCATCCAGTTCATCTACAATCACTCAACTAAATGTCTCAGAAAATAACAAACTTTCCTTCAAATTTACTGAAAAAAAAAAAAAATAATAATAATAATAATAATAATAATAATAAAGGAAATAAAAATCTGTTGATGCTGCAGGCCTTGAGTTGTTCCTCAATTTTTCATGTATCAGACAATCACAAAATTCTGAGAAGCATTAAAAAGCGATAAATTCTAATAGTAGGTATCAGATTTCAGTAGTAAAAAAGAAAGAATTTACCTCATTTTTGTTAAAGAACTCTGAACATATGACTGAAATAAAAACGAATATATATCTTATTTAGATTTAAAGCTAATTTTTTTTTTGTATAGGTGCCATACAGCAAGCTTCAGTCCAATGTATACTGTAATATAATTACAACTTTAAGCATATTCACTTCGTTTATGATGCTCATAATGATGGAAACAATATGAATAGCATATCAAACTGTATATTAACGACGTTTATGTAGTTTATGCAAACAATGTCACTTCTGGCTATACTTATATCAGTACGTTCAGTGTAACAGACAACAAATGCATAATTTATTCGGATTCTCTTTAATAGTTATATGTTTGTATGTCTATGTATGTGCAGAGATGCATTCAAAATATATCCAACTTTATTTTTTCATGCCCAAACTATTGTTACATGGGTAAAATGCTTTGGATGGGAGATGAAGCTACCATTCCTGCACATGCATGAAAATTTTCATATCAGGAGGCTGCATCAGTTGCAGCCTAGACATGTAGTACATACCCGTTAGATTTTCGTTTTCATACAAGATTACCAAACACTTTGAGCAGAGACCATACCTCAACCCTTACACACCATGTCTACAACCCATTCTTTTAAGAAATTTTAAAATTTTTTGTCATTTGCAGATATCTAGTGTCATAAAAGAGAGGGCCCGATGTCATAGGATTCTTAGCTTAATAGTACAGTGTGCTTAACTGAGATTCGGGAGGTGGAGGATTCGATTCTCTGTAGTGGTTTGCTAGCATAATTTTTTCCCCTTTTTTCTAAGGTATTTAACCGACCCTCTAAGCTATTTTCACTGCTATTATGTGTTTGAGGTTTTCTTTATTTTTTGTGAAATACCAACTAACTCTGCTCTTCAAAGTTATTCTTAAGGTCAAACATTAGTAACTCACAAGCTCTTACAGTTTCCATCCCTAATTCAGTTCTCAACTAAATTGAAATTAGATTTTTTTGCAATGATGGTTCTGTCCTGAGCTATACTTTGAGATAAAATTAATTGAAATGTGGTTCATTACAAAAATTACATGAAAATATGTGTGGTCAAAAATGTGAAAGTAACATGAAAAATTGACTTTAAATAAAAATAACTCAGTTATTTTAAAATGAAAAGTATTGATTAAATATGCTCATTGGGAAGAATCTCTTGGATAATACCTCATTTAAAAGTATTAGCTTTGAGAAAGGTTATGTGATTTTAAGTAATGAAAGAAATAGCAAGCAAGCCCAAAAATTGGCTCTGAATCAAAATAATTCAGCTATTGTAAAAGAAAACTATACAATTTTTGTATTCAAATGAAAGAGCTCTATGAGGTGAATATTATGGTGAAAACCTTGTCAAAAATATTAGCTATACAAAAACTGGTGTCGCTTTAAGTGACAAAGAATAATATGCTCATTTTAAGAAATTCTAATAATTTTTGTCATTTTCAGATATTTAGCATTATAAAAGACAGGATCTGATGTCATGGGTCCATAAGTTTAACAGTACAGAGCGCTTAACTGGGAGTAGAGGGGTAAGATTCTCTGTGGTGGCTTGCTAGCCACTTTTCCCCTGTTTTCTAAGCATATTTCACTGCTATTCTATGCTTGGGGTTTTCTTTATTTTTTGTAAAATACCAACTAACTCTGCCCTTCAAAGTTATTCTTAAGGTCAAATTTTAGTCACTCACAGTCTTTATTACTAATTCAGTTCTTCAAATTGAAAATAGTTTTCTTTAGTGATAATGTTTTTGCCATGGAGTATGATTTAATGTCAAAAGAGGATTTCCCGGAGGTGGAAAAGTAAAAAAATAATGAAAATGTAAAACATGTACCAAAGGAAGAACCAAGGTTTTCAGCTCCTGTGGGTGGCAATATGATAACATTGGATGTAACAATAGCTGAACTGTTCAAATACAGGAATCTTGTGAAAAAAATGAAGAACGATACGAAGCTACTCCCTCCTCAAGAGATTTTGCAAAACATTGCAGCAAAAACAGTATCATACAAGTCATACAGTTTAAAGGAGAAAAGAATTTTGACGTGCAAAAGTGAGGTAATAGAGAAATAGGTTTGGCGCCTATATGGAATAAAATAATTTACATCGGCTGTGGAAGAAGGAATGTCATGGTCAAAGCGCAAGTCACAGATGAAAATATGGCAAAGGAGCTGTCTACCATGACTTTGAGAAATGAAGATGGGCATGTCATGTGGAGAGTCAGAGAGGCAGAGAAGCCTCTATCAAACCTTTAATGGACAAACATGAAATTCAATGGAAGGACAGGGGGAGATGCAAAAGGCTTTTCACCAGCATTTTGCCCGGTTGTTCGGAGAACATGGTAGGCTGGACCATGGGAAGCCCCTAAGAGACTTCCTCGTCGGTAGTCTATGACTCTCGGCATGGGAGGTGGAATGCTGTGAGGGGCCGATTACAGCTGTGGAGGTCGAAAAGGTATTAGCTGAGTGCACTGGGGGAAAATCACTGGGGCTGGATAGTCTGCCCTATGAATTTTATTGTAGCATGCCAGACTTGTTTGGGCACTTGCTGGCCTGTGTCTACACAAACTGACAATAGAATGGGAGGATTCCTAGATGTGAGTCAGGGAGTGGTGACACTGATCAGAAAAGACCTGAGCAAGGGGGATCATATTAGTAATTTTAGGCCCATAACTCTATCTAATGTGGAATTAAAGATTTTAGCCAATGTGCTAGCTAAGAGGTTGGCATGTGTCGTGGAGAAACTTGTTGGGAGGGCGCAGATATGTGCCATACTAGGCAGGTCAATCCAGGACAATCTCCATCCCCTGTGCTACACCTTAGAGAGGGTGGGTGAGTTATCTGGTAAAAGTGAGGCACCAGTCCATTTAGACCAGAGTAAAGTTTTTGATAGGGTAGACCACCAGTATGTGGTGGCAGTCTTCGAGGCAGCTGGGTTAGGCCCAGACTTCCATAGTTGGATCACTGCCATTTATGGCAGCATCAAATCTACATTACAGATAAACAGTTACCTGTCGGTGCTGTTTAGAATCGAGTGCTTGATTCGTCAGGGGTGCTCCCTGTCTCCGCTTCTCTTCTGCTTTTTGTAGAGGGGAGGAAAACCGCTTATTAGGCACTCTGCAGCCAAAAACCACTAAAGGGTGGGTTAGGGATACTGTGGATGATGGATGATGTGCAAACATGCACTGAGGCTGGGGCACCGCTGGCTCTGCCTGGAGGGTGATCAGGTGTGGAGTCCACTGGCAGAGTCTTTCCTTGGAGGAATTCAAATCCAATTTCATAAAAAGACATAACCTGACCGAATGGCAAAAATTGTGCTGACAGGCACTCATGCTAATCCACAAGGTGGGCAAAGCTAGCAGTGGGCGTACCACCTCAAAACTCTATAGTGGGCTGGTAGAGTTCAAGAGGGATGACGTCCTAGTAGAAACTCTGGGGCTCGATGAGGGCCAGCTAGCCAATCTGTTCCAAAGAACTTTTGTGCTGGGCTACCTGGATAACTACCAGAAATCCCTGACCTGACAGTGCTATAGCAGTGCTTTACCTATTCATGATAAACCGTCTAGGCATGGAATGTCTGTGCCACTGGCATGTCCAAGGTGCAGGCAGGATGATGAAACTGTTCTGCATGCCCTTGTACAGTGCCTGGAGCTTTCAAGTTTGATCATTTATGCAGAACATGTGCTGTCACATCTAGGAAAAGTACAGCTACGAGGGGCGTTCAATAAGTAATGCCCCTGACCCACTTGCAGTTGTTTGATCTAGCTGAAATTTTGCATGTGCACTTATTTATACCTCTATTGATTAAGTGGCGAATTACAGCTCTGAACTAATTGTGGTTTCTGATTTACAGGTGTTTGAACTGAGTCAAGTGTGAAATGGAGCCTGTTGAGTGTCGAGCAGTGATCTGGTTTTTGTATTTGAAAGGACGCACACCACGGGAGACTTTTGATGAAATGAAAGTAACTTATGGTGATGATGCCCCATCATATGACCTTGTAAAACGCTGGCATTGTGAATTCAAACATAGTCGGAACTCTGTGGAAACAGCTCCCAGATCTGGTCGCCCCCTTCTGCCGTTGATGAGACGTCTGTCCGTCAAGTTGAGGCTGCCATTTTGGAAGGTCAACGCATAACTATTCGCCAAATAGCCCATAAGGTCAAGATTAGTACTGGGTCTGTGGAAACTACCATTCATGACCATTTGCATATGCAAAAGGTGTCTGCCAGATGGATTTCCAGGTTGCTCACACCTTTCCAGAAGCAAGAACGCGTTGAGTGCTCGAGGATGAATTTGGAGATGTGCCAAGAAGATGAGTCAAAATTTTTCAAAAGACTGATCACACAGGATAAAACCTGGGTCCATCACTATGATCCATAGACCAAAGCCCAGTCAATGCAGTGAAAGCACCGTGACTCACCTCCTCCAAAGAAGGCAAGGGTGCAGCCCTCCGCTGACAAGGTTATGCTCACAGTCTTCTGGGACCAGGACGGAGTAGTGATGACAGATTTCCTGGCAAAGGGTACCACAATTACAGGAGCCTATTATGCTTCACTTTTGAGGAAATTAAGAGAAGCTATCAAAATCAAGAGGCGGGGCAAGATCAGCAAAGGCATCCTCCTCCTGCAGGACAACGCTCCGGTCCACAACTCGCGTGTCGCCAGATCAGAAGCACAGGCGTGCAGCTATTAACTCCTCCCCTTGCACCCTCTGATTTTCACCTCTTCCCAGCCATGAAGTTGATTTTGAAAGGAAAGCGTTTCCCAGATGATGCAGCCTTGATTTCTGAAGTCACGTCGTGGTTGGAGGACCAAGCTGGGGTCTTCTACAAAAACGGTCTCCAGAGCTGTATCAAACGATGGGAGAAATGCATAACTCTGGGTAGTTCCTATGTAGGAAAAGACTAATAACTGTGCCAAGTGTCGTTGCTCTACTGCTATGGGAAGCGGGTCAGGGGCATTACTTATTGAACGCCCCTCGTATCAGTTGAGTCCATGATAAAGGTTGCACCACTACCCGGACTACCAAAGGAAGGTGAGGCATATTTTTTATGCACAGTTGCAGTACTGAAAGAGTGTATATGGAAAACTAGAATGAAAGGAGTCATGATGGGAATATTCATTTCTGACTCTGGTTTGCTATTATACTTCAAATATCATCTGAAGAGCAGGATAGCGCTGGAGAAAAGACATCTGTCATGAAGTGTATACAGAAAAAGATGGAAGGATGTGGAAAGGATTTTGGGAGTGAATGACACTACATAATCTCATCTATAGTAAAGGAGTACGGTGTAGTCAGTGGACTTCATGGCCAAAGTGCAAAATTTTAATTGTATCTAATATAAATCCTCATATTTTAAAAATCACATTAAATGAACTCTTGAACACTATTTGTTTGTAATATCCTGTATTGTCCCCTCTGTGTTTTGATATTTTATTATGATAATAAAATATAAACCTCTAACCAAAGAATTATTCTGTGCTGATGAAAGGAAATAACCGAGAAATCATGATACACAGATATTGTTTGGAGCTGAGTGGGGGTGCTAAATGTCCTAGCTCGAAAATATAAGGACACAGATCATGTCGTATAGCCAGCTGGAGACGATGTCCCATGAAGCTAAATTACAGCAACGTTCATTCTAAACCAGGACTGCCATATTATGTTGGCAAATAATCTTTACTCTAATTACAAAGGCATATACACATAGATACACACACACACACGCAGACATATATATATATATATATATGACGGGTTCCTTTCAGTTTCCATCTACTAAATCCACTCATAAGGATTTGGTTGACCTGGAACTATAGTAGAAGACATTTGCCCAACATGCCATGCAATGGAACTGAACCTGGAACTAGGAAATAAAAAAATAAATTTTCTGGTTTCAAAAACAATTTCTTTACAAAAGAATATTTTTATGAAATTACACGTATTTTTACTTCTTGAAAATGTTATTGTCCATTTAATATATCTTCCTCTTGTCTTTGTTTCAGTCTTTGGATTACAGCCACACTGAGGCCCTACATTGAAAGGCCTTAGACCAACAAATGGACCTGAGTTCTTTTTTCTTAAGCTTAGCACTTATACTGTTGGTTTCTTATGCCAAATTGCTAAGTCACAAAGACATAAACAAACCAGCACTGGTCATCTAGCAGTAGTGAAGACACACACACACACACAGATATGTATGTAAATGTCGAACAATGAAAGTGAGTACTCAACACCAAATTGGTGGATAAAATTTCTTTAGTTTTGCTTTAAGATTACCATTGGTTTCATGTTAGGAAAAATATCTTACTATCTCAACGATTTTTCAAGCCGATCACATAGATTGGCTGGTGTGCGTCTCCATTTTGGGCACAAAACATCTCACAAAAGATTGTCGTTTTAACACAATCTGCAAGATCAAGAGTAAATCGCAGAAGGTCCTGAACTCAATTATGGAAAATGACTTCCAGGCCAAACTTCAAAAGTGTAGGAATGCTGGAACCAGTTTATTTTCTGTGCAAGGTGACTATTTCATTGTATGAAATTATTTGAAATTATAAGGTAAAGTTTGGATTAAAATGCTTGCATTCCATACGGGACACCTTTTGATGTTTTTTAACCTGTTCTCTCTATCATTTCTGATTACTGTACTCATATCTAAAACCATAAGCCATAAATATTTATCGTTAATAGTAGATTTCTTGTAGCTTAATGTGACCCAATATTACTATTGTTGTAACAGTGAATAATCTAAGAGCTCTAGCCAACCATAGTTCACATATAATAACAGATGCTATAGTTTAGTTGTATAATTTTGACTTTGATTCAAGTATTGGAATATCTTCATAGTATTTACATCAACCACTGTATATATAATCACTGTATATATAACTCTTTGTAGTAATTTATTCTATTAAATCACTTAAGTATTAGATATATGAATTTTAGTATTTGGCTTGTTCATATTTTGCTGGTCATTATCTTTTTCTTTTACTTGTTTTCATTATTAATTTAGGATGACCAGTGTGTAATATTCTTCTTCTGTCATTCCCTCTTTACTCTTTTACTCTTTTACTTGTTTCAGTCATTTGACTGCAGCCATGCTGGAGCACCGCCTTTAGTCGAGCAACTTGACTCCAGGACTTATTCTTTGTAAGCCTAGTACTTATTCTATCGGTCTCTTTTGCTGAACCGCTAAGTTATGGGGACATGAACACACCAGCATTGGTTGTCAAGCGATTTTGGGGGAACAAACATAGACACACAAACACACACACACACATATATATATATATATATATATATATATACACACGACAGGCTTCTTTCAGTTTCTGTCTACCAAATCCACTCACAAGGCTGGTTGGCCCGAGGCTATAGTAGAAGACACTTGCCCCTTCTTTCTATAAACCTCTTTTACTCTCCTTCAATCTCCGCCCTTCTCCTCTCTTTATAATGTATTTACTCTTTTATATGTCTTTATAGTTATTTCATTCCTGTCTGTTTCATTTATATGTTTTTATATCCTTTCCCTCCTTTTTAAATCTTAAATTAATAGTGCGAAATTTACAATTCCAAAGTATGCATGTGTATACATATACATGTATATGTGTGTGTGTATGTGTATATATATATATATATATACACATATATATATATATACATGTGATATATATATATACATATATATATACATACACACACACACACACGCACACACAGTATATATGTGTGTAGCTAAATAGAAAAGAAAATTAGATGCATTTTAAGAGCCATTATGAGCATCTGCTCCAAAAATGTCTAAAAGTGTTAATGTGATTCTCAGAGCCAATTGTCTACTTTACTGAATGTAAATGAATCTCTATGACATTCTTTTATCTTAAGATCTTCAACTGTAAATTATAATCCTCCCTCTTTCTGTTCTATTCTTAGTTGTTAGTGTCAGGATTCATCCACATTTTTACATTTTACAAGTCAGTTCCTTTAATTTTTGTGATAATTTGTTATTAAAAACACCAGAAATCTTTTGACTGGTGCTCTGTGGTTCTTTTGTTCTGTAAGGAGCAATATTTTGTCTTTGAAAAAATGCTCAATTAGCGTTTTAAAAAAACGGTGTCAATAATTCCCATTGTGGGAGCATCAAGAGGGAGAACTGTTCTTCCCACCTGCCTTACAACAGCTGAAGACTTTCCTCCTCTTCCATCACTCGCTCCACTAAATGAGTCGAAGGAAGAGGGTGGTAACAGTGGAAGTAACAATAGCAATAATAACAACAACCACCTGAATAATATAGGACTACTAGAAGCAGATAGTATGACAGAAAAAAAATCAAAAGTGGCAGGATCCCTCCATTCCCACGACCATCACCAGTGGTAGCATGACATTAAGCATACAGAGGGACAACAGGGGTAGTGAAAACAGAACACACCTAGGAGTCAAATGAAGCAGCAGAAATAAACCTAGAGATTCTGCTCTATGTGAAGCCCAAGAACATAGAAAAAAATCTCAGACCTTATAGAGCTGCCCAACGGAGTCGAACTATGAGTTGTTGTAGAAAGAAGAAAGCTTAAATGCAACCTTTGTGGAGCTACAAGGCACCTTAGAGACTTCTCCCCACTACCTCCAAATAGCAATGGCCACTTCCACTACTAACAACACACCCTCAACTACAGCAACATACTAGCATCATCATCATCATCATCATCATCATCAACAACAGAGACAGCAGAAACACCAAAATTACCATCAGTTAGAACCAAAACTGCAACTACGCCAACAGTTGTGAAACGAGACAACAACAAAAGCAGCTGAGACAACAACATCCATAGCGACTCCAGCATCCCCATCACCACTAATAAGAAAAACATTTTGAGTTCAAATTGCACCAATGTCAACGTTGCATCTCAACCCTTCAAAAGTGTTGAAATAAGTGCCAGTTTGAGCATTTGGATTGATGAAAATGATGCACCCAAAATTGCTGGCCTTGTGTGGAAACTATAAAGAATTATTAGTAATTATTTGCTCTTGTTGTTGTGATTGTTCTCTCTTCCCACTGGAGCATATCACTTTGTGCTTTTTTTTCTTTTTTTCTATTCTTTTTAGCTTTTAGTGTTCTATTTTTTACTACATTGAAAAACTAAATATTTGATATAGATATACAGTATATATAATGCATATTTCAGTGCTATTTTCTTACAATGAATACGTGACATATTCAAACTTCCATTTCTTTCTAAAGCCTCCATTTGTAGTTTGATTAATACCTGAACATTTTCAAGATCACACCTATTCTTTTGAAGTATGTTGTTTTGTTTTATTTATCTTTTGTGAGTCCGTTTGTGGTTGTGTAACTTTGTCTGAGGGATTAAGACAATATTTCCTCCCTTGTTCACTGATTATGAATTCCAAGAATTTCAGTAAAATGTTGGATGTTTTTGAAAATAATTTGTAAGCTCTTATTAGGTGTTTTAGCCAAAAGTTAGGCATTTCCTCATTTCTTAAAGGGTTGTTGTATATGAGAAAATTTTTTTATTGTTCTTTCTTACCAAGATTATTCTGTTATTGTGCTTATTGATTTTATCATTCTTCCTTATAGCATTTCAACTAACATTCTTGCAAATCCCAAATCTTGCTTTTTCTCTTTCCATTGGCATTGTTTAGATTTTACCTAGTTCTTTTCAAAATCATTTTGAGATGGAGATAAACTTATTAGAATCACTGAATTGTTACCATTCATAAAGAATATTCTTTATAGATTAGCAGCTATGATGTCTTCAACACATTTTGATTTTGTGTAAGTCCTTTGTTATGTAACATTTCTGGCATATTCATTTCTCTTTTGTTTCACACATGTATTTTAAATGATGGCGTCAGGAAGGAGAAATGCTGCATTTCTTTTATTCTCTCCTGAAATCTGTATATATGTGTGTTGCACATTTGCAAATGTTTAGGTATTCCAATACATAAAAGTTTTGGTAAAGTACTCTTCCTCATGATTATTTTAGTTTCTGCATAAACTAATTGATGTATTCTGATGATGACAGAATTGTTAACATGCCAGGCAACATGCTTAGTGGCATTTCATCTGTCTGCACCTTCTGAGTTGTCTTTCATCCTTTTGGAGTTGATAAATTAAGTACCAGTAGAACACTGGGGTTGATGCAATCGACTACTCCCCTCCCCCCAAATTTCAGGCCTAATGCCTATAGTAGAAAGGATATTACTGTTCATGTTTATCGTCAGTAAGTTTAAGATGGGCCAGGTCAAAGTTTATGCTTTTTATTGCTTTTGCTATTTTATTGGTCATTTTAACCGTTGGAAGGGTTTTTCATTAATTAATAGGAAGGTCTTGTATCAAGTTTAATTCTTAAACCATTTCCACTTTCGATTATTTTCATATCCAAAATTTCTAGCTTTAGAATTATTTATTCTCAGATCATTCTCATATCCACTTGTATTTCTATTTTTATGTAATTTTGGTCAAAGTACTCTGTTTTTTAATTCTGTTATCTCTTGTTTTGTTTCTTGTTTAATTTTGCTTGATTTATGATCTCAATAGTTTCAAAGTTTATTTTTGTTTGTTATTTGTGTTATTATTATGCATCCTATCTTCTAAGTGTTCAATTTGCGTGTTCCATATCTTTTCTATTTCAAGTATGTATCTTTTAAAATTGGTTGGTCTGGGGAGATTAAAATTATTTTAGAGTAAGGTTATTTTCTGCTTCTCTTTAGATATATGCTGTAGGAGTCTCCTTTTAATGTTGGAGTATAATTGTGAGATATTTATGTGATATGAAAAGATTCTAAATACTCTTCTTGTATATTGATGCTTTGTTATTTTATTTGCAGAACATGAAGAATAACTGCTTTCCCTTTGTTTAAATTGCTACCATTATGGTCAACTACTGGAATATTTTGTGGCTGATGGCCATTTACATATGATCTATTTTACATATTTTTTTATGCATCACATACAAAAACCAGTGTTGCAGTTTTTTGTTCATATTGTTAATAATATTAGCCATAAACTGCATTTAGGAGCATTTGATACAACGTGCTCCAGCAGTTTGTTTATATGTAGAGACCAGTTTTCAATTTAGGTGAATATTACCAGTACATGACTTATGAATACTGCACATTAAATAAGTTAATATAATATCTTGGTCTCCTCCTAAACTTTTGTCTTTTGTTTGCAATTACGTTCATTGTTTTGTTGATGACAGATTCTTTTCAGCGCCGTGAAGTGGCAGTAGTGGAATCTATTTATTCAGCAGAAACCTGCTGCAACTGCCACCAGTACAAATACTATATATTATTTCAGAGTTGATAAAATACCAGTCAAGAACTAAAATTAATTTAATCAACTAACCATCTCCCTCTAATTCTTCTTCTTCTTCTTCTTCTTCTTCTTCT
Organism: Octopus sinensis; assembly: GCF_006345805.1. Taxonomy (NCBI): domain Eukaryota; kingdom Metazoa; phylum Mollusca; class Cephalopoda; order Octopoda; family Octopodidae; genus Octopus; species Octopus sinensis. Next base: position 2,399,244 of record NC_043011.1, on the reverse strand, counting down.
TCTTCTTCACTACCACCACCACCACCACCACCACCACCACCACCAACACCACCACCATCATCATCATCATCATCATCATCATCATCATCATCATCATCATTATTATTATTATTATTATTATTATTATTATTATTATTATGGTGAGCTGACAGAATCGTTAGCATGCTAGATGAAATGCTTAGTGGTATTTTGCCTGTTGCTATGTTCTGGGCTTCAAATTCTGTCGAGGTTGACTTTACCTTTCATCTTTTTGGGTCTATAAATTAAGTACCAGTGAAACACCATGGTCGATCTAATTGACTAGTCCCCTCCCCACAAATTTTAGGCCTTGTGCCTTTAGTAGAAAGGATTATCATTACTATTATTATTATTTATCATGAAAAATCTCAGTTTTATTTTGCTGGGTATGATGGAAAAGTGCCAGCTGTCCACAGCCAGTAGACTCAGGTAATACTTGTTTACTGATCATGCTTGAGAAGCCAGCAGAAATGTCCTTAAGTAGCATTGCAACCCATTGATTTTTCGAATTTATTCATAGTTTCTACATTATAACAACAATAATAATCAGAGAACGCAAACCTCCGCCAAGGCAACACCAACATCCACTCATTGATTAGCCAGATATGATTTTTAAAATGAGAATATCTGAAATAAATTCGACTGCTCTCACAAATGAGAAAATAGATCGATGTCTAGAATTATGTATATATACCATCATCATCGTTTAACGTCCGTTTTCCATGCTAGCATGGGTTGAACGTATGACTGAGGGCTGGCGAACCAGATGGCTGCATCAGGCTTCAATCTTGATCTGGCAGAGTTTCTACAGCTGGATGCCCTTCCTATCGCCAACCACTCCGAGAGTGTAGTGGGTGCTTTTACATGCCACTGGTAAGGGGCCAGTCAGGCAGCACTGGCAACGACCTCACTCGAATCTTTTACACATGCCACTGACGCAGGTGCCAGTATGGTGATGCTGGTGGTAAGGGGAAAAAATTATTTAAATTTTAGTATTTGCTTCATCACAATCCCCAAACTGAAACATGTCTGCAGTAAATTGCAAAATACCATAAATAATATTTCTCAGTGCCTAAATACTTTGGTAGTTACTGTGATAGGGCCTCTCTAGATTATGAACTAGAACACCCATTTATATAAATATATGTATATGTATATATATATATATATATATATATAGATAGATAGATAGATAGATAGATAGATAGATAGATAGATAGATAGATAGATAGATAGATAGATATGTATGTGTGCATAGACAGCTGGATACATATATACATGCATGCACACGTAAAAAAAACAATTTTCATGTGTCAGAAAACAACAGACACTCATATATTAGGTAATATCAGTATACTGTAAAATGTTAATATCTATGTATAATATATAATATAAGTGAGATAATCAGAGAAAGACTTGAAAGTCAACGTGTGATTATAACACTTTATATAAAGTAAAGAAAATGTAACAAATAATCCAGAATCCTTGTCCGGTACTGGATCGATCCCCAAATCTAGTCAGTTCGTGCTAGTCATGTGGCCAAACACCCTTAAAAGTTTCATCCAAATCCATCAAGTGGTTCTTGAGATATCTTGTCCACGGATAAACAAACAAACACAACTGAAAACAATAGCTCTGCTAAGGCAGAGGAATAATCTTTTCTATTATAGGCACAAGGCCTGAAATTTGTAGGAGGGGGAAAATTGATTACATCAGTATCAGTACTCAACTGGTACTTATTTTATTGACCCCAAAAGGATGAAAGGCAAAGACAAACTCAGTAGAATTTGAACTCAGAATGTAAGGACAAATGAAATTTCACTAAGCATTTTGCCCAGTGCGTTAACAATTCTGCTAGTTTGCTGCCTTAATAATGATAAAAGAATCAAATTTTTAAATTTTTAAATTCTTAAAGTAAAACTCTAACCCTCCCCACCACCACCACCAACGCTATCTGAACTGTTGGAATTGATTCACATTCAGTAAAAAAAAAACATCAAACACATGATTTTTAGGTTTACCATATATTATTCTGTCTTCTTTCGAAAATATTTTGAATTCAAATTTGCTGCTTGACAACATGAAACTGGCATCCAGTTTTTGTTCATAGTGAAACATTTTAGAAAACCAAAATGTGACAAAATGTAAAGAAATCTCCAAAAATTCACAGCACTCAGATAGCATGTAAAATAATGTCAGACAGTGTAGCTCAATTGTTTAAGTAATGAAATCAGGTGTTTTCATAAATATACTAATGAGATTTGCATTGAAATTCTCATTTAAATATGCATAGGCCAGATTCAGGCAGGTTGGCATCATTTGAATTCTTGGGAAAATACAGGCAGGTAGATGAAGAAACTAAAATATTGTCAGATACTTAGAATTCACTACTAGTACAGGAAGGCAATTACTTGAATGGCCATTCTAGCATTCTGCTAGATATGGAACACGCAAATTGAACACTTAGAAGATAGGATGCATAATAATAACACAAATAACAAACAAAAATAAACTTTGAAACTATTGAGATCATAAATCAAGCAAAATTAAACAAGAAACAAAACAAGAGATAACAGAATTAAAAAACAGAGTACTTTGACCAAAATTACATAAAAATATAAATACAAGTGGATATGAGAATGATCTGAGAATAAATAATTCTAAAGCTAGAAATTTTTGGATATGAAAATAATCGAAAGTGGAAATGGTTTAAGAATTAAACTTGATACAAGACCTTCCTATTAATTAATGAAAAACCCTTTTTACATAAACTCACAAGTGAGTAAAATCACTGATGTATTTTTGAAGACCCTAGATGTTCCTGAAATAGAAGCCAAGTGGTTTATTGTGTAAGAGTTTTGGCTCTGGAACTAAATACATCTATAAACTACTGGTCAGGCAGATCTACTGTGAAATAGCAATGGTGGAGAATAAAATAAGTAGTATGGGGGAGTTTCATTTGTTAAGCCTGTCTGAGGTGCATAGAAAGGGACAAAACCATGCTGCCCTTATCCATTCAGTACCTGAATATTACTAATACGTGAAGCTCTTTCAAACAGCTGAAGGATGGGTCAGCTCATTGGTTACATCACTTGTAAGAATCTTCCAGCAGTTGCCAGAGTTGAAGGAAAATGAGGAGAAAAGTACCTTGATGATTGAGAAGATAGGGTGAATTAAAAACAATACTATGAGTTTATATTAGAGCTAATAAACTACTCTCTGCAGTCTGAGAGAATTCTCTTAATTCACCAAAATTCGAAGATATCCAGGGACAAACTTAAAGGAGTCTGTTTGTAGAAAGTGAGCTGGACAGAAGGTGTGTGAAATATAGCTGAAAGATTATTAATCCCAAGCAGAAACTGCAGGAATTACTTAAAGATGTTGTAAGTTCTTTTCCTAATAGTGACTAAAGCTATGATATCATTTGGAACATTCCTGTGCTTTTAGCAGACATATCAGTAAAAGAGTGCCTGGATCCAACTTAAGTGACAGTTTCTCACCATTGACTGGTTCTTATTTGTATTTTGCTTTGGATATCAAATTCATCATTATGAGAAATGGTAAATTAATAATCCAGGATTACATTTGTTTCACATAACCTATATATTATATATCCTACCCACCATACATATATATATGTATGTATATGTATACAATGATGGAGGCATGTGGCTTAGTGGTTAGGGTGTCAGCACCATGATCGTAAGATTGTGGTTTTGATTCCTGGACCGGGCGACTTGTTGTGTTCTTGAGCTAAACACTTCATTTCACGTTGCTCTAGTCCACTCAGCTGGCAAAAATGAGTAACGCTGCGATGGACTGGCGTCCCATCCAGCTGGGGAATACATACGCCATTGAAACCAGGAAACCGGGCCCATGAGCCTGGCTAGGCTTTAAAAGGACGCATTTATTTTTTTTCTATATGTATATATGTTGCTTTAAATGTAATAAGTTGGTTTTTCATTCTTTCTAACTATGCAGGTATGGCTGTGTGCTAAGAAGTTTGTTTTGCAACTACATGGTTCCAGGTTCAGTGCCATTGCATGACACCTTCAGTAAAAGTCTAGTTTGGACACAAAACCAGTAATTTGGAAGAAGGAGTTAGTTGGATCAAATCCTTATTATTGTTACCACCAGATTGTTCTTCATGGTGGTGGTTCACTGTAAACAGTTATGTTTTACATATCTGCTTTTAGGGCAAAAATATGCAGGATAGACATTTTTACATAAAACAAACAAAAATAAAAACTTGACTAATGCTATATGTAAATCACCACATATTTTGTTTTGCGTGAGACCCTGTGCCCATATTTTAGGCAAATTGTTCTTTCCCTGAACCATCAGATGCAGCTCTGTGATTATGCAGTTTCTTTCAGGTTCTTTTCTTTTCAGGATTACATGTTACTTGCTGTGTTTTGTGTCTGTTTTCTTGCAAAAGTTAATTAGAATTTAGTTCATGTGTAGGGGAGGTTGCTTTCTTGATACAGCCTTGTGATGGGAAGTGATGATAATTGTGAAGTAAAATTGTTAGAGCTAACAACAAGAAATATACACCAGACCAGTCCTACATTATACCAGAATGAAAGAAATAAACATTAACTCAATGACTATAGCATTAATACTAATGATGGGGATATTAAAAACTACCCTAAGTCTACTGACAAATGACGAAGTGTTGCATTAGTATTATGTCAATTTGGTTTTACTAAAGGGATACTCAGTGCATGAGAAATTAACATGAGTATAAAATATTTATCTTATTAATAGACTTTAACTTTTCTGTTGCAAAATTTATTTCAATTAGACTTTGAAATTTAAGGGTTACAATCAAATGATGTTCTCTCTCTCTCTCTCTCTCTCTCTCTCTCTCTCTCTCTCTCTTTCACTCTCTCTCTCACTTTCTCTCTGTCTCTCTCACTCTCTATGTTTCTTCTGTATCTTTCTCTTCTTTCTGTCTCCATATTAATTTTTTTTTTTCTTTTTTTACTTTCTCTCTATTTGTCTCATTCTCTATCAGGCAAATATTCAATACTGAAATAGAAAATGAAAATGCAAGATGGTGAATAGCCCATAACACAACTCACCAATATGAATGCACAAGCATGTTTTCAGCCATCAAATTCCAGTGCACTTAATTGGTTTTAAGTCAATCAGGGAAATTATTTTCTCGGATAACATGAAATTGTTAATATAAAATTTCATGTAAGCATGCAACTTCATAATTTCGAAAAACCAAGCAGCAATGCTTCATTTTAATTGATTCTTGAAAAATTCTTTCTCAATGTTTGTGGTAGAATTTTCAGAGATTTATTTCAAAGAGAGACACAATGGTTTTGAAGTAAAGTTGTTTGTCAACTGACCTTATGGACATGTTCTTCAATTACTTCTAGAATCATTGTAGCTTCAGAAGTTATAGACAGTTGTCGTTAAACCAGCAATACTGGGGTTAGTAGTGTTCAGTATTTCAGCATACTTATTATGTCTCTCCACATCGCAGGCCCTGCACTAAACACTTAATTCGGACCCTTCTTTCAGAATGTCAGTCCACTGTAATTCTCTTTTCCATTTTTTTCCCCAGCAGCCATTAACTTACAATAATTCAAAAGAAACATTTCCTTCATAAATCTCGCCAGTTCTAGGAAGTCTGCATGGACAATGATTACTGCCTCCAGATCAAACCAATCAAAACATACAATAACAACTCTATCAACTTAACACACAAAAGCTGGCTCATTTAACTCTCAATAAATCATCTCCAGGCTCGCCAGAGCAATTCAGTGAGTTTGAGAATATTGTTCATTCAAATACAGGAAAATGTCAAAACTTATGCCAAACCATCAAGTATGGAATAATAAGAATAAAACAGTAAAGGATTAAGTTACAGCTTGTGTTTGTGTAGTGTGATTTTTTAATATATTTCAGTCAGTTAATATTGGCGACTTGATTATGTAATTCATGCTATGCAACTAATAATCATCTTTTCTTTATGAAATTTACAAAAGATGATGTAATTAAATAATGTATAAACAACCTCTTGTTTTATTTTACACACAAATTGTATGTATTTATGTATGTATATATGTATGCGTGTATGTATGTATCTATGTATGTATGTACGTATGTATGTATGTATGTATGTACGTATGTAGGCGTATGTATGTATGTATGTATGTATGTATGTATGTATGTATGTACGTATGTCACTGTTCAGTTTTATTTCAAGATTTCTTGCCAATAGAAAAAGAGCCAGTTTCTAAACTAGATTCAAGGCTCCTTCATTGGAATTTCAGCATCAACAACAGAGTATTTTTGTTTGTATGTATGTATGTATGTATGTATGTATATATGCCCACGTGTGTGTGTGTGTTCAAGCTTTGAAAGAGAGAAAATGAAGCACTTAGAGATTAACAGAAAGACTGGAAAGAACGTCTCTGGAAAATGAGGGAGTGTTGCTTTTTGTGTGTGTGTGTGTGTGTGTGTGGTTTGTGAGAGGAGGTGCTTGAGTAATGCGGGCCTGGTCAGCTATCAGGGAACTCACAGGAATTGACCCATGGTAAATTGTGACATGGCTATTGTTCACAAAAGAACACGTGTAACTTGTGGAAAGGTGTGCCTCTCAGTTGGAGGATTGAAAAGGCACTTCAAAAGAGGTAATATTGTGGCACCTGTTCCTTCTTCAAGCCAGCACGGCTGTGCATTATGCAATAGAATGTGCATATCTTTGGCTGGGTTCCAGAGTCATACAAGGGCCTCGCATCGCATCATCAATGACTCATTTCAATGATTCTTTCTAGCAATTGCTTTGTTCATATAGGAGAAAGCAACTAAGAGATGTATGTACAGATGTATATATGTATGTACACATGCATGTGTGTACCCAGGTGTGTATGCGGGCAAGAATATAAAAGGTAAAGACCTCTTTCAGTCATAAGTGACTATGGGATTGCATCTAGAAAGTTACCCTCCAAGGCACAAGTCTGGGCAAGGTTGCTTATGGAAGACCAGCAGTCGCCCACGCATACTAGTCTCCCTTTTGCACATCACTGATGTTACCCAAGGAAAAAGCAAAGGCTGATGCAGCTTGGTACCAGTGACATCACAACTCCCTTTTGGCAACACAGTGAATGGGAACAACATGAAATAAAGTGTCTTGCTCAAGAACACAACACAGCCCTGTATGGGAATCAAACTTAGTTATTTATGAAGGTGAGCCCAACACTCTAACTTCTGTGTCATTTGCACACACACACACACACACACATGCGTGCACATACACACACACACACATACATACATATATATATACAAATATATATATATATATTACTAACCACATGGTCCCAGGTTCAGTCCCACTGTGTGGCACCTTGAGCAAGTGTTTTCTACTACAGCCTCAGACTGATCAAAGCCTTTTGAGTGGATTTGGAAGACGGAAACTAAAAGAAGACTAACGTATATATGTCTGTGTGTGTGTATGTGTGTGTGTATGTTTGTGTGTCTGTGTTTGTCACCCCAACATCACTCAACAACCAATGCTGGTGCGTTTATGTCCCTGTAACTTAGCACTTCAGCAAAAGCAACTGATAGGCTTAGAAAGAATAAGTCCTTTGCTTGACTAAAGGCAGTGCTCCAGCATGGCCACAGTCAAAATGACTGAAACAAGTAAAAGAGTAAAAGACTAAAAAAATATATAAACATATATGCATATATATATATATATATGTGTGTGTTTGTGTATACATACACATATATATATATATATATATATATATATATATATAAACCAGCTTAGAGAAGAAGACAAAACGAAACAAAACGAATCGAATCGACGCGAAGGCGCTCAGTCATACAATAGTGTAATAAATCAAATATATGCATACATACAAGCATATATGTACGTACCTACATCTACATGTATATATACATGCATATATAAATATATATACGTGTGTACAGGACACCACAAATAGACGTAGAACTCAACGAAAAACGAAAACGTAAAAACAGCATGGAACGGACCATAACTTTAACAACGAAAAAACAGAGTACAAGACACAAACGTTCATGGGAACATTCTTTTCAGCTACTGAATAAATTCTCTCCTTCCTGTGTTACCTCCCATATCTCTTTCCCAGTTTTCACAGTTGGCACTCTAAATGTAGGCACATTGAAATGTAGGTCTAGCAAGATTGTAGAGATGCTTGAATGGAGACATGTTGATGTATGTTGCATACAAGAGGTGAGATGGAGAGGAGCTTCAGCCAGAGTCCTCACAGGCAAGGCACATAGGTATAAACTCTTCTGGGAAGGTAATAGTGATGGAATAGGGGGTGTGGGCATACTTCTTGTAGAGAAATGGGTGGATAACGTCATAGAGATAGTGTGATAGAGTACTCAAACTCAGGCTAGTCTTGCAGAATGGTATAGCTACAATTATCTCTGCCTATGCCCCACAAGCGGACCTACCAAATGAACAGAAGGATCACTTATGATATTCTTCTGCAGGCTACCTCAAAGACGAGTGACAGTGATCTCATCTCTTTGTGGCTGGAGATTTTAATGGGCATGTCGGACAGCAATCTGATATCTTCCATGGTGTACAAGGGGGCCATGGAGTTGGTACCAGAAATGAAGAAGGAACTAGGCTCCTGGAGTTCTGCAATGCAAATAACCTATTGATCTGTAACACCAACTTCAGAAAACCAGCTAGCCACTCGATAACCTATCAATCAGGTGACTCTGCTAGCCAGATCGATTTCATTCCCATCAGATAGAGGGATGCATAGTTGCTCTTAAATACAAATACCCTCCCTAGTGAAGAATGCAACTCCCAACATAGACTCGTTATTAGTGACTTTAAACTCGAGGTCAGAAGGATGCCAAAAAGCAGACCAATCTGGAAAAGAAGGACTTGGAAGCTTAGGAACCCTTCACATGGTCAGAGATTTAGGGATATCCTTACTGAGAAATTTAATGATAGGGAGGAGGAGCTGCAGTCCTGTGACACAGAGGGCAGCTGGGAATTCCTGCAAGACAGCTTGCTGAGTGCCACAAACCCAGTCTGTGGATGGTGCAAAGTCCCTTCCAGACCCAGAGTAACATTGCAGTGGAACAATACTGTAGACGGGGCCATTAGAGAAAAGAAACAGGCTTGCAATGTCTAGAAGAGTGAAGATAGCAGGAGAATGTATCAGATAGCCAAAAGGGAAGCTAAAAGACAGGTATGTATAGCCAAGGGAGTAGCAATAAAGAAGAAGTTTGCCAATGTTCAGCAAAGTGAGGACCAAAGAACTGAAGTATTTCGGATTGCAAGAGAGAGTGTGAGAGAAAACCATGATGTCATAGGAGAGACATGGTGCAGCCACTGGCTCTCCAGACCTCAGTCAAACCATCCGACCCATGCCAGCATATGTATTATTATCTGCACCGACTACCCTCCTCATTTAAAATACCTTAATACCTCATCCTTCCATACCATATCTTAAACACATACCAGGTACTGATGCTGGCAATTAAAATGTTAGCTAAAATATACATGTACGACAAATTAAGAAATTCTATTGAAGATGACTCACTTTTTACATTTAAAACTATGTGTGTAAGTACACAGAATTAAACTTTCAATTTTTATGAAATTGTTTTCATGGTTAGAAAATGTGAAACACACATCATTTTGCTGGAATATCTTTTATTGAAATTGGCAACATCGATGTGAGGTATGAGAATGGTGATCCTGAATCAAAGCATTGATATCAGGCTGAATGTTGGTCAGTTTCAGTCTCAAATCACCTCGTTCCTCCAGATTCAGGCAAATTCTATAAGCAGACACTTGACAGTCTGAATCCCCTCAAGCACACCTCTCAATCTTCGATTACGATACAGATTGCGGCATCAGGTGTCGAACGTTAGCAACAGCAGACTTCTCACTGCAGTGAAAATTTATCATGTTTTCCCACATTTCCTAGCACTGACTAAGTATTTCAGGCAGTTCATATGGGTGAGCTGGTCTTTTACATGCTGGACCCCATTTGACCCCTTGGCTATCATCGACCTCCTGTAATTGCTCAACAACCCCTAGTGGGTCTCTCATACCCCCTTTGGCAACCCATGTTTTAGACTATAATGTTATGAGAAAGTGTTTTAGACCAATGTACCAACAGCCACATATAGTTGTATGCATGCATGTTCTTTATGTGTTTGTCTTTATTTGTATTTGAGGAACTTTAGAATAAGATCTATATCATAGTTTGACACTGGCATCAGTGTCAATATTAATCCAGGTGGATATCAGTGATGTTAAGTGGATAAAGTGAAAATAAATATTGCAAAGAAAGTGATACACATAAAAATGCACACTTACACACATATATTCATATATACAAATGTAAACTCTCTATCTTTCACATATGTACATGTAGACACACACACGCGCACGTATATAGTGAGACATAGAATTACACACATAGGTATGCACACATGTACATAGATAAAGGCAAAGACAGAAAGAATGTGGAGAGAAAACTAGCTTTATGCAAATATTATGTTAATCAATCAGACTTCAGTTTAGCTATCACGTTATCAGACATTTATGTTTTCCAATGTTACAAAAAGGAAGGATGGTTGTGGAGAACAAAGACAAATAAAGTTCATCTATAAGATATGTACACATAGGCAACACACTGTGTACATGGTAATAATAGAATGAAAGACACGTTAGCCATATGAATATAATACAACTCCTCATGGCAAAATCCTTCAAGTTATTTGCAACAGTCTGTGGAAAATTTTTTTCTTTTTTACTTACTTTATTCTTCTTTTGATATTTTACATGTTTTCTTTAATTTGTTTCATGTTTGCACGTGTGTGTGTGTGTGTGTGTGTGTGTGTGTGTATTTATTTCTCTTTAAGTGTATGCATGTTTATCATTACGTGTATGCGTTTGTGTATGAGTGTCCCCTTACTAGTTCTCTTCTGCTTTATATCTTTCAGAGATTCATTGTACATTGTAAATTTAAAGTGTTCTCGATATGTTTGGCGAACTAATCAATATATATGCAAATATAGACAGACAGATAAAAGTGACTTGCTGTTTAGAGGAACAACATACTGGAAAGATGTTAACAATTCAAGAAGGAGTGATTTGCAAAAGAAGCAGCAAAAATATTAAAAACATTCATAGAACATGTTACCCTAATATTGTTGACAGAATGTCAAAATTATCCAATGTATTTTACCATTAACTTTCTTTTTCTCTTGGCATTCATTACAAACAGCATTTCTTTTTAATTTATTTCCCTTACTTACTACTCTAGATGTGACAAAAACTTTCTATTAACAATTATTTTGTTTATTGATTGAACATTTTAGACTTAACTGGAATGGAAACTCTAGTTTATGTGCTTTAATGCAGCTGCAAACTAACTCACTTGAGAATGGATATGGTATAGCATTACCAGCTTTAAGTTTTTAATTGAAATCAACTGCAGATGTTTTGCTTGTGTTCCATGCAGCCCCCTAATTGTATATTACCACAGTTTGTTTAGCTGTTAGGAATAATTATCAGATTGTCTGGGAGTGATATCTGCAAAAGACTGGCTTTCTGTGTAGATGAGAAATTTATATCTTGTCCACTTAATATCATGAAACTTGAGCTAAATGTCAGATTTTAAGAACGCCTTGAGATTACTGGAAGCATTACGTTTTATTATGTTGTTCCTATCTACAATATGATGAAATTCCCAGGAATTAAGCAATAAAAACCAGATACCACTTTTCATTAAGAAAATTTAAAACTGAATCTAATGTTTCAATTATTTCTGTAAAGCATTATTCAGAAAGGCAAATGATATATAATTCTTCACGATTCTGTAATTCCTTACAATTCTTTAATTCCTACTGAGACGTAAGAAATTTTAGAAATTTATCTTCTAATTTTCTTTTTAGTTATGGCAAGCATTAAAAGTTTCTTGTTTGGCTAAGAAGAAAGAATTTAAGTGTCATATTGTAGATAACTGTCACCAATGTACATTGATTTGACATCAAACGACTTTGAAATAAAATTTCAATAAAATGCATATCTCAACTTCGTTGGTCATTTCATCTTCAATTATTTACAGGGTAACTTCAGCTGAGCTAATAGATTATTAAACAATCAGCTAAAGGGTTGCCTCTTTTTATTCTGCCAGCAATGTTGTACTATGACTTTAGTCAAGGCAATTTACTCTCACTGAACCCCCATCTATTTGTATGTAACATAAATGAAATATTTCACTAGCATTGAAAATTTGAATGTTTTGTTAATTTGCCGTACTGTGTTCAACTACAGTCTTCCAAACATGTAACAGAAACCGATGTCACAAGAATTTTGTGTACTTCAAAGTGTGTAATGAAGATATGATGAAAGGTAGTCTTTTAAATTTCTTGTTTTGTTTGAAGGGTAATATCAGTGATAAGTGTGAGTGAATCACAGAACTCTTTGCATTGTTTATTGACTTGACATCAAGGAATGGCTTTTTAGTGCAGTTATTTATTCCTGAAGTTTGTTTCATGTCCATTTCCCCTTTAATTTACTGAAAATATTTAACAGAAGGTTTTCTTTGATCTCCTTATGTAAAATGCATTATTAATTTCTTGATGGTTTTTGATTAGTTTTGGTTTAGCCAGTCAAAATTGCACCAAACGGAATGAGAACCATTTCAGTTTTGCCGTATGTGTCCAGCTTGGGGAATGTAAACTATCCATGATTGTACTACTACTTTAATTTTACTCATACACTAATGTTTAGGCATAACTATGATTTGAATGCATTAATTTTCCATGAACTATACTAGTGACATAAAGATATTGAAATGTACTTCTGCAGATAACAGAGAAAGAAAGAACAAACAATATGGAAAAGAATGGTGGTGGTGTAATTCCCTTATGGGACTGTCACATTGAGTTGACAGTATACGACCACTATATCGCTCCACCACCATTCATGTTTCTCTGAGACATTTAGAAATTCAATATTTCTAATTTTGGTGATAATATGATATATTTGCGAAGAGGTTGCAGTCATCTCAGTGAGCGAGACCGGATACCCTGAACTGACGACGAGCAATAGACTCAGAAACATATGTCTTCAGGTGCTTAGTCCCAGCTGGTGGGGGGAATTGCCTCCCCTTTGCAAATATAAGGACACAGAAAATGTGTCAAAGCCGACAGGAAACGTCAATGCTTCCTAGCGCTAAATGGTGGTGGTGTAATTACCTTACAGGACTGTCTCATTGAGTTGACAGTATACGACCACTATATCGCTCCACCACTGCTCATGTCTCTCTGAGACATTTAGAAATTCAATATTTCTAATAAGGTTTGAACTTTCATGCTATGCTTCACACTGATGATTAATGCAAATGACAAAAGAAAAAAACATTAGTTTCAATGAAAACTAAACTTGAGCTGGATCTGCTTTCATAATATGTTTTACGTTAAGCAACAAATATTTAGTCTTACCTCAAAATGAAAAACAATCTATTAAATAGTAAAAAGTAGAAAATCTTAGGTTGAGCAAATGATCCATATTAATGACAGGGAAAAATTAGACCTCATGCTAGCCATCAGAATCTCTAAAGCATGAAGACAATCATTCTCATTTTCCCCAATAGGCAGCATTTGGTTGTTGAACTGTGTTGTAAAGTGGTTATGTAGAAGTATAATTGTTTTTCATAAAATATAATAATCTGTTTTTAAGATAGTACATTGATTATTTTGAAATAATGCTCTCAGATATCTGAATATAGAAAGTGATATAGACAGAGCAAATTACTTTGACAAGCTGAAACTATTACATAGTTTCAATTCATCAGCTGAAGTTGTTTTTATTTCACCAGCATCAACTCAAATCAGGAAAAAGTATTAAAATCATAATTTTCCATTCTCTTAATTTCAAAATACTGGGTTTTCTGCCAAGTCAAAACAGTTAGAAATACAAGAATTATGTTTAATTCATGTTCTATGATTCAGGCTCTTGAACAGGAATCTGGGGTCAACCTTATTGCATTTTTACTTGAACGATATAACAAAAACTGGTTTGTCTTCTATGTTTCAAGTTTTTCACCCACAAAATGCTTATGTAATTGATCTATAAGATAGATGTTTTTTCTTTAAGTGTTATATAATATATATGTTTTTAACAAAGTTCTCATTATTCAACATTTTTTAATCAATAATTACAATTAGAAAACTGATGGTTTGTTCAATACACTAAAACATCCTAACAAGGAATTATGCCTGGTCAAATTAAGTCATTGTTTCAAAAATATGAATTATTCATTTCTTATGAATCTTTTTTGATTCACTTACAATTAAAGCACAGAAATATTTTCAAAGATTTGTTTCTCTTTTTAATCAAATCTGTGTTTCTTGATTTACTTTCAATAAATTGCTGGCAATAACATCAATTAATTTTTGTCAGTAAACGGCATCTTAACTCTGATATATGATCAGCTGTTGTTCTTTATTTTCTTTTAAGGGTGAGAAATAAAGTAAGCACTGTCAACTGCCTCAACTAACCAACATCCTGCATCAGAATCAATCAGAATATTCATTGTATCATGGTAGAGACATTCACTGTGCTACACTGATGGTTTTCTTTAAGTTATTTAACAGAATCTAGACAAACTGAACTAAATTATAGCTGTCATAAAAAATACCTAAAATACTCATAATTAAGAGGAAATGAGGAAAAGTTAAAACAAAACACATAGTATGAAAATTTAGATAAAATTTACAAAGACTGAAGAGGCAAAAAGAGTGATTGAACACCGGCTAGTCTTAAGAATTAAGAACACAGTTTACTCTTGTTTTGTAGCCATAGCTGAAAGTGATCTGTGAGGTCACATTTGCTTGATCTATTAGGGCACTCATATCATCATCAATATGGCGATTTGTACATAGGATATTTTGCTTGCTCTGAACACTTAGATTTACATAGATACTAAATGGAGTTACAATTTCTTCTAGAAACAATAAGGGTTTGTAAAGCAGGCAAGAAGCAGGAAGTCTTTATTTTATGGCCCCCAGATTATGAAGAACAAACGACCCCATTACAAGGTATTTTGCTTGATTTTCTAATGATTCTACAAATTCAACCACATAATTGATATTATTTTTGCAAGGGCCCTTTTATTATTTTTTTCCATTTGCTTATTTGCATAAATTCAGAATAATTGATATCGGTTATCAGGTAACAAATTAACAAGTCATGATATAAAACAAATTTGTAAGTAAAATATTCTAATATCCCTTTTTAATGTTAGCAGACTCCCTTATAATATCTTTTAATCTTACTTACTTATGTTCTACATGCTACAAACAAACATTCTGTATTTAGCTCAGTGATTTTTAGCAGAGGCACAATACCTTGAATTTTGAGTAAGGGAACAGTTGATTATATAGTTTTCTGTCCTTTATTACTATTTTATCTCAACAATATTGGAAGGATGGAAAGCAAAGCAACTTTGCCTACCATGGGATTTGAATTCATAACCTAAAAAACTGAAACAAATATAAATACAACTGATATTACATAACACTTCAACAATACTTTTAACCTTCCACCCTAAACATAAGTGAATATACACAAGGGCAGTCGAGGTATTTAGTACCTACTAGTCAATAAATTTCATACATAACACTTCCACATAAAAATCACAATTCGATCATATGCCCAAACCCAATTGTTATCCAATGAAATTTTGTTGTTCACATGATCGTTTGGTGGCTTGCTTAGACTTTCCACAAACACAACCTATTAATTCAGTCAAATTTGCTGCCAATTTGGGTAGAGCATCGCAACCACCATGACATTCTCCAATCTCACCAGCTTCAACATGATCCGATTCAAATTAGCATTCTCTCTCTTCATAGCTATTTTCACAGCTACACACTTAACCTTGAATGATTGAAGAAGACACACCACAGAAGCATGAATATGTATGTGATGTGTAAAACATTAATCCAAACGTTGAATTTCTAATAAAGACTTTATGTACATGTCGTAAATGTCATTTCATCTTATTGTTTCCATTAATTGTATTACATGGACAATTTCCTTATTAATATAATTAATAAATTTAGTTTCAGAAGATAATACAAATCCTCCCTTGTTACATATATATAGAAATAGTTTTGCAATGCAAAAACTTTGGATCAAAACAAATTTAATAAAGCAACATAATGACTAAATGATTGCATTTTACTGTCTGACTAAAGTTCTTTTAGATGTGGTAATTTGTCATCTGTAGAATTCTAAATAACGAACTGGTCTTTTTTCAGAAATCTTGTTTTTCTAAACATCTGATCATTTACAATGGAGCTTTACTTATTGAGATTGATAACTTATGGTTTATAGTTGTTTACCACAATGACAAAACCTCAAATCGCACTGCTGTCATGACAGCAGAAAGAGTTCAAGAAGAGGTAATTGTGTTGTTGATCCCGTGACTCTGCTTTTATATCTTGTGTGCTGGAGATATTTTGTGACTACTAAATGTACAAAATAAGGCTTAATAAAGAATTGAATTTCAGTTTTAACTTGATCATTTCTATACAAATATGTGTGTGGGTTTATTCACATAGATAGATAGATAGATAGATAGATAGATAGATAGATAGATAAGTTTCTTTATTGGCCACACAGGGCTGCACACAGATGGGACAAGTTACAAGGTAGAGCTTTTCTTTTGGGGGATGAAAAAAACAAAAAACAAAAGAAACAAAAAAAAAAGTGGCGTAGGTTTTCGATCAAAAGGGATCGTAAAAGGGAAAAAGAAGAACAAAAAAAAATAATAAAAATAATAGATAGATAGATAGATAGAGAGATAGATAAATAGACAGATAGATAGACAGATAGATAGACAGACAGACAGACAGACAGACAGGCAGGCAGGCAAGCAGACAGACAGACAGACAAACAAGCAGGCTGGCAGGCAGACAGACAGACAGATAGACAGATAGATAGACAGACAGACAGACAGACAGACAGGTAGATAGATAGATAGATAAATAGATAGATAGATAGATAGATAGATAGATAGATAGATAGATAGATAGATAGATAGACAGAGAGATAGGGATAGAGAGATAGATAGATGGATGGATGGATGGATGGATAGATAGATAGATACATAGATAGATAGATAGATAGATAGATAGATAGATAGATAGATAGACAGACAGAGAGATAGGGATAGAGAGATAGATAGATGGATGGATGGATCGATGGATCAATGGATGTGTGCCTGCGTGCATGTGTGTGTGTTTTTGTTTCACAAATGTATTCATTGATCTTCAGTAATCAGTCATCCAGACCAATCATTTTGTTTCAGCATTGATTTCAGTTTACGTTTATCAAATACAGCTATTTTACTGCTTGATGCATTTTTAAGTATAATTACTTTCACAATGTTCTTAGAATTACGGTTTACTCAGTCTGTTTTACTATTACAGACATATTGTTAGAAGATTCGTTTCACTTTTCCTTATTTCTTTGTTTTGGAGCTGTACTTGTTTGCTAAGTGAGTTGATCTGAGATACAGTTGAAAGAAAAACAATTATCTCATGGAAGTGTCATTTAGATATTAAAGATCACACACGCACACACACATACAAAGTATACTCTCTTTTCTCTTTCTCTCTTTTATTTGTTTCAGTCATTTGACTGTGGCCATGCTAGAGCACCGCCTTTAGTCGAGCAAATCGACCCCAGGACTTATTCTTTGTAAGCCCAGTACTTATTCTATCAGTCTCTTTTGCCGAACCGCTAAGTAATGGGAACGTAAACACACCAGCATCGGTTGTCAAGCAATGCTAGGGGGACAAACACAGACACATAAACACACACACATACATATATATATATATATACATATATACGACAGGCTTCTTTCAGTTTCTGTCTACCAAATCCACTCACAAGGCATTGGTCGGCTCGGGGCTATAGCAGAAGATGCCACGCAGTGGGACTGAACCCGGAACCATGTGGTTGGTAAGCAAGCTACTTACCACACAGCCTTGCATTTACTTCTTAATAATACTGGCTACAAATGAAGTGTGACAAATTTGGAAATATATCCGAGACCAGATTGAAATAGTACATTTCATAGGAGACAAGTACTGTTAATAAATAAATGAAAAATGAATGCAACAGGTTTTGTGTGTTTGTTTGTTAATTAATACTTGCAGGAGGCACAATTGCCCAGTGGTTAGGGCAGCGAACTCGCAGTCATAGGATCGCGGTTTCGATTCCCAGACCGGGTGTTGTGAGTGTTTATTGAGCGAAAACACCTAAAAGCTCCACGAGGCTCCGGCAGAGGATGGTGGTGATCCCTGCTGTACTTTTTCACCACAACTTTCTCTCACTCTTACTTCCTGTTTCTGTTGTACCTGTATTTCAAGGGGCCGGCCTTGTCACTCTCTGTGTCATGCTGAATATCCCTGAGAACTACCTTAAGGGTGCACGTGTCTGTGGAGTGCTCAGCCACTTACACGTTAATTTCATGAGCAGGCTGTTCCGTTGATTCGGATCAACCGGAACCCTCGTCGTCGTAACCAACGGAGTGCTGCCAAAAAAAAAAATACTTGCAGTTCGAGTGTGGGGAGGAGGAAGGCAGTCCTACCATTCAAAAGGATTCTTGTTTATCAATGGTACACCTACTCTATTGCTTCAATATAAAATTGATTACGAGTAATTAAAAGCAAATCAATATTAATGAGATTTGTTCACAATGATCCTTATTGCAGTGAATGCAGGAAATATCAATGGTTACATTGGTATTAAATAGCAAGACAAAAGAATACTTAAAATACAAAATGTTACACTCCAAATCTAAACAACAAAATGCTTAACACCTAAATTATTTCACATCTTTCTGTTGCATGTTTTCTTTTAATAGCAAAACAGAAATACTTCTAGATTATATTCACCACATTAGCAATCTTTGCTAGCATCTCTCAGACATTCTAGCAAATATTTATAATCATTTATTTGACTCCACTCTGATATAGATTTTGTTTTCGTGACATTTATTAAGCATGCAACAAACATTTTCATTGTCTTCAAATTAACTATCCTATTACATTGATTTACTTTATAAATCTTGGTTGATTTATCTTGCAGCTTTTTCATTATTCACTAATGAGGAAACTCATTAAAAATCCAACTTACAGTTTCTTCTACAAGTGAACGTAAACTTCCTTGAAGAGTACATTTTGTCACATGATTTTGTTTTTCTTTGTTCTGCACTCTGCAAGAGGTTATCATAGCCATGGATACAACGAACATTATTCAGTACAGGAATTTCAATACAATGAAGAATAAAAAAACAATGAATACACAGCTATATTCAATATATAGAAGTATGTTTCTTGTACAATCCAAGTTCAATAATAAAGTGAATAACAAAAATAGCAATTGATGTTGTTGTTTGATCCAGGCAACTCTGACAGTGTAGACTTGTGATTGAAGTAAACAAGTCAAGGCCATTCCATTTTCATTCAGAAATATTGATGATAAGAATGACATTAACCCTTTTGAGACAAATGGTGTTTTGGAATAATGTAGCCAAAAAGATCAAAATGCATTTTTTTTTTTGTTGAGATTGAAATTGATGGGTGCATGTAGAAAGCAAAGGATAAAGTGCCTAAAACTCACTTTTATTAATATGTGAAACTACATATATTATATAGTTTTATATTATATCTACTGAAAGACGATCTCTGATTGGCTATTACACTTCAAAACATTTGTTTCATCAGGGCAATGGACGAGCCTCAAAGTCCTTTCAGCTTGAACCACTTGGGCCAATCAATCAGCCTGGCTGTTGCAAGAGGGTTAACCATATATCATCCCTTCTAAATAGCAGGGTAATATGGCTATTAAATGTGCAGTACCCAGTGTCAATTTACCTTTACTTACGGTAATGGGGTATAGTTTCAATGTGATTTTATTAGTAGGCCAAGCACCTGTATAGAAGACTCCCTTAATAGTCCAATTTAGTTTCTCTAGTGGGTGATTATATATCAGATAATATTTTATCTTACTGGTACACATGCATATATATATATACTGGCCAACCCACCAGGCCAGCAGGGTGGCATTATTTGAAAGCTAATAGTGTATAACAACATTCAATAATCTGGTCAATACTGTGACATTTACCTGTATATATCTCAGACTTTTAGTGCAACTTTACCTCTATTAAACTAACATCCAATCTTGTGAAGGGAAAATTTATTTTTATTTGCCTAAAGCTGCAGAAACCTGGTTTATTAACTTTCTCAAATTCCCTTATCATACATAAAGGATTAACTAACATAATCAGTTATACAAAGCTTATAAGGAATTCTCTGTTTTGTATATTTCAAAATTCAACACCAACACATAATTACAGTGTCTTGAAGAATTTATTAAATACAATACTTCCTGGAATATCTGTGGCATTTATAAGTGGTTAATGTCTTTCATATTTTTAAACTTTTTTTTTATCCTTTTCCATTAGATCATATCAGATGAAATGTACTCTGGCAGATGTATTTTATTTATCAGTCTAACTCTGATCTAAAAATCTCCAATTTTTATCCAGTATACTTATCCACTGAGCCCATGAAGGTGATTCTCTACATTTACTTGACCAATCCAGTGAGACAGCCAATTCTTTCCCAAACTATCGATGCTGTATCTAACACAAGATACCCATAATGTATCTAATCTCATGAACTAAATCAGATACTCCTGTGAAACATTTTTAACTATCCTTAAAAAAATAAGGATCGCACATTTAAAACTTAAAGCAACAAGTTTCAAAGTAATGATTGGAACTCCTTAGAGTAATACAAGCCTTGTAAATTTACAGGTGTAAACGCCATTAATAGAAGAGGTAAAAGAAACAGCATCAGACCAATTTGTTATTTGCATCCCAGTTAGAATAATAGTTATTTCACTCTGTTATGCAGGTATAAGTTTGTAACATTTGTTTTGGTTTTAGTTTAAACTATGTGCATTAAAAGTAATACCAATTGTTTCTTCACCCAAGGAGTCTTGCAGGAATTAGATCATTGCTGTGGGTGGTTATCAGAGTGTTTAGAGCTGGTTTTGTTTAATATGTAATGCAAAAGATTGAAGATTTTGCTTTTGGAGAAATCAGAAGTGTAGCAATTAGAATATTTCATATATCTAAAGACACTTAATTTTGCTATGAAGAATTCATTGATAGTAATGAATCCAAACAAGTCCTAAATAATATCCAAGAAGAAACCATCCAAAAGAAGACATGCTGAGATATGAATGAGTGCATTAGAAATGTGATAGACGATTCTGAATTAAAAATTAACTTCTCAAAAGTAGCTGCTCATAATCTGAAATTTTAATATTTCAATGTATTTTCTTTGTTAACTTTAGATTTTATCAGTCACTTTTTGTGCTTTTCATAAATGTTTAAATACATTATTTTAAGCAAATAAATTTTAGACAGTTATTTTTCCTTCATATATTAATTCATAAGTATTAATTATTTCGTCATTTATATTCTACTAGCAGTATAGCCCGGCTTTGCCCGGGTTTTAGTTGGGATTATTAAGCTAATCAAGCTCTTTATTTCAAACTAAACTAACATCAACGTCAAATTTGAGCGAAATCCGTTGAAATTGGTAAACTTTTGGCTGAAAATGAGTTGCAGACAATTTGATTGGAAAATCCTATAAGGAATCGGCTTATTGATTTTTTCCCCTAATGAACTGTTTTATTTTTCTGGTTTTGGAGAATTTAAAGCATTCACAGATCCCATGAGTCCTAAGTAATGCTGGCATCAATTTTGAACAAAATACATCAAAATTGGTAAAAGTTATGGTTGAAAATGGGGTGTAGCCAATTTTAGTGGGAAATCCTATAAGGAATCGGATTATCGATATTTTAAATTCAGATTAAATGGAAAACCCCATAAGGAATCAGTTTATTGATTTTTCATCCCAAATGAGACTTAACCAAACACAACATTGCTGATTTAAAAACACCAATATTTATACTTTAAAGTAGGTTTTCACACCCAACCCAGTTCTGCAGAATCAGTGTTGTGACAGGAACACATGGGTTGGGAGTTTGATTGGCAGAGGTGATTAGGTTGCACATGCCAGCCCTTTTGAAAACACCACTCCTATCATCTAACCCCCCTGTGCCCATGGGTTGGGAACCCTTCCAGCAAGGGAAATAGAATGCCTAAAAGGGCTCCCAATCCTCTGTGTCAGAAGTGGTTATGTTCAGATCACAACTAAGTCTTAAGTATATATATATATATATATATACGGGCATCACCCACATGCACACACACACGTACGTACACCTTTTGCATACGTTTTTTGTATGCATACATGTTTGTGTGTGTGTGTGTATGTGTGTGTGTTGCCCGTATTTCGGCAAAACATTTTTTTCCCTCAATGGGACAAAAACAAATGTCTTAACGAAACTTACCTGTCACTAGAAGGAGACTTAACTCATGTTTGTAAACAGTGGTGGATTATTTTTACTGCTATTTGCTGGTGCCTCGGGGAAAAATAATTTGACAAAAATACAGCTAGGGTCATGACGAATGTCCTCCTCAGATTGGAGCGACATGCATGCTAATTTGTGGACATGCATAAATTACATTCATGTACACACACACACACACACACATCCTGTCTTTTATATATATATATATATATATATATATATATATACAGATCCCGTCTGGCCTCCATGCCGGTGGTACGTAAAAAGCACCATCCGATCGTGGCCGTTTGCCAGCCTCGTCTGGCACCAGTGCCGGTGACACATAAAAAGCACCCACTACACTCACGGAGCGGTTGGCATTAGGAAGGGCATCCAGCTGTAGAAACACTGCCAGATCAGACTGGGCCTGGTGCAGCCTTCTGGCTTCACAGACCCCAGTTGAACCATCCAACCCATGCTAGCATGGAAAGCAGACGTTAAACGATGATGATGATGTGTCATTTTACCTATATTTCTTTGTGTTGATGTTTTTAGAAACTTTTAAAGAAACAAACTGAAGACAATCAAAAGAAAACTTCAATATTTTTTATTTCTCATGTTTATAAAAATAAAAAGTTTGTATTCTTTAACTCTAGTTTATTTTCTTATTTAGATGCCTTTTAATAATCTGGTGGCAGATTCAGCTTGGATGCTGATGATGAATTGACCACACACTGAACTGATGACAATGAAGTGACCAACAGATATTTGACCTGTAACAATTTGACTGGATGTCAACAGAAACACTGAAAGGCAGAGTGCATTTGTTGCGCTAGAGTTATAATAAATGCATTAACAAGTGAATTGTTGACAAAAAGTTAAATTACCATCCAAAATGTTTATGCATTATAGGGCCTGCAGGGACTATAGAATTAAGATATGTTCCTTACTTTTCTTACCAGAATTAATCATTAAAACAAATGCTTTTTTTCACTATGATTGTAATTTTAGTTAATTATTTTGTGGGGTTCACTATGTTACTCTCCACTTAAATGCTAAAGCTGATCCTGCTGAATATCCTCAGCCAATTAATTAGTACATAATGAGAAGTACCATAGTTGAAGATAGGAGCTCTTATAATATTTGGGTGTATATTTTACATTCTCTGTTGAAGTCACAAAACCAGAATCCTCATTTGTTAAAAATACAAGATATAATGAAAAGAAACTCATGAAAGTCACGACAGATGCTACATTTCACAATCTCACATGACTATTCTTGGGGATTGACATGATGTTATAGTTTCAAAGATATATCCTTTTCATTTTTAGGGCTAGAAATACTTCAGTCCTGCTCAAAATTCTCAGTTAAAATTCATACTGGAGTACTGCTTACATGGTGCTACTACCACACACTCAAGTATCTTAGACTAGATCCTTAAAAAAATTACCTTCAGCTTTCTGGAAAAGATCCACTCACAAATCTGATTCAATAAACAGCTCACAGATGTGTGCAATTTCCTCTATTTAACACTTTGCCTCTTTTAATACTACTACTACAAGAATGACATTTACTAACTTGAAGAAGTCATTTACACAAGCTTTTCCTCCAGGCCCATCCATCTCTCCTCACCTGCTGTAATATTAGGAGTGACTTGCCTCCCACTTTATATTCCAGAATGTAATCCTCTGGAATTCCCTTGGTTACCATAATTTTCTTGCAGAAATTAGGGGAGAAATATTCAAGCAAAACACCACCTGTATCAATCTCATCAGTTTAGTAAGGCCTGCAAACCCATGAACTCTCCCCCTCTTCTAATTAATAAATATATAAAACAAAACAGATTAGAAACTGTAACAAAGTGAAGTTTGGCAATAATTTTAAATCATTACATTTTGAATTGTATAAATTTATTCCTTAGAGAAAGAGCAATGTCAAAATATATTGGAAGGATGTCAGTTTTAATTTCATCCTACCTCTATCTGTAGATGGCCATTTGGGTTTCTTTTTTCATGGTAGAAGCAACTTCATTAGAATTTGCACCATTATGCTGATTCTATTCATAAAATGATATTCATGAGAGAACTAAATATCATTTGAGAAAACAAAAAGATTTTGAATAACATTTTGGAGAAAATTAATAATCTTAAACATGAAAGCACTAAATCACTAATATAAATTCAAAATTGTGAATTGGGCAAAAAAAAATGATAGAACACACACACACACACACACACACACACACACCACACACACACACACACATACACACACACATACAGAAGCACACACATACGGAAGCACTTTTCAAAATTGTTGTTTTAAATTTTATTTTTAGAATTTTTGACTAATTTTTCATTTGAAAATTACCATATTGGATGTATATATATAAATGTGTGTGTTTGTGTGTTGAAAACACAATTATGATTTCTTTGTTATCGATTTTTATTATAGATATTTTTATATTTATACATAACTCCCTTGCAGTTTGTTGGAATGATCACCAAAATCCATTAACATTTCTTAACTTTCATTATCTCATCATCATGAATAAGACTGATGGTTTGAAATCACAAATTTCAAATTTCAACAAGTTAGTCTACATAGATCACATTCTGGTGACAAAGTCTATACAAATCACACCTGCTTCCCCTAAAAGGGTTTGTTTCACATACCAACAACATTTCATATGCTAAAGATGAGACAGTGAAAGCAGGGAAAAGTTGTTGATAGCTTAAGGGACATTTTGTGATGCATATTTCATATTGTCAGCAACTTGTCCAGTTTTCTAACTGATGTTTTATGATTCTTGAGGGTTCCAGTTGCATCATATCAGATGATGAAACAGTGAATAAATTGAGAGCTAGGATAATATCTTTACTGCGAAGTAGGATTGTAAAATTTTCTTGGCTCTCTCTGAGAGTATTTATTTTACAATAAGCCCTTCACTTTTTTTTTGCTCCAAAACTCCTAAATACTTATGGCTACCCAGCTTTTTTTATCAATTTGCTTTATATTCTCACTAGTAGTGAACTCATTTCATTCCTTCTCAGACAGTTTGTCCCTCTTCAAGGTCAGAATACGATACATATTAATGCTGAATTCTCTGTATAGGTCCTCATTTATTTTCCCATATGCTTTTCAGCAAATTATTGGGTTGTTGTTTATTCTTGCTGAATAATTTCAAATTATTCATATATACCCAGTGGCTGTGGTTTGTTCACCTTTTCCTAAGTTATATCCTGATTTTAGCTTTCTAGAAATACAAGTCAAAATGCTAAGAGTAATTATAAATAGTTTTTTCCTTGAGATGAGTTCCATCTGTAAAAGGTCCATGCTACTTCAGAGAAATGATCTGATGGTATCTGCTACTTTGAATATATACACACATTAGATTATCCCAGGTCATATTGAAAGTCTTTTATAATCAGTCTAGGCCTAACTAACCATGTCTGTTCTCTTTTAAAATTTTAGAGTATTGTTTTATCAGAGAGGAATTAATCATTGATTCATCTGCTTTGTTTTCAGGAATTCTGTTCTGGCAGCAGTTACTTTCATATTGAATTGTTGACAGATTTCTTTGGAGGTTATGCTAATCAATAGCGAGCATATCATTGGAAGACAAGTAGTTTCTTTAATTCACATCTTTTTTTAATTTTGTCTTTCATTATGAAGTAAAAGAACAACAATTCCTTTACTTCATCAGACAAAATCAGAGCCAAGGCTTTCATCAAGTATTTGTGCTATTCTCAATCATAACAACTGACTTCAGATGTTTAATTTAGTAACCTTGAGCTGTCTTAGTTTGATGAACTCCAACTGGTAAGCTTTTTGGCTTGTTTTTCATAGCATATCCATTATTATGTTCAGGTATTTTGTTGATGAGTTTTCTTACTATTTTTCTTTTCGCCATCAAAATCCAATCTACAATTATGTTTAGTATCGTTCACCCATATACCTCTGTCACTTTAGCATCTTCAATGGCATTATTTCCATGTTCTATTTCTTCGAATTCTTCAATTTGTTTTCCTTTTGCTTCTTTTGGTTATTTAGAAAGAGCCTGCTCTTGAGAAATTGTTCCATTCTATTATCATATCATTTCATTCTAGCACCTAATAATTTTAGCAGTCACCTTATTTTCCCTTCAATTACTACTTTACTTTTCTTTTTATCTTACATCTTGTCGCTAATATTTCTCATAGATTTTGGCTTTTAACTGACTTATTTTGTGTATGTGCATGCATGCATGTGTGTGTGTGCATGTGTGTGTGCATGTGTGTGTGTGTGCATGTGTGCGTGCATGCACACACATGCAAAAGGTTTGTGATAATGTATAGCTAGAATCAAATGACAATTTTTTTTTAACTAAACAAAATCTAGCTGGGCAAGCCATGTAATCAAGAAGAATGGATACGTAATGAGGTAAAAATATTGAGTTACTAAATAAAACCTAGATAGAACGAAAGGTTCAGAAGATTGTTGAAGGATAAGATGACATAACTGTCTTTACAGTAGGATCTAATATCTATTCTGATTACTTTACTCAATCAGAAAACTGTTAAATTCACACTGCAAAAAGTGAAGCCTGGTTGATTTCAGATGAACATATATGTTAGATGACGATACAAGTGTTATTTCTATTGTCAGTTGCATGTGAATATAAGATAGAGAACTGGAAAGATGGTAAATGTGTATATCTGTGAGCTGTGAGCTGTGACAAAAAAGTGTTTACGTGAATTATAAGACAAAGGCGAGAGAATCGTCTTTTCACACCACTGCAGGTGAATGTGAATGTCTGACTACATTTTTAGATGATTTCTGCGAAGTGTTTAGAATATAAGCTACATATAGCAAAAAAAAAAAAAAGAAAAAAGAATGAAAAAATATTCCGGAATGTTCTATCTGCATTTTGGTACACAACATACAACACACAACTATAAGTCTTTGATATTTGCCAGCAACTTATCGCAGCAATCACAAAAGATTATTGGTTGGAATAAACATTGAAATACATTGTAATCTCCATCCATAAGCAGTTAGCATAATGATTCTCCTTAGACGCATCAAACACTTGCCCTAAATTTATTACTAAATATGCTATTGTTGATTATAAAATGCCCTATCCATGCAGAGATGTGGGCTCAATTTCTAAAGAAGCTGATCCACTACAGATTTCCATCAGTGGCCAAAATGGAGGAAATCACTAGTTATTCTCATTATTGTATCTTCAGCAGAAAAAAACTATCATTACTATGAAAGACAGTAGGTGGCAGAATTAGTAGATACTTGGTTTCCAGTCTTGCCAAAATCAGATTTGTCCTTCATCAGGGCCCTATAGAATAAGACTTGATGACTTTATTAACTATATGGTGGCTGTCCCCTCGTTATCGAGTATGGCCATTGCACGAAGCTTAATCAATGTTGTTATCGTGCAATGCCTGTGCAAGAAGATTTTTTTTAAAGTGAGGAAAGGCTGTGCACTGAGTCAATCCCACTCACTAAGCAACAGCAGCCATAATCCGAAAAGAAGAACAAGTCAACATCATCCGTAACCACTGCGCCGCAGGTTTTATGTCGGAGTTATCCCAGTTACCTGAGTTACCTTCTCCTAGAAGGATGCCCTAAGATTTATCAACATATTTAGCTGTAGAAACTCTGCCAAATCAAGATTGGAGCCTGGTACAACCATCTGGTTCGCCAGCCCTCAGTCAAAATCGTCCAACCCATGCTAGCATGGGTTGGACGATACAAGTGTTATTTCTATTGTCAGTTGCATGTGAATATAAGATAGAGAACTGGAAAGATGGTAAATGTGTATATCTGTGAGCTGTGACAAAAAAGTGCTTATGTGAATTATAAGACAAATATGAATATGAGTAGTGGAAACGCTGAGAGGTGTGAAATTGCAGCTGGAATGAGACAGGGTTGCGTCTTGTTACTACTTCTGTTGCTGACAGGGATTTGTTTAATCATACGGAAAGTGATAATAGTACAAGTTTTGGAATAGAGTGGGGACTGGGCAAACAGAAGGATTTGGATTTCGCAGATTAGAATGCAGACAATAAGCATGTAGAATGATAGTCCTGGATGAGAGGATTTGCTGAGAGCAGACAAATACTCTGCAATATTTAATTTTACTGATTTCTTAGATCAAATCCTGCTAGGTTGACTTAGTCTTTCATCATTCTTGGGTTGATAAAATATACATGTATCAAAGAGTAGGGGAAATTAAATCAATAACCTATTGCTGTGTGGTTAGGGAGCGTGCTTTCTAACTACATGGTTTCGGGTTCAGTCCCACTGCGTGGCACTTTGGGTAGGTGTCTTCCGCTATAGCCCTGAGCCCACCAAAGTTTTGTGATTGAATTCGGTAGGCAGGAGTTACTGCCATGTGTGTATGTGTGCATATAGCTGCTCAGTGCCTCTCCGAAAGAGAGAGAGAGAGGGATTTCCTTGGAAATTTGTTGTCTTACGCAAGTGTTAGAAACCACTATTATTACTATTAACATTCATATTGCTCTTGTTCTTGTTGCTATGGTTGTTGTTATTATATCTCTTTGTGCTTCCCAAGCTGTTGTTGGAGTTATTGTTACTGCTGTTCCAGAAATCTATTTGTCTTAATGTGACTGATCATAGAAAACAAAAGAGAAAGAAATTTATTAAAAATTTTATTAGATGAACTGTAAAGTGTGGAGCAATAATAATGGTGAAAAAACCCATTTCCAATTGAAACAGTTTACAGTGATCCCATCAGGAAATTTAATTAAATCACATGATAAGAGAAGGAAACACAGTATGTGACTGAGAATGGAGCCAGTTGATAATTACTCTGATAATTGCTCTTCTAATTCTATGGCAAATATTAGGGGGATAGAAGATGATTAGCTTGTATTGACTTTCAGAGAAATATTCAGCACAACAATGAGCAATTGCTCCAAAACCTGATGGCATCACTGGAAACTGCATCAACTAGAAATTAATATAAAATACGCTGTTTTTGTTGTTGCTGTTGTTGTTTTACTGTTTTATAGTCTCTTTCAATTCCTGCAGTAGGTGGGATGATAATTTTGCTCCAATAATTGTTATTTTTACAATTAAGATATAATGGCTGATTTTTTACGATATTAAACTGCCTGCTCATAAGACATGAGTTTAAATTCCCTACACAAATTTCCTACATTGTGTTTATAGGCAGATCACAGATCTATTCTATAATGCCTCAACTCACCTACTCAGTTTATACAAATAGGTATCAGATCAGCAGAGAATGTTTCCTGCCATAGACGAATGTTGTCATATCGGTCCAGCATATCGATCCAATGTGTAACCTAAACCATGGGTTCTCCATTCCTGGTCATGATTGGTATTTTACTGGTGAGGTTTTGGCTGCATGGGCGCAACCTTGGTGCATTCCCACCAAGTTTTCGATATTTCCATCCATAGATGGCAAACAGACATAACTCCTCTTCAGAGCCTTCATCCTTACCATTAACAGATGTCCTCTGTGGAATTGTCGCAATACACCTTTTTGTAATGTAGTTGGAACCACCATTCTTTGGGCATACATCAGAATATCATTGCAGATTGAAAAACTACAGGCATCTGAATTTTTTTCCAGTTTATTTTTTAAAGCTTCTTGTATTTTCGTAATATACTCATCACCAAAAGCTTTCATTCTTATATCCTGTGCAGTCACTGGTAGTTCTTGGATAACGTTCGTCATAACACTTTTAATTTCACTTTCTGTCTGCAGTGCAGCTACAACAGTCTTTTCTAGTGGTTCCATATTTTTTGGAATTAATCGCGAAAGACAGTCCACATGACCGATTTTTTCCATGGAATGTATTGCATTTTGAAATTATAATTTACTAATATTATACCCCAATGTTGCATATGGCTTGCAGAATGAGTTGGTAACCCTTTTTTTCGACCCAGAAATTGGCAGCAAATATCTATGGTCGGTTTGCAATAAAAAGCTTCTGCCATGCAGAAACCTGAGAAATATTTTAAATGCAAAAATAATAGCTAAAAGAATAACAACAACAAATATAACATTGGTTGTATGAGTTAATAACAGTGTATTTTTTTAGGTTTTACTTTAGATGACACAAGACTGATCTGAATCTTGTGTCATCTAAAAATTTTTGTAAGGCTGTTATTAGTGTCCCTCCAAAGACTTGACAAAATATCAGCACCAACAAATGTTTACCACAAAACCAAATTGTTTTTTGTTTTCAACTAGGCATGGCTGTGTTAAGAACCTTGCTTTCCAGCCACATGGTTCTAGGTTCAGTCCCACTGCATGGTACCTTGGGCAGGTGTTTTCTGATATAGCATCAGGCAAACCAAAGCTTTGTGAGTGGACTTGGTAGACAGAAACCGAAAGATGCCTGTCGTATATGTGTGTGTGTAGCAGAAGCATGTTCACTCTTTACCTTTAGCTGCTCACATTTTGTCTCTTGACTTTCAGATACCCATTTTGGCTTGTCACATGATGGTCCAGTCCATTTAGCTTTACTTGGACTGTCCACCACTTAATGTGACAGACTAGCCAGGCATCTCTACATCAGCTATTTAAGGGACGATTTTCTCACTAATCTGAGAGGGAGATGAGTTATGAGCAAGCTTTGATTTTTGATATGAGATCAGTTTTTACCAATTTGCAGTTTTAGTAAGGAGAGATTTATAACTGGAATCTTTGATGCTACGTTTTGTGTTTCTTACAACATTTAACTTCAACTTCAAGAAACATTGTGAAACCATGTAAAGTCTTTGACAGAGTTCTATTTCTTGTGTCAGTTGATGCACTTTATTGACAGAAATAAATATTGCAGTCCAGTATTTTAAAACTTTCCTTTGTATTTTCTTATTGATATTCATCTTGACTCAGTTTAATCAGAAGACTTTATATCATCAGAGCTTAAACCACATTACATTCATTCAACCACAGCCCTCGCTAACTGTATATGTATGTATGTATATGTATGTATGTATGTATGTATGTATGTATGTATGTATGTATGTATGTATGTATGTATGTATGTATGTATGAATGTATGTATGTAGGTATGTATGTACGTACGTATGTTTGTATGTATGTATGTATGAATGTATGCATGCATGCATGCATGTATGTATTTATGTATGTATGCATGTATGTATGTATGTATGTATGTATGTATGTATGTATGTATGTATGTACGTGTGCATGTCTTTGTGTCAGTGCTTGTCACCCTATCACCACTTCATAACTGGTGTTGGTGTGTTTACATCCCTGTAACTTAGCAAAAGAGACCAATAGAATGAGTACTAGGCTTAAAAAATGAGTCCTGGGATTGATTTGTTCAACTAAAATGCATCAAGACTGTGCTCCAACATGGCCACAGTCAAGTGGCAGAAACAAATAAAAGAATACTAACCTTGATATATAATTAATACATCCTAATGAAATCCTCTGTTCTGAGTTCAAGAGTCACTTAGTCATAATACATTCCTGGTTTATATTAAAGTTATCTCATGTTATCATAACACATCAAAAATACTGTAAACAGCACAATTAGTTGAATCACTGCATTCATTGAATCACAACTCTCTCGTCATTTATCTATGGTAGAGTGCATTCAAGCTTCTATTTACAACTACTTTCCTTTCTTTTTCTCTCAGCTTATGGTCACCATTTCATTCCCTTAAAATTGTGGTTTTGTTCTAAAGATGTTTTGGCAGTATACTCTGCTTGTCAAACAATGTCATCATCATCATCATCATCGTCATTTAACGTCCGCTTTCCATGCTAGCATGGGTTGGACGGTTTGACTTTGAGCTGGTGAACCAGATGGCTGCACCAAGCAGTTTTGATCTGGCAGAGTTTCTAAAGCTGGAAGCCCTTCCTAACGCCAACCACTCTGAGAGTGTAGTGGGTGCTTTTACATGCCACTGGCACGGTTGGAAATCCTCACTCTAAGATATTCCTAAAATGACTAAATCTAAATACTTAATTGAAGCAGATTTTTCCCTAAAGTAACTGGGTCAACAAATAGTTCACAGTGGAGTTAACTATGGATCTAGCCTAGAGACAATTTGTCGTGCACAAATTCTTTTGGGAAGAAATAACACTTGATATTTACAGAGGATATAGAATAGATTTTGGTGAAAGTAAAATGATTACAATTATAATTTCCTGAGTGAAATAGTTTAGTCACATGAGCTCTCAAGAATCTACAACTAAAATACAGAGGTTGTTGTTGTACTTGAAAATATAATTTTTTTTTAGGAAATAAAGGAATTGTAATGCTAGTACTCCTTTTATTGACATCATCAAAAGAAATGGAAAGTTTAACTGTGATTGCATTTGAAACTCAGAACTTAGTGAGGTAAATTTAAATACAGAAAGGCTCAGGCAATTTTTAACTACTTACCATCCTACACTCCTTCTTTTTCTTCTTCTTCTTCTCTTCTTACAGCATTCACCCGGGGTGGGTTGAGCTGGCTTCATTCATCCTCAATGCTGCATCTCTCACAAACGCTGACCAAGCCTGGCGATTTGAGGCTAACGACCGCATGATCTCCAACCACTCCTCATTCCAGCGGCGAATACCATAGACAGGTTGGGTTCCAGATCAGCCTTGACTGTCGTCAGCCAGGTGTTTCATTGATCCTACACTTCATATGAAGTATTCTCATTTTGGATCATAAATAACTATTTTTGCCTTCTATTTTGAATAGAGTTATATTCTATAAGCAGACAAAGAGCCTGTTTTTCATTTTCCAAATTCCAGGAAAGCAGGAAAAGAGATTAAAAAATTTCTTGCAAAACCTCTTGTTTTTTGGGGGGTTTTTCTTCATTACTTCATTTGACTGCTTACATTCACAGCCCCTTACTATTTAGGAAGGCTTTAATTACAACTGATGTTTTTTAACAGCTGAATAATCTTCCTGCTTCTAACAACTGTGAAATTGCAATTGGAAATTGGATCTTGTTTTTGTCAACTAGACAGACTGAGGTAAATTGACTTTTGCATAGATACACCATAACCTTATTCTGATCCAAAGCTTTATTGATTTTGTAGACCAGAACCCAACACTGAAATATATTGCTTTCTTTATTGTAAGATGCTAGGAACTGATTAGTATTAGATATGAGTTTTTAAAAGGAATTGAGAAAAATTGTTGTAATGAAGTCTGAAGCAATGGCGTTATGCAGTACTTTAAATTCACAACTATTTCAGAAGATGGTGACTCCTACTTCTTTAATATGAATCATATTATTTTCAAGATATTTTAAGTTTAGTAAATCAATTCATAATTTCTGATATTTCTGTAAGTAAGGCACTTAAAAATCATACTGAACAGTATGAAAGCATTCTGACACGAATAAATGCTGACTGTAAGTACTTTTGAACTGACATAATTTCACACACACAGGTACACAAACACAAATGCACAAATACATTCATATTGTAGTAAAGAAAGAACATGAGAAAGTAAATTTCAGAGAAACCCATTTGATCGTAAAAGCCAAAAAACAAAAAGAACAGAACTGTTCATATAGATTTTGACAATATTTCTGTTACTACTATTGGAGTAAAAAGAAGTCAAGAAAGGAAAAAAAAAATGAACGCAGAAAAGTACTGCTGAGTTGACAATAAGTTACTAAAGAAGTCCCTGCATGATTATTAGATCTGCTAAAAGTTGCATCTGATTTAAAAAATACTAATTCTATAATGTAAGCTAGATTATAGGCATAGGAGTGGCTGTGTGGTAAGTAGCTTGCTTACAAACTACATGGTTCCGGATTGAGTCCCACTGCGTGGCACCTTGGGCAAGTGTCTTCTACCATAGCCTCGGGCCGACCAAAGCCTTGTGAATGGATTTGGTAGACGGAAACTGAAAGAAGCCCGTCATATATATGTATATATATATGTATGTGTATGTGTTTGTGTATCTGTGTTTGTCCCCCCACCCAACATTGCTTGACAACCAGTGCTGGTGTGTTTACATCCCCGTAGCTTAGCAGTTTGGCAAAAGATATCGATAGAATAAGTACTAGGCTTACAAAGAATAAGTCCTGGGGTCGATTTGCTCGACTAAAGGTGGTGCTCCAGCATGGCCACTGTCAAATGACTAAAACAAGTAAAAGAGTAAAAGAGTATTATGACTGGAAAAGACAGGATCTTTTGACCAGAGATCTATATATATTTGATAGTAGTTTTCTGCAAATGAACAGCTGATCTGGGACTACATGACAATAACGGAATTTACATTGATTTATTGAGTGTTTTCAACAAATGCAATTTAACACACACAGCAGAAGAATGCAGTCTTTTTCCTTAATCACTGATGAAATGTAAACAATTCTAAACAAAATAAATCACATTGATATAGTTTTGTAGTTGTGCCATTCATTGTGGCTTAGCTATACTTAACAGTCCATATAAGGGTAGCTGCTATTACCTTTTTGTAAAACTGCCAAGACTGTTGAGAGGATAAGGTCACCTTCAGACTGATTCTGCTGACATGAACTGAATGTTTATAACCAATTGTATTCTCCTGAAACACCTGAGGGCCAAGTGGTGGTGTTAAACATGGTGATGAATTAAATCTACCACACAAAGGTATTTATTGCATAACCTTTTTTTCTTATATTAAAGAGGAGGTTCTGATTTGGCTGCTATTTCTTGCATATCAAGTGTCTGCAAAGAGACATTCATTATTATTATCATTGTGTATCTTATGATGTTCTCAAATTACATTAGTATATTCATCAATATGCTTTGCTAACCATTTTCTTCGGTCCCCATTTCATGAAACCAGCAATTATAATGACGTTTCTTGGGATAACTTATTTAAATTACCAAGACTAACAGCACTGCATTCACTAAATTCTAGCTAACCAATTAGTCAGGAGAAGAACAGACTTTTACAATAGAAAACCAGTTTTGTGCATTGTGGCAGCTCTGGAATTATACAAATGTAAATGCTCTACGCTTTCAATGTATGTCTCTTTTATTTGTGGGTATATGAGTACTTATGTAAATGCATGCATTTGTAGTTGTGTATGCATATGATGTGAGTATTCCTGTGTATTGATGTGCATATGCATATTGTGTCTGCATGTGTGTGCGAGCAATATTGTGGCTAAATATGTGAATATTCTTGTGGATCATTCTGTACACATGGCATAAGAGCCAAATTAGATAGAGATGGTTGACTTGAAGTGCCTTTATTTATTGCTGATTTATACATGACTTTCATTGACAATAGAAGCATTATCAATCCTATTTATAGTTTTGTGAGATTAGAGTTATGAACAGAAAATCATATACAACAATCAATAAGTAATTGTCAAAAATACATATAAATAAATTTGAACATTTAGTGCAAGAGTGACTGTTACATCTGTTGCATGTCATAAGAGACTTATAACAAAAAGATCGAGTAGGATACCAATAGCAGCAACAAAAAGGATGTTTGGCAGTTCAAATATTTCATATTGTTGCCATTCTTGGTACAACCTTTTTCCATATTCTCTTATTGTGGAGGCACATGCCCTAGTGGTTAGAGCAGCGGACTTGCAGTCAAGGGATTGCGGGTTCGAATCTCAGACTGGGTAGTGTGTGTTTTTATGAGCAAAACACCTAAGCTCCATGTGGCTCCAGCAGAAGGTAATGGCGAAACTTCTGCTTACTCTTTCACCACAACTTTCTCTCACTCTTTCCTCCTGCATCTTGCAGCTCACCTGCGACAAATTGGCGTCCCATTCAGGTGGGGAACCTATACATCTAGAAACCAGGAAACTGGCCCTATGAGCCAGGCATGGCTCGAGAAGGAACAGGAGATATTCTCTTATTGGTACTTCATTTTTCTTTATGGTTTGGCTCCTATAGTAGCATTCCATAATGATTGTATTTATTTCTGTGCTCCCCCTTTCCTTCAATTCTTGCATTATTATCATTACTATTAGCATCATTTTTTATTATTTCAGAGAGTTTGGAAAACAACTCTGAATATCTTAAGGTCTTCTCAGCAAAGTATATCCTATTCCATACGCTTAATTCATCACTAGGTGGCTCAGTTATGTGTTTTGGTATGATCAATCCCTCCTTTGGCATGCAAACAAACAGCGATCCTTCTCTGCTGATATTAGAGTCTCTGTATTCATTTTCCTGCATTATTTCATATTATGAGCATTTGGCTTCTGTCAGTTAGATATCTTTTCTAATGCTAACAAGTCATTCATCAGAAAAACCAAGATAGGTAGAGTTGTGTTTACTCTTCCAGAAAATACAACATAATGGATGACTGGACAAAAGATTAGTAGAAATCATAGCACACCAAATTAAACACTTTGTAGCATATTTTTACTTTTATCCACTAATGTTCTGAATACTTTCTAAAAAAAAATACTTTAAATTAAAGCAGTAGCTGAAACAAACCTGTTATCTCTTGAGGAGTTGGAAAACTATGGCGAATGTGTCAGATATTTTGTCAATAAAGATTCATAGTATTCTCTGGAGGTGCAATGGCCCAGTGGTTAGGGCAGCGGACTCGCGGTCATAGGATCGCGGTTTCGATTCCCAGACCGGGCGTTGTGAGTGTTTATTGAGCGAAAACACAGAAAGCTCCACGAGGCTCCGGAAGGGGATGGTGGTGATCCCTGCTGTACTCTTTCACCACAACTTTCTCTCACTCTTACTTCCTGTTTCTGTTGTACCTGTACTTCAAGGGGCCGGCTTTGTCACTCTCTGTGTCACGCTGAATATTCCCGAGAACTACGTTAAGGGTACACGTGTCTGTGGAGCCACTTACACGTTAATTTCATGAGCAGGCTGTTCCATTGATTCGGATCAACCGGAACCCTCGTCGTTGTAACCGACAGAGTGCTTCCATCCAGTATTCTCTGCTTCAGACAATGCTAAAACTGTTGTTACTGAGAAAATCAAAGTCAAGTCACTTCAGTAAATTAAGTTTGTGGAGGCAACTGATAACATGAAGAGCTTCATTGCCATTTGCAACTGTGTAATCTTTATTTTAGGGTTTGTTGTAGTAACATTTAGGACGTATAAGTGGCCTCCATCTAAAATTCAATAAGAAATTTGTTTCAGGAGATATTTTTGCACAGTGACCATGTCAAGTTCCTAGTAGACATTCCATTGCTAATTCAAACTTCGATGTAACGGTTTGAAATGAAGTGAAAATAAGCAAACCTGATGTTAATCTAATATTAAATAGTGATTGATAGTAGCTAAGATTGAGATAAGCAGAAACATGGTTATATAGCAGAAGGAAAGTGGAAAATCACTATTATTGACCAAATTGAAATATAGCAAAGGGTAAGAGGTGTGTAATGAGAGAGAGAGAGAGAGAGAGAAAGAGAAAGAAACAAGAAGAAAAGAAAGAAATAAAAAAGAAAGAAAGAAAGAAAGATTATATTTGAAACTCATACAATATGGAAGATGAAAACTTAGATGTGCAACTTAGTGTAATAAATTTGTAAGAAAGTTTATGATAAAGTTTATAGGAAATTACAGATTTGTTCAAGCTGGACAGAAAAAAAAATGAAATGTAAGGAATGCAATTTTATGGTGTTTATAAATGCATCAATGTAGCAAAGTTGAATGGCTTATGATTTATAGTTTGGGAGTGGGTGGGACATTAACCATTAGGTCAAACTATGTAACAATTCGTCAATCATTTTCCGACAATTTCTTTGAACGAAAGAATTATAGAAAACGTGAAGAGAAAAATAGGAAAGAGTTGCAGTGAGAGAATAAGATTTACACTAAATAGTTATGTGAAATAATTCAAACATTATATATCATTAATAGTTACTGTGGACTGTATCTTGAAGCAATCTACAGTACAGAAATAAATATACTACAGCATACATGCTGCCCGTTATGAGGTTAAAGAGATAGAAATACTAGCTACATTGTTATGAGATCATAAGATCATTTGTTCACCTAAAAAAAAAAAAATTATGCCTGATTTAGAAATAAGTTTCACTCTTATGTAATAGTTTGGTGATTAGTTGTAAGAAAGGCAGCAAGTGAAAAATAATTTACTCCAGCGATTTGTTGTATCCAATTCGACTTTTTAGACCTGTTGCTCAATCTTATCATTTTATTAGATACTAGCAGTATCGCCCGGCGTTGCTCAGGTTTGTAAGGGAAATAACTATATAAGCATTTTTAGAGATGTAAAGTATAATAGCCATCTCAATATGGCTAACCACAAAGGAGGGTGGTGTTACTGTAGCTTTTTACATTCTGAGATTTAATAATAAATTTTTAGAGAGTTACTTCCCTTATATATGCCAAAAATGCATTAAAAATGGGAAAAATTGATGGTAATTTTTTTTTAAATCGTAGACTCATCGTAGACGCGCGCTAATGCCCAGAAGGGCTCGATATGAATCACGACTATAAGATACCCGGGTTTGGTTAAACTGCACCGCAAAATGTGGGAGTAGTTAGGAATCTAAATCGTAGGAGACAGACAGCACACAACCTCACTTTTATATATAAAGATTTATGGATTAGAGGGGGTATATGAATATGACTGACTAACATTAGACTTCAGCAGTTGCTGCAAGAAAGAAAAATCAGCAGAATAACGACTCCTATAATAACTCCATCATGCTGCTTCGATAAAGAATTAAACAATGAAATTACTACTTTAGGATATGAGGCATTTGTGTGTGTGTGTGTTGTGTGTGTGAATGTCTGTGTGTGTGCGTGCGTGTGTGTGTGTGTGTGGTGTATGTGTGTATGTGTGTGTGCATGTGTGTGTGTGCATGTGTGTATGTGCGTGTGTGTGCGCACGCACGTGTGTGTGTGCATGTGTGTATGTGTGTGTGTGCGCGTGTGTGCGCGTGTGTGTGCGCGTGTGTGTGTGTGTATGTGTGTGTATGTGTGTGCATGTGCATATATTTATTTATTTCTTGTTATACTTGAGGTAAGTGTGTGTGTGCGTGCGTGCGTGTGTGTGTGTGTGTGTGTGTGTATGTGTGTATGTGTGTGTGTATGTGTGTGTATGCATGTGTGTATGTGTGTGTGTGTGCGTGTGTGTGTGTGTATGTGTGTGTGTGCATATATTTATTTATTTCTTGTTATACTTGAGGTTACAGAAAGGTTTGACAACAGAACTTTGATATTTTGCCAATTAAACACATATTATATATTTGGTCTTCACTTTAATTTTATTATTATTTTATTTTTACTATCACATGAGTTTCCTTTTGTTCTACTTATTTCATTTTTATTACTGGTAAAATTATTAACATTCAGTTTAATATTATATGACAGTAAGTTTCGGTAAATTTTAGGTAATATTTTACATGTGGGTTTATCAGTGTGTACAATTCATGTTGGAATTTTGTTTTTAAATAAGATTTCATAGTAATTTTTCTTATTTTTTGTTAAATTCTATATAAAATTTTGATACAGTCAGCTAGTATATTCCTATCCCAGTAATATTAGTTGGAAATATATGGTCAGCTGATGAGAAAATATGATACTTGCATATCCACTGTAAATATTTAAGTCCTGAATTTGTCCAACTAAAAGGCAGTTATTAAAAGTATAGTACATACTACCTTCTCACTAGCAAGTGGTAATCATAATGTGTGTGTTTGTGTGTGTGTCTATACACACACATGCATACACATATAAACTTCTTTTCCCTCAATCATTTTAATGTCTTGTCTGGAAAGTTCGTGCTGATTTTTAAAGGAAAGAAAAAGGTCAATAAATACTTACCATTACATTTTTAATCAACCAAATATGAACCATTTTGTTGCACAATGCGTCTCCATCTTGCCTTTAACTTGAAAATACCCTCTTCCCAGATTTGAGGTGGTTTCATGTCAAAGAATTCATCAAGGTATCTTTTTACGTCATTCAAGGAATTGAAATTTTTACCATTAAGACTATTCTGCAGAGACCTGAA
This sequence comes from Octopus sinensis, assembly GCF_006345805.1. NCBI lineage: Eukaryota > Metazoa > Mollusca > Cephalopoda > Octopoda > Octopodidae > Octopus > Octopus sinensis. Next base: position 2,358,773 of record NC_043011.1, on the reverse strand, counting down.
TAAGTGGAAATCTGAAGGAGCAATATCTGGTGAATATGGAGGGTTGGGTAACACATCCCAGCTGAGCTGCAGCAATTTTTGTCTGGCTCCCAAAGCATCAAGTGCCAAAAATGAACTTTCTTATCTTCCATCTTAAAGGGTTATAGAATTAACACAGTTAATAGGAACATAAACCTTCTTCCACGAAAAGATAGATTAAACTCTGCTCTAAATGGAGGTGTAGTCAAATCCTATTTTATGGACTCAACCATATTCTAAAATAAGTCGAAAGGTAAGCTACGATAAATTAGCACGAACTTTCTAGACAATCCAATACATTCACTTTCCATGCCAGCTGAGGGCACATAATTACCTTACTGAGTAATTTTTACTGCAGAATGCTCATCTGGATACTAATACTTCCTCTTTTTTACCCCAGTAGGAGATCTCTTATTCCACATAGATTTCAAAGCAGACAGTGAGCAGAAGAGTGCCTATGACAACTCCTTGAACATCACAACTTTACACATGAGTGCAGAAACTTGCACAGTGTGCTGCATAGCATAGTTTGGAAAGAATCTTCTTAAACATGCAGTCATTCCTACTCCTAAAACACACACACACACACATATAGATACAGGCGTGGCTGGGCTTGGTGGTTATGATATTTAGTTCACAACCACGCTGTTTCAGGTTCAGCTGTACTGCATGCCACCTTGGGGGTGTGTCTTGTACTTCATCTCTGGGCTGACCAATTACTTTTGAGTGAATTTTGTGGATGTAGAATGTCTGGAAATCTGCCAAATACATACTTGCATGCAAGTATACATGTATACTGACGTGTGTGTGTATTTCTATCTGTTTACCCAAACCCAACACCTGACAGCTGCTGTCAGTTTGTTAAAGATCTTGTAACTTAGTAATATAGTGGTTTAGTAAAAAGAAACTGACAGAATAAGTTCCAGGCTTGGAAAGTACTGGATTTCTTCTCCTATGACACAAAAATGTGAAAGAATATCAAAATATGATAACATAAAATAAAATTATTAGCTATATCTACGAAGCAATGTAATTGAAGCAAATTTCAATTTAAAATGCAAAGAAAATATTTCTCAAATCATTTGACTTGGATCTAGATAAATTTTGTTTGAGTTGCAGATGATATTTGCATGATAAATGTTAGACTATAATTGCAAACAGTCATATCAGAATATGAATTATGTCTAGTAGTTAATGGTGTTAGAAATCAGTTATTACATCCATGACAGATAACCTATGCCATAAGTTTACTGGCTATATGCAACTATATTTTAATTCATGTCTTGAAAATATGTGTAAAATTAATATTAGTTGATATAATGTCAGTGTTTTCATGCTTGTTTGTGTAAACTAATAATGAAACCAAATTGAATTTGAAAACCTCATCATGACTCTGAGATATGAATATTACTTATTTTAAGGTAAATTTGACAATCATTCATTACTTTCTAATGTCATTAAATTTTGTTATGCAATCTGTCCCCTTGCAAAACGGTGCCTTCACTAGAACACACCAATGTCAAAACCATCTTGAAAACTAAATGGTACCTTTCATGAATAACCCTCAGTAAAACACACCAAACATTAAAATAATGTTCACATATGGCATTGACGCTAATACTGCACTATACAAAAAAAGACATCATTTGGCTAATTCTCAAAAATTCATTCACTGAACCACAACTACTTGCTACAGATTCACCAATTCTTTTCTCTGCATTTTCAGTTACGACTACAACACTTTCTTCTTCCTTGGACAAGCAAACTGAGCTTCATTCTAAGAGTTTTACCACTATTTATTTTGTCACCCTAATGACATAGGTTCACGCACTAAACAAGCTGTGCAGCATTCATCCCAACAGTGATAACCCTCTAGAATTCCATTCTTGTTAGCATAGTTTCAGACTGGCAAAAAGATCCATTAATATTCAAACAGAATACCACATCTATAGTACTTAGCCTATAAAGATCATGGATGTCCTTCTTCTTCTTCTTACACTGATTGAACAATGGCGTTTCTGAAAAATTGATTCTGCTTATCCAAACTATGTATGAGCTGTGTATGTATGTCAGTGGTTTCTACTCTTATGAACTAGTCACAGACATGTCTCATCTGTTCAAGCCCATGTGGTATTACACATCATTCCTGAAACCATGCACTTTGCTTCGTTTTTCTTACAACAATTATCTCACCCTACAGAATTCTTCCAAGGTTCATCATACACTACACACATCAGGTTTTAGAAGTTCAAGGTGAAATAGCAGCGATATCTATCTCCCCAGTATGGGAAGACCCTCATTGAGTTGAGCACTGCATCAAATTCTCCAACTAAATAATTCTAAAATAGAAGGTATACTTCATGGAGCCCATTCCATGATAAATTCGTCCTACACAAGCTTCCGTGATAACAAAAGATTTCCTCCAATCATTATGATTTATACTACTACATCAGCAAACTTTTATGATTTGCTTTCAACCCATTCCTGGTCATAATGTCCATACATTTCATTCATGCTATTTATTTATTGTTAAACTTGCAAGATGAAAATATTTTTCTACTTGACTTTACAGAAGTTACTGCAAGTTAGAGGTGCCAACCATCTCAAGCAGCAGCGGTTCTGCAAATTACACTTTTTCTTCATTCACACTCTCTATGCATAACATGCTACTAGAGTAGCAATACATTGTTTGCTTATATTGCACATGGACAAATCTCCCACAGCTTGCATAGAGCAAGTGCAAAACCTCAATTTTATAGCCAAATTAAAACAAACAGCATAAAGCATGCAAGTATACATATAATATACTATGTATTTATGTCTGTGTGTGTGTGTGTTTGTGTGTATATATACATATATATATATATATATATATATATATATACATATATATATATATACATACATATATATATATATACATATATATATATATATATATATATATATATATATATATATGTATGTATATGTATGTATGTATATACATTTCTGTTTATTTGTGTGCACATGTGTGTGTGTGTGTACTCCTACTTGTGTGGTGTGTACAGATGCAGAGAAAGAAAGAAAGAAAGAATGAAAGAGAGAGAGACAAGAGAGAGAAATGCCATATTTCTTTAAATATATTATTGGATGAATAGACGCCATTCAATTTAACCATTTAAAAAAAGTTCTCTTGTTAACTTGTTATATTAAATAAGGTAGCTACCTAATTTGCTTCAGAGTTTTGTTCAGTACTCACACAACTTCAAGAACATTAGCAACAATGAAAGATATCAAAAATTGTCTTCACCAGTATTTAGATTGAGTTATAGGAACTGTTTGTACCCATGAGTGTGAATATATATACTTACTTGGAAATGGATGTGTGGCGTTCAATTAAATAATAATATAAATAATATATATGCATATATATATATATATATATATATATATATATGCATATATAATATATCAAATAAAATTAAAAACAGAACACAAAGGATATCACGGTACACATGTTTCAAGCTTTATAAACAATCCGTTATTACATCATTGTATTATTGATATAAGAGATGGTTTAAAGCCCTCTTCAGTCGCAAACATTGTTAGTCCAAAGAGTTACATCACAATATAAAAAATATGAAAATAACATGTAGTATTACCCGTTATAATAGGTTTATCATATCTCCTTGAAAAAGTGTGTTTGTAAAATTTCCTAACTGTATAAATGTATAAAGATTCATTGGATTTCGAAAATCTGCCCATACTGTATCACCAGTCAACAAAGAGTGAATGTTAAATAGATTGGAATGGGTTTATATTTAATTCTCTTGTATAAGATAGGAAGGAAAATAAGATAGAAGAAAAAAAGAAAAAAAAAGAAAAATAGAGAGAAAAAATGAAAGTTAAAAAATAAAACATAAAAAGTAAAAAATAAAGAGCAAGAGTATTGGAAGTAAAAAACAATGGAAGCAAAAGACAAGAGTAATAAAAGCAAAAATAGTAAAAAAAATTACAGTAAGGATAATAAAGTTAGAACCCCATATAAATAAGAATTAGCCTTAACTTAGTCTTTTTTGCCTTAACTTCATTTAACAAAACCAAAAATTTTACTGAAATAAAGGCATGCTTAATTATTTTTTAATGAAAAGAAAACACTGATTGTTTTATATTCAGCAGATATGATTCAGCACCGTCCATTGGACGGGGGGTGGGGCGTTTTGCTCGTATACATATATATATATATAAGAATTAAAAATGCAGGTGCAGAATCCTAGAATATTCATTAGTATTGAGCCTAGAAAAGTACAGAACAAGCAGTAAACCTTGCAAAGTACAGGACAAAAAGAAAAAGACTTAAGACGTAGGAGTGGCTGTGTGGTAAGTATCTTGCTTACAAACCACATGGTTCCGGGTTCAGTCCCACTGCGTGGCACCTTGGCCAAGTTTCTTCTACTGTAGCCTCGGGCAGACCAGAGCCTTGTGAGTGGATTAGGTAGAGGGAAACTGAAAGAAGCCCGTCGTATATATGTATATGTATATATATATATATATATGTATGCGTATATGTATTTGTTTGTGTGTCTGTGTTTGTCCCCCCAACATCGCTTGACAACCGATGCTGGTGTGTTTACGTCCCCGTAGCTTAGCGGTTCGGCAAAAGAGACCGATAGAATAAGTACTAGGCTTACAAAAAATAAGTCCTGGGGTCGATTTGCTCGACTAAAAGGTGGTGCTCCAGCATGGCCACAGTCAAATGACTGAAACAAGTAAAAGAGTAAAGAGAGTATATTGCTGCTGAAGTTAGAATTTAAAAACTAAAATACTAATAAATGACCTATTATATATATTTTTTATACTTGAACGTTTAAATTAGAATATGCAAGAAGCATGTTTATTTTCAATTTTAGTGAAAAGACGAATTGTCTGCAAGTTTACACATTAAAAATTTAATATTACACATTTCTATATTTTAAAAATCACATAATAGCAGCTTAACCAAAATTGACAATTGTAGCCCCTAAGTTGTTTTAATAAAATCTAGAGTCACTTCTACTTGTAGTGTACCAATTCAGTTGCCTCGGTTACTTGTTATTTAAATAATCAAAACTTAGTTGACAACTTTCTAACCATTTAAATGTGTGCTGCTTGCTGTTAAAATATATAATTGTGCACTAAATTTTAAATGCTTTTAATGAATGAACACTAATATTTGACTTTTGAAATAAATTCTAATACTCTTTATTCTTTACACAGGCTTTGAGGGATAGAGAAATAAGAAGTTGTTTTTTTGGTTTTCATATAATATTTTACTAGGTTTGCCAATGGCATAGCTAAAATAACCAACTTATTTATGAAACATATCTTTTTCGTATAGTCTAAGCAGTAATATAAGTATTGTATCTAAAAGATATTTATATTATTTATTATTGCTAAATATCGTTTCTAATTATTTAAACATTCTTCCTTCACCATTCCAATAATGGTGTTACTGATTAAATATGCCTTGCAATGCTTCATTTCAGATCAACAATACTTTGATATGCAGAAGGCGTCCAAGAATTCCAATTACCATTAATTTGTACTGCAAAAGCTAAAAGTACTGTAGATTACATTTGATTCTTTTTCACTCTGAGTTCACAGCTTATGAGTTCCTTCATTTAATTTTGGCATTTGATGATGATCTTTCTCAGTTAGTTTATTGATGGTTATGATAAAATTGCCCCAGATACAAACTTGACATTCAGCTTCCAAACAACAACAATTGGTGCAACCCACTCACCATAATTGATCAATTCTAATATACTTTTCAGTACTTCCAGTTTCAATTCTTCCAGTTCCAATTCAGCTTTTGAAGATGGTAATGGACTGTATTCTAAGAAATCAATTTTGCACCTATATATAGTCAAACTGTGACCTGTATTTCTGTGCAACAGCCAGAGAACATAGCAAAAATACTTTGGAATATTTAGCACATAAATTGATCTATTTTTATCCAAGTTGGTTGATTTATCAATATAATTAACATCAGAAATATTGTTAATAGACAGTAACATATTAAATGCTTTAACCAGTTCGTTCTGAATAAATGTGATCTAATTTCACAAATGATAACAATAGCTTATAACTTTCATGCCTGTTTATTTCCAATTTTAATATTTAATAAGAATTTTCCTTTAATTGGTATATTCTTATTATAATAACCATTTCATTTACCAATAAAGGTTCTAATGATATTGATTCAATAATTTATATGTATTTAAATAAATCAAGATTTTAGTCACAATGGTATCTAATTCAAATTTAATCAACAGAAGTGAAGTATATTGTTTCTGATATTTCCATACAAACTTTTATCAAATATTTAATTCACTTGATTCTCGTATACATCTAACAAGATGATTAGTATGATGACAGTAATTTTATAATTAAATTCATAGCATTTTATCAAATTATTGTTGTTTTTGCTGCTGCTGCTGCTACTCCCACTACTACTTCTTCTTCTTCTACTACTACTACTACTACTACTAATACTACTAATAATAATAATAATAATAATAAAAATGATAATAATAATATCCTACACAAAATACTTTCTTTGTAATCTCATGTTTTGAAACAAACATAATTTTCGTATGGTTTTTTAGACATTCATTAGTACAACACTAAATACAAAACCAAATATATGGCACCCTAGGCATAACACCAACATGAACTTCCAACTTGTTGTCTCTTGAGGTCTCTGGGTGAGATTTGAAGCCAGCTTGTGCAAATGTAAAACAAAATTCAAACAAATAATAATAATAATAATAATAATAATAATAATAATAATAATAATAATGTGTCTCATTAGAGTTTCAAACAAAATACTTCACTGTATTTGCTTTGATTATGTTCTGAATTTAAATATGACTGAGGACAGCTTTGTCTTTCATCATTTCAGTGTTGATAAAAATAAACTTCTAGATAAATATTGAGCTTGATGGCATCAACTAGACCCTTTAGAAATTATCATTATTATTAGGTTGTTTACATTATTGTTAGTCTGTTATATTCGAGTTGATCCAAGTCTCACCCAGAAACTTCAAGCAACAAGTACAACGTCTTACAAGGAGAGTTATTTATGATTAGCAATGATACACTGTAGGGGAGGGGAGACCAAATTCTGAGAACTAAGCTTCTGTTCAATTTGTTTAAAATTTCGATTTTGAAAGAGTTTTAAGGGAATCAGGTATTTTCAATTCGACAAGTGTTTGTCTAAAGATGTAAGCAGTATCCATGTAAACAGTTTCTTTGTTGTTCTGATACTTTAGTGTTTCCTGGTATTTGACCATAGTGCTTTAGAGTGCCAATTGATATTGTCCTCAAAGCTCTGATGATCACATACACATTTGTACTTCGAAGCCACATTCCTTCCTGAGGCTTCTATTTCAAGGATTTTGTATTTACTTAACTTTCCAAGTAGTTTTACAGAAGAGTTGCAGTCTGTTGGGATTGAAATATCTAAATGCAGGCATTTTTTGTCAAAGTGATTTGTTTTGCTTCAACCTTATTTGTGGTCATTAGCACGGTGGACAAAATGCTTAGTGGCCTTTCATCTGTCTTTGTGTTCTGAGTTCCAATTCTACTGAAGTTGACTTTACCTTTCATCATTTTGGAGTCAATGAAATAAGTGCCAGTTGATCACTGGAGTTGGTGAAAGCCACTTACACCAAAATTGGAGGCCTTGTGCTAATTGTGGAAGGAATTATAATTATTATTGGGTGAAAGAGCAGTGCATGCCATCAAAATGACACTGGAGTAAAATATACAAAGCCCAGTATACTCATCATGACTACACATCTTATAAGAGTACACCAGGCACATGTATCACAACTATATGTGCATGACATGGTGATCTCATATCAAGATAAGCAGCATATGAGCTTGCAGGTGGAGCCTAGTTAGAATTTTCTTCAAGTCAAGTAGCCCATCCCACTCAAAAGATCCATGAATAAGGGTTGTTTAAGGATGTTGAACAAAACACCCATGTTTTCAGAGGTGGATTATTCAAAATCCAAAGAATTCTTCTCAACACATGGCTATGATTCTTCCTTGCTACTTCTGCTCATGATCAGAGATGCACATATCAGCCACTAAGGGACATGCTCAACTGGTTAAGGTCTGACATGAAAATCTGTGGCACTTAGCAGAATACTATTATTGTTATTATTATTATTATTATTATTATTATTATTATTATTGTTATTATTATTACTATTACTATTATTATTATTATTATTATTATTATTATTATTATTATTATTATTATTTGATACCCTATGTACCTCCAGTCATTGATCAATTTTTCTGTATGGATTAACTTTTTTTATTCTTATATGTCAGCTGGTAAAAAACGTAGTACCTGTATTTCTCTGGGTCAACCTTATCACATTCCCCGTCAGGCTGAATCTCCCTGAGAACTAAGTTAGTGGTACACATGTCTATGGAGTGCTCAGGTACATGCAGTTAATTTTGCGAGCAGATTGTTCCATTGATCAGATCGACCAGAACCCTCATTATCATAAGCAATGGAGTACCAGTTAGTTATCCCTATATGATCAATATAACAGTCTTTGAAGCATTTCCTTTGATTACTTAATTTTGTATTCTTTTCATTTGATTTTTGATTAAGCATAATTTTAGAATTACTTTTGATATTATTTGACAAAATTTTAGAAATATTAAGTCAATAACATTGTACCACTAAATGAATGTTTGGCTTCTTCAGACTGAACAACAAATTTTGATACATCCTTGAGTCAAGGAATTTTGTCATGAAGACAATCAAGCCATACTTCACTGTTCCATAAATATCCCGATTCAGTCAAGTATTGGGCAATTAAAATCATCATTTGATTGTCCAGTTTTCATTACACATAGGTGAAATTCATATAACACAATCCTAGTATATAGGTGCTTCTTAAAATGATATGTTAATTTTGTTAATAGTTCTTTATGAGACATTTTGTCAGGTTCTTCAGTACTGAAGAGTTGTGTTATCAGGTCATCACTTATATACTTATATTATCTATCTATAACCATACTTTGATCTCTGTTTAAAGTCATCTACATTGTTGACTTTGAGACACCCATTGTAACATTCAAGATATATTTCCTAATTATCCAAAGTAGGCACGGGAGTGGCTGTGTGGTAAGTAGCTTGCTAACCAGCCACATGGTTCTGGGTTCAGTCCCAATGCGAGGCATCTTGGGCAAGTGTCTTCTATTATAGCCTCGGGCCGACCAATGCCTTGTGAGTGGATTTGGTAGACGGAAACTGAAAGAAGCCTGTCGTATATATATGTATATATATATATATATATATGTGTGTGTTTGTGTGTCTGTGTTTGTCCCCCTAGCATTGCTTGACAACCGATGCTGGTGTGTTTACGTCCCCGCAACTTAGCAGTTTGGCAAAAGAGACTGATAGAATAAGTACTAGGCTTACAAAGAATAAGTCCCGGGGTCAATTTGCTCGACTAAAGGCAGTGCTCCAGCATGGCCGCAGTCATATGACTGAAAAAGGTAAAAGAGAAAAAAAAGGTAGTATACTAACCCTACCAGTTGTGTGGGAGACAGGAGTTTATTTCCTCATGTGGGAGGCAAAGGGATCATACTAAGTGCAGGCAAGGCTGTGTGATGAGAAGTTTGCTTCTCAACCACACAGTTCTGGGTTCAGTTCCACTGCATGGCACCTTGGGCAAGTGTCTTCTACTACAGCCACAAACTGACCAAAGCCTTGTGAGCGAATTTGGCAGACAGAAACTGAGAGAAGCCCATCATCATTGTCATCATCATTTAACGTCTGCTTTCCATGCTGGCATGGGTTGGATGGTTTGATTGAGGGCTGGTAAGCCAGAAGGCTGCGCCAGGCTCCATTCTGATTTGGCTGCCCTTCCTAATGCCAGCCACTCTGAATGCATAGTGGATGCTTTTTACGTGCCACCGGCATGAGGGCCAGTGAGGCAGTACTTGCATCAACCACATTTGAATGGTACTTTTTACATGCCACTGGCATAGGAGCCAGTCAGGTGGTACTGGCAATGTCACGCTTGAATGGTGCTTTTTACGTTCCACCGGCATGGGACCAGTCAGATGGCCCTGGCATCGACCACACACAAATGGTGCTTTTTATGTGCCACCAGCATGGGTGCCAGTCAGGTGGTACAGTCATCAGCCACAACTATATCTTCACTTGACTCAACAGGTCTTCGCAAGTGCATTTTATTGCCCAATGATTGAAGAGTACTCTTAAATGGGCCGGTTATGCTGCACTGGCATAGGCCACATTTACCATCTCACTTGGCTTGTGGGGTCTTCTCTAGCATAGCATACCTCCAAAGGTCTCAGTCACTTGTCATTTCCTCCATGTTCACCAGCTCATCCGAGGCCTTCCTGGGTCTACCTTTTCCACAGATTCCCTCAACTGCTAGGGTGTGATACTTCTTCACACAGCTGTCCTCATCCATACACAACACATGACCATACCCAGTGCAGTTGTCTCTCTTGCATACATCTGATGTATGTCCAACTTTTCTCTCAGGGTGCTTACACTCTGTCATGTATGCACACTGACATTACACATTCCTTGCAAGCTTATGCATATCCTCAGCAGTCACAGCCTATGTTTCACTACCATGTAGCATGGCTGTTTGCATACATGCATCATACAGTCTACCTTTTACACTGAGCAAGGGGCCCTTTGTCATCAGCAGAGATAGGAGCTCTCTGAACTTTACCCAGGCTATTCTTATTCTAACAGCTACACTCTCAGACCATCCACCCCTACTACTGACTTGTTCATCTAGGTAAGGGAAGCTGTCAACTACTTGTAGTTTTTCCCCTGGCATGTGACGGAAGTTGTTTTCTGCGTATTTTCAGTGTTTATTGCCCCTGAGAATTTGCCACACACAAAAACTATCTTCCCAGTTGACATTGCTGCACCTCTTATGTGTCCATAGCTTACACCAGGTACAGCTTATGGAGTTTCTACCTAATCCTTTCTACGGATCAAGCAAGGCCGTCTACCTGAAGGGATTTGTGGTTTGTTTGCCTTCCTACTTATAAGACTTTGGTTTTTGCTAGATTGACTTTTCGATTCTAGACTTTGCTTCCACACCTGTAACTTCTCCTCTAGTTCTGATAGTGACTCAGCAATTAGAGCAAGGTCATCAGCATAGAGAAGCTCCCAGGAGCATCCTGTCTTGAATTCCTCTGTTATTGCCTGGAGGACTATGATGACTAAGAGCAGGCTGAGGACTGATCCTTGGTGGACCCCCACCAAAAATTCTTCCCTGTCCTCGTTGCCAACCCTTACCTTACTGACAGCATCCCTTTACATGGCTTGTACAGCTCTCACTAACCACTCATCTATCCCTAGTTTCCACATTGACCACCAGATAAGGGATCAGGGAAGCCTGTCAAAGGTTTTCTCCATGTCAACGAAAGCCAGGTACCGAGGTTTATCTTTTGCTAGGAATTTCTCCAGCAGCTCTTACCAGAAATGTAGCATCAGTGCTGCTTTTCCCTGGCACAAACCCAAATTGCATCTCATCTAAACTGATTCTCTCCCTAATTAGTTGGGCTATGACCCCCACCCCACCACCACCACCACCACCACCACCACCACGTGATAACCAGCATTGATTTGTTTACATCCCTGCAACTTAGCAATTTGAATAAAAGAATCTGGTAGAACAGGAACAGGCTGCACTTACATATAGACAGATGCACTTGACAGTGTGGCGATGTGTATGAGTGTGTGTGTTAGAGAGAGAGAGAGAGAGAGAGAGAGCAAAAGAGTCTAGCCAAAATAAAATATAACAATAAGGCTTGGATTAAAAAGTACGGGGGCTGACTTGTTCAACTAAACCTTTAAAAGCAATCTTCTAGCAATGGTTGCAGTGTAATGATTGAAACAAGCAAAAAATAAAGATGACTGAATTTCTAAAAAACAGATCCTCTAGTAGTAGGTTTAGTCAAGCTAGGTTATAGGCTAATAATGGTTTTCTGAAATATATCTTATAATGTCATTTCTGCAATTCGTGGTGTAGTTGTGACTTTATACAAATGACATATTAGTTCTACTGTTATCATGCATTTCTAGTCAATTAAAAAATTTTGCCAATCAGAGGCTAATGGTTTGTGAGCCTATATTTTGGCTATTTAAACAGAAGAAAATTGCTGTCGGCTTCTTACTTTCATTTAGCTGTCACTGACAGCCATGTGTAAATAGTCTTTTATTCACTTTTACTAGCACTTGACTTCTACTTTAACTTGCCAGAATAAATTCTACCAGTGTAAAAATACTAAAGTTTTCTTTTTACTGCTTCTTATTATCCGCTGGTAAACATTTTAACTTCACAAACATAATTATACATACATGCACACACACACACATTTTCTTTAACACCAAATTTTGTAAAACACAAAAATATTCTCTTTACGCTTTTACTTGTTTCAGTCATTTGACTGCGGCCATGCTGGAGCACCGCCTTTAGTCGAGCAAATCGACCCCGGGACTTATTCTTTTGTAAGCCCAGTACTTATTCTATCGGTTTCTTTTGCCGAACCACTAAGTGATGGGGACATAAACACACCAGCATCGGTTGTCAAGCAATGCTAGGGGGACAAACACATACACACAAACACACACACACATACATATATATACATATATACGACAGGCTTCTTTCAGTTTCCGTCTACCAAATCCACTCACAAGGCATTGGTCGGCCCGGAACTATAGCAGAAGACACTTGCCCAAGATGCCACGCAGTGGGACTGAACCCGGAACCATGTGGTTGGTAAGCAAGCTACTTACCACACAGCCACTTCTGCGCTTATATGTATATTTTAAAAATATATTTATGTAACTTAGTGTCGATTGATGTTGTAAATTAAGATCTGCTAATTTCCATGTACCATATTTTAAAGCTGCACTCACAAACCATCTGCTGTGTATATGCTTATTGCATTATTCTACGAACATGATCAAAGGAGGTCTATTTGTGGTTAACAAGAAAGAAATAAAATAAAATTGTATATAATTCAAAATCATTATCTGTAAAGTCAGCCCTTTAATTTCCTACAAAGTATTTCCATATTTGTGAATCTGATGCCATTTCAATAAATTTTGACTAGATCGGTTTTGTCGTCCAGATTTGTGTAATATTATGTTGAGAAAAATCATCAAAATTATATGGACAAAGAAATAATCTATCAAAATTATTTACAGGTGTAGGCATGGATGTTTTGATCAAGAAGACGGGTTGTGAGTTCAGTTTCACTGCATGGTATTTGGGTAGGTGTCTTCTATTATAGTTCCTGTCTGATCAATGCCTTCAGAGTGAATTTGAATGATGGAAACTGTGTGGAAGACTATCACATATATATATGTGTCTGTGTGTGCATGTGTGTTTGTATTTGTCTCCTAATTGCCTGACAACCAGTGCTGATTTGTTTATGTCCCTATAACTTAGTGGTTTGGCAAAAGAGACTGAAAGAAAAATTACCACACATTAAAAAAAAATAAGTACTGAAATCACACTTTGGACCAAACCCCTAAAGCAGTACCCCAAGCATGGCTAAAGATAAAGATATAATAAGTTGAAACTATAAAACTATGACTACAAGTCAATATAGTAGTAATTATGAAATTATTGCTACTGAGGCTATTTTGACAAATGGTAATTTTAATTATCACATTTCTGATGCCGTTTGTTGTAGCAACATTTTTGGTGTTAACACTTTCATGGTTATTAGATATAACAATAATGTACAGAGATTTTGAACCAAAATAATTCTTCTAGAAGTCATTATTTTTAGCTGGAATACAACAGCTCACAAAATAATGCTAGAGTGTGGCTGCTTTACATAAGGATTATCCACCAAGTTTATCCCACTGGAGATTCATGCAAAAGTGCTGCACCTACATATAGATAGATGCACTTGACAGTATATTGATGTATATGAGTGTGATATGTGTGTGTGTGAAAGAGAGAGAGAGGGAGAAAGAGAGAGAGAGTCTAGCCAAAATAAAACACGTTACATGAAATATAACAATAAATTTATAAGTACTCTTGCATGTTTTTACATAAGTCTGTTAACAATTGTGAGTTTGCATAGTTTTGTTTTAGTTTTGCTTTAGTTTTGCTTTAGTTTTTATGTGTGTTTATTTTCAGAAATGCAAAATATCTTTTATACTTTACTAAAATTTTTTGAGCTTCCTTACCAAAATCTTATATTGTACAGAATAAAGATTATTTTTCAACTTAAGGATCAGAGAAGTATTCACAAATAAACTGAATACTAGTTTTTTTTTTCTTTACTTCTTGCAGAAGTCCTAAATAGCTTATAAGGATTTTGTGAAAATAAGGTAAAGAAAGGATTATCATGCTGCAAAACTGGACAAAGTACCAAAATTCAAGAGTAAATTTGTAAATTAATACGAGTCTATATTACTGAGATGAAGAAGGCACTAAGGCAAATTATAAGACAACTGAGGATGGCTGGAGTGTACAACAGCCAAAACATAGGGAAGGCAACAATGAAGATGAGAACACCACTTCAAATAATATAAAAGGTGTACATAGTAAATTACTGTTGCTTTAATATTTCTATTTCAATGAAAATTTGTTCATTGATATATGTAATGCTTATTCTACCTAAATTAGTAAAAGTATTTAAATCATGTAGAGGTGCAATGGCCCAGTGGTTAGGGCAGCGGACTCGCAGTCGTAGGATCGTGGTTTCGATTCCCAGACCAGGCGTTGTGAGTGTTTATTGAGCGAAAACATCTATAGCTCCACGAGGTTCTGGCAGAGGATGGTGGCAATCCCTGCTGTACTCTTTTGCCACAACTTTCTCTCACTCTTTCTTCTGTTAGCCTACTCAATTAGCCAGCGGGGTGCCGTCTTTTGAAGGCGAAAACAATGCGAAGCGCATTGTGACCAGCGATGTGTAGCAACATCTGATAGCCTGGTTGGTCACATGATCATGTGATTTTAAATCAAATAAGACATATTTCATAATTTCTCATAGTTTCTGAGTGTTAATATTTTTCACAAATGGTAGTAAGCTTCTTTTCATTTATCTATTTCTGGTAATTACACTTATGTAATATGTGGAATTTCTCCCACTGAAGCCAGTTTCAGTAATTATATGATAACTGTGGGTTATTCTATAATATGAAAAGGACACATTGTATATTAAATATATATCATCATCATCATCATCATCGTTTAACGTCCACTTTCCATGCTAGCATGGGTTGGACGAATGACTGAGGGCTGGCGAACCAGATGGCTGCACCAGGCTTCAATCTTGATCTGGCAGAGTTTCTACAGCTGGATGCCCTTCCTAATACCCACCACTCCGAGAGTGTAGTGGGTTCTTTTATGGGTCAATAGAATACCTGATGACAGTGTGGTTTGTATTACTTTGCCCAATGCTTTGCTTGTAGACAAGCCATGTAATATATGTTGTTGTAATAGGAACAACAACATAGCAAACTGTAAGTGGCAGTATTTCTCTAAGAGAAAAATTAGTGGGAGGTAAACATTCAGATTTTAAAAAAAAGGAATTGAAAACGTGGATGCTAACATATAATAATTATTAAAAATTTCATCCGTAAAAAGCACCATCCGAACGTGGCCGATGCCAGCACCGCCTAGACTGGCTTCTGTGCCGGTGGCATGTAAAAAGCACCAATCCAATCGTGGCCGTTGCCAGCCTCGCCTGGCACCTGTGCTGGTGGCACGTAAAAAGCACCCACTACACTCACGGAGTGATTGGCGTTAGGAAGGGCATCCAGCTGTAGAAACACTGCCAGATCAGACTGGGGCCTGGTGCAGCCCCTGGCTTCCAAGATCCCCGGTCGAACCGTCCAACCAATGCTAGCATGGAAAGCAGACGTTAAACGATGATAATGATGATGATGATCCTTAGTGCAAAGAAAACAATTATCTTAAAGAATAACTCTGGTTTAAAATTAATTGTGTTAGCTGCAGTGTTGAATTCATGTGCTCCCATAACTGTAGCCGGAAGACTTCATTTAGCCAAGATTCAACATATGAGGATGTATCTGTCATTCACTTATCTAAAATTTATTAGCTTATATTGATGTCTAATATTAGCACAAGTTAAAAAATTAGAGGGATAATTGAGGAAGTGGCTTACTTATTTCATCAACTTGAGATAAGTCAAAGTCAACTTGCAAAAGAATTAAACTTATAATACAAACAGACTTAAGTATATAGCATTCCAGCATTTACCAATTCATATTTAATCTTTTTTGTGAAGGAACATTTTAAGTAAAACAGACTTTGAGAAAAAAATGTGTCCAAAATTTTCTTTATGTCAGGGTTGGAAGAAATCTTATTTCAGTTTTTCTTCAGTTTTATCAGCACACAGTTGCTAAGAACATTGGAACACTGCATGATAAATAATTGTGTGATTGTTCCCTTGATAAGTACATCTGACATCATATACATGAATTACATGAAAAATAACCATAAATAAATAAAATCAGATAAAATGATGTCAATAGACTGAATTTCCATTCCTTCCCCATTGCTTTAAATTTCAAAGTAATAAAACTGTTTTTATTAACCAAAATCAGAAAGGAGGATATTTTTCAAAACTAAAATTTGAACTCGTATCGAAAATCAATAAAAAAACAAAAGTTTTATTGATTGAATTTGAATTTCCCTTTGTATTTTAAGTTCCTCTTTGGTGCTCACTCTTTAAAAATATTTGCTTCATTTCCTCCTTATTCTCTACTCATTTTCAATTCAGAAAAGCATCTTCTCAGTTTTTTTCCCATTGAAAATATAATAAACAATAATGTCTTTCTATACAATGATTGTTTGCCCTCCATGTATATTGTTATGTTATGATCTGAAATAGTTGGCTTCAAAGGAAATTTCCAACTCTAATGCTCAGTGTTAAAATATATTTTACAACATTATTTGGTATTATCTTGTTTCACATAAAGGAATTTAGATGTTAAAACTACATACAATAGGATTAGATACCACTTGTATACTATAGAACTGCATAGTAAAAGCATATGATTGATTTATAGTTAGGAGTGAGAAGCATGTAGTCTGGTATACTAGGTGAGTGTTGTACACCCAGAAAATATGGTAAATTTTTTTAAAGTAATACTATATTGCATTATCCTGATATAATCTGGTTGTATTTTGTATTCAAATGTAATAATACACACGTTAAGACACAAAAATCAAAAAATCAAATTGAAGTCACATTTACAGAAAGTACCTAAAATTTATATTTATATTTTTGAGACAAACATATGCCAGAGATTCAGTACAGTAGAACATACAATGACAACAACAACCATACCTAAAAACAGACATATGTAACTTAATTAGACATAAGTGCAAGTGTGGCTGTGTGGTAAGTAGCTTGCTTACCAACCACATGGTTCTAGATTCAATCCTACTGTGTGGCGCCTTGGGCAAGTGTCTTCTACTATAATCTCAGGCCGACCAAAGGCATGTGAGTGGATTTGATAGATGGAAACTGAAAGAGACCTGTCATATATATATGTGTGTGTGTGTGTATGTGTGTGTGTGTATGTGTGTGTGTGTGTATGCTTGTGTGTCTGTATTTGTCCCCCCACCATCATTTGACAACTGATGTTGGTGTGTTTACATCCCTGTAACTCAGTGGTTTAGCAAAGCAGACCAATAGAATAAGTACTAGGCTTGCAAAGAATAATTTCTGGGGTTGATTTGTTCGACTAAAGGCGGTGCTGCAGCATGGCCACGGTCAAATGACTCAAACAAATGAAAGAAAAAAAGAAAAGAACTGGAAAATACAATAGATTTAGATTTGTAGGAATAATGCAGTTTTTTACACTTCTTTTATTTTTCAAAATTAAGATAAACAAAGTTCTTCTTTAATTCAAAACATATTCTCCTTCATTTTCTACAATGCTCTTTTAGCTATCTTGCAAGGTCCTTCTTCTAAAATTCACTTGTCCGTGACAAAAAATACTCCTCCAGAATTCGTATTTTTTCCATCCAAAATGATTTTGAAGACATTGAAATAAATGATAATCAGATAGGGCAATATCTGGCGAATATGGTGGGTGGGTCATCGTTTCCCATTGAAACTGCTCCAGCTTTTGGAATGTCATCCTAACTGTATGTGGTCAAGCATTATCCAGATGGAAGAACACCTTTTGTCTTGAAACCAAAGATGATCGTTTGTGTTCTAGTGCTGACTTAAGCCACTCAAGCTGCTCACAGTAGATCTTCTTTGTTATCATTTGCTTTGGGTCTAAAAGTTCAAAGTGGACTAAACCTTTCATATCCCACCAAACAGATAACAACACCTTATGTGGGTGAAGACGTTCTTTAGCCTGGGGTGCCTGTGTTTCTCCTTTCCCTACCCACTATCTTTGGTGATTGACATTTTCATAGAGAACCCATTTCTCTTCACCAGTCACTATTCAGTCCAAAAAAAGTTCATTCATGAGACATAAAAGTAAAAAAGAGCACACCTTCACTCTCTGCGTGTGATTAGACTTGGAAAGCTGGTGAGGAACCCACTGACCCAATTTGCTGATTTTTGCGATGGCACACAGGTGTCAATGAATGGTTGAATGACCAAATCCATGCATCTCTGATAGTTTCTCAGCAGTTACGATAGGATTTTGTTCCACCAGAGTTTTCAGGATGTCCTCATCGAGTTCTACAGATCTTCCATGATAAGGCTCATCTTCCAGGCTGTAGTTTCCAGCTCAGAATTTCTGGAACCACCATTGACACTGGCTTATGCTTATTGTCTGATCCCCATATACTGCATTAATATTACTCACACTTTCTGTAGCATTGTTGCCTTTATTGAACTCATGAAGCAAAATATGCCAGATATGCTCCTTTGTCATTTTTGTTATAGCTTTGAAAAAATAACTGTTAAAATCGAACTGCACTCTTCAAAACTTGCACTAAGAATAAGCACAAGGTAAAATTACTGCCTACTTTTATAGCAAGTTAGTGCAAGTAGTTTATCCTGTCCTCCTCTGGGTTTAAGTTCATGCAATTGAAAATAAAAATGCATTATTTATGGGATGACCCAATACTTAGATGCTAAGAATATAAAATGTTGTTCAGGTCAAACTTAGATTTGTGTCTATGAGTGAGTCCATGTAAATGTGTTTATGTTCCATTAAAAATTCTTTTAGATAAACAGCTAGATTCTTACCAACTGTATGTATATGACTAATGCAAGTGTGTGAGTAATACTGGTAACAAACCTCGTGTTAGGGGGTCACTAACTGACCTCACCAAGTCGTCACTCCATCACTGTCTTTTACTAACCATTTATTCTTGCTTTAGCTTCCTTTTCCTTTATTGCTCTTATCCTTATCTTGACCCAAATTATCATTCCTTTTTTTTTTTCCCACACCTTTTATCTTTAGCCATTTATTTCATATGCATGCACAACTAAGCAACTTCTACTCCCTGTCACTTCCTCTCATTTTCATGTCTTAAATATCACTGATTAATGAAGTAAATATTTTTCTCATTCTTCGAAGAAAGATATTATCTAAGGCATCAGAAACTCTCCTCACTGCAGCCTACCATCTTATGCAATTTTACTTCTATTTCAACACACACACACACCACACACACACACACACTAAACACAAATTAAAACTAAAAATAAATAAAAGTATAAGACAAAATATGACAAAGATTTGTACTGTTTTCTGCTTTGGACAGAAATAGATTTTAATTTGATGCAATTAGAAATATTTTTTGTACCATTAAAATAACATACCTGCCAGTCAAAAACTTGTAGTCTGCATGCATCTTAGTACTCATTCTAATGTATGTACAGATAAAATCATAACACATGCATTCACATATATAGGAACAAACTTATAGATACATTCATACACTTAGTGATAATGGCAGCACAAATTACATAGATTAGATTAGTTAACTTCAATTATAGAGCAGTTATCCCGAGGCCATGTAAACTAAATAGAATATTTTATGGTGAATGCATTGCAGAAGACAATAGGTAAATGATATACACACACACATATATATATACATATATATGTGTAAATGTATGTATGTATGTATGTAAGTATGTATGTATGTGCACACCCACATACTTATATATGAGTATATATATATATATATATATATATATATATATGAATGTCTGTGTGTATGCATACACACATTCAAGTGTAAGCATAAGCACACACATGCACATATACATATATTTACATACACACATACACATATATA
>NC_043011.1:1835934-2033434 GCF_006345805.1 Octopus sinensis | reverse complement strand
GAACAATTTCATTTAGAATGGTTGATCCTCTCAATTTCGATACCATATGACAAAGGCAAGAAATTCTGTCTTCTCTGCAATTCTGAGCTATTTTTCATTATTTTTTCTAAAAATACTCTAGTAAACACGGTTATAGAACGAGCATACAGATGTAAGCATTGGCAGAAACATACATTTAGTGCATATAAGTAGTCTCTATATATAATTTAAACTTTAATTTCCTTTATATTTAACATTCACTATTAATATCCCTACTCTTTCTGTTAGCTACTTATGACGTTATATCATATAACGTTTTTTTAAACAATATTAATAGCGTTCTGTCTATCGCTATACAAATCCATCATTTTTTGCTAAAATGTCGTATTGACGAGTTTCGTTTTTTTACTTTCCGAAGAGAAGATTGCATTGTTTATACTATTTATTCTTTTGAATAGTATCAGTGGAATTTTCGAAACATGTGTAGAAAGTAAAAATACTTGTTTAAACCTGCGTTAACTCCATTTTTTATTCATATATATATATATATATATATATACTGACAAATGAAAACATATATGAGGAGTGCTCATTAAAGATTTCCTCTGACCCACTTCCGGTTAGTGCAGGAAATGGGATTTTTACAGGTACAATTATACATGTCTCTACTTTTTATTACGATAAAGAATTTGAACAAGGAATTGATGTTGAACTTTTAAAAAAAAATTTATAACCAAATGATTTCCACCACTGAACAACCATTTGGCAGTATTTGAGGATGATTTATGGTCTATAGCAAGAAATGTTAAATTTATTAAGTATCCCCTTAGCAGCAATGAACATTTAAGGAATCTGAAAACTTTAGTATCTGAACTTAAACAAAAAAAAAATGAAATTATTGTCCAATCAGATAAAACTAGTGACTTGTATAATATAGATATATTAGAATATCATGACCAAATTAAAATGAAGTGACTAGTAACTATAAGATAGTAAGTAAAAATATTTCACGGTCTATTAACTAAGAAGATTATGGAGGGTTATGATCTTGATGACAGGACAGAGCCATTTGTGCATATGAGGCCTAGAATAGCTTTAAA
The DNA here is from genome assembly GCF_006345805.1 of Octopus sinensis. Lineage (NCBI taxonomy): Eukaryota > Metazoa > Mollusca > Cephalopoda > Octopoda > Octopodidae > Octopus > Octopus sinensis. The sequence goes on along the minus strand of NC_043011.1, from coordinate 2,032,355 downwards.
GGACTATAAGGATGACTTCTATTCTAACCTTAAAGTTAGATTAATTTGCCCAGGCTGATTAATTTGCCCTAGTTAAATCAAGTAAAATTATTTTAGATAAGTATTTACCAACAATTAGGAGAAAATTGAAACTTGAACTACAGTCAAGTACGCAGGGAGCTATTAACTGGTTTGTTGGAATAGATAATAAAAAAGTAAATTTATATAAATAGATATTGATAATTATTATTCATCTATAAATCCTATAGTTCTTAATCAGGCTCTTTTTTTTGCTAAAAGTAGATCTAACCTTTCTTTAAAAGAAGTTAAAATAATTTTAGAAGCTAGAAAATCAGTAATTTTATTTGATAATAAATACTGGGTCAGAAAAAATACTTATGATGGTTTTGATATTACTATGGGATCAGCTGATTTTGCCCAGGTTACTGGTCTTGTAGGAATATACGTTCTGTTTTATTTAAGTAGCAAATTCCCAGAACTTAAAGGTAGATTATATAGGGATGATTTGCTGTTTTTAATTAATACCTCATCGAATAAGAAATTGGATATGTATATGAAAAGACTTCATGGATTTGGTTTATCTATTTCTATCGAAAACGAACAGGATTCTGTTATTTAGATGTTAATCTGAATCTTGTTACAGGCCAATATAGACCATATCATAAACCTAATACTAACTTGAAGTATATTAATTTTAATAGTAATCATCCGAAGGCAATTACACGTACTTTGGTTTAAAATATTTCGAGACAAATTTCACTTTTATCTTCTAATGAGGAAATTTACAAAAGTAATGCTGAATACTATAATGTAGCCCTTAATAAAACAGGATATATACATAAGATAATATATTGTAAAAAGGATAAAGACAGTAAAAATTATAATAATATTAAATCAATACACAATGGAGTGGTTAAATATAATGTGAATGGTGTGAGTAATAAGCTTAAACTTAGTAAATCTCATAAAAATAAGGATGATACTGTAATTAATAAACTGACCACTATTGAATCTAATAATATTCAAATTAAGAATAAAGAAAAATATAGTGTAAATCTATATTCTAAAATTAATACCAATAATATGGATATGTCAAATAAGTGTAATAATAATAATAATAATAATAATAATAATAATTATAATAATGATAATAATAATAAATTTTAAAGTTAAGAGAAGAAAATGTATCCCAGATGTTAATTTTGATAAATTGCATAATGATAACTTTAATAAAGAAAATAATATTTGGTTTATTATTTTTTTGCAAGACAAATTAAAATCTAATTTGGCTAAATCTTTTTACAGATCTATATCTAATTATTTTAATTAGGGAAATAAGTATAATAAAAATAATTAATAATAAAACAGTTAGAATTGATTTTTTCAGTATCTAAAAACTTATTTAGAATTATCTCTTTGATTAAAAACAATAAATTAGATACTTCTTATAGTAATAGAAATAATAATACTTCAATTATTAACACGAATAATGGACATAATCGAAGTCACGTAGCTAGAACTTGTGATTGTAGGTTTAAAGATAAATGTTATTTCGTTTGTATACTATTGTTATTCTTATTCTTTAGTAAATTGATTAGAATCATTTATTTATTATCAAGATTTTACTAAGTAATATAATACTAAAGATTCAGTAATCTAATATATATTATGAGTAAATTACCTTATAACAAAATTTATTAAAATTCTATTATATTATATTATATTATATTATATTATATTATAATTCTATATTAGCTATAATTATTTCAAATAGTTAGCAGGTTTTAAATTTGTGAAAATTATAATTATAATTATAATTTTCCATTTATTTTACTTCTCTATTATAGATGTATTTATATATATATATATATTTATCTGAATATATCTGCAAGTATATAGGTATATATATGTGTATATGTATGTATATCTATCTATCTATCTATCTATCTATCTATCTATCTATCAGTATATATATAAGTATTGATATATAAGTATATCTGTATCTTTTAATTCATTTTTGTTAATTATCTATAATTCTTTTTATATATTTGGGTAAAAAAATACTAATATGTATTATGTATTGTTATGTGTATATATGTATACATGTATGTATCTATGTATGTGTATATGTGTGTATATATATATATGTATATGTATCTATGTATGCATGTATGTGTGTATAGGTATTATATATATATATGTGTGTGTGTGTGTATTAAAAGCATTACAATATGTTATATTCCTCTAATAAACTAAGTAATTTTAGTATAGGAAATGTGTAATTATGATAATAATATTGAAGTCATTAGGAAGTTTTAAAGTTATGTTATTTTATATTGAATGATCTTAAATCAAATTCTAAAGTAGAACTTATTCCAAATATTATATATTTCTAGTATTATATTATGAATGCATTAAATTATAAATATATATATATAAGTGCAGGAGTGGCTGTGTTGTAAATGGCTTGCTTACCAACCTCTTGGTACTGGGTTCAGTCCCACTGCATGGGCAAGTGTCTTCTAATATAGCCTCACACTGACCAAAGCCTTGTGAGTTGATTTGGTTGACAGAAACTGAAAGAAACCCATTGTATGTGTGTGTATATGTATGTATGTTTGTGTGTCTTTGTTTTTGTCCCCCACCATCGCTTGACAACCGATGTTTGCGTGTTTACATCCTCATAACTGAGACTAATAGAAAAAGTACTAGGCTTACAAAGAACAAGTCCTGGGGTCGATTTGTTCAAGTAAAGGTGGTGCTGCAGCATGACCACAGTCAAATGACTGAAACAACTTAAAAGAATATTGATATAAAGATAAGTAGGCTTATCTTTCACTGTGTTCTACTTTAGTAAGTACATATATGTCAGTACACATTGTTGGTAAACTGGTGCACTATCCCCAACTCTAACTTGGTATTTCATTCTATCTATCCCGGAAATTTTATGATATATATATATGAATATATACATATATATATATATATCAAAATGTGACATCGTGTGTACCATTGGCGATTTTTTTTCCTCTGTCTTCCCTTCTCTGGATCTTTCCTTCTCCTGTGTTTCCGATGAAGAGCTCTGCTCAAAACGTTAAACCCTCCTTCTTTCCTTCTATCCTGAGCGTCCAATAATACTATATTTGTTCCACGTCCTCGTGTTGTTGTGTTTTTTTGAGCTTTCTTGTTTGGATTAACTTTTTATGTATATATACATACATACATACACACACACACACACACACACACACACACACACACACACACACATATATATATATATTTAAGTAGTTGAATGAATTATCCTAGTATGGATGATTCGGTTAACCGATACCCGGGTAGCAAATTTGTTAAATCGTCGTTCGACTCCATTCTTTCATTTATATATATATATATATATATATATATACACATGTGTGCATGCACATGTTCATACAAAATTGATCAATATATTTTTAAACATAAATACCTGAAATACTAATACGTGGATGTTGTATCTTGTACTCATCTTTTATCTTTGAGGTGTTCTGAGGACGTGACTGTTTATTTTTAGAATGACATTGTAGGGTTCGTGTAAGAGACCAGATCTGGCCATTTTCAATATAAGACATGTGTAATATTTGGGCTGGATATGGCCATTTTAAATACTAAAGGGTATAAAATACTAAAGTTCATGTAAATATGCTATTTGAGTGCTTGGTTTGCAAATGTCTCGATCTGAGGTAGCAATTATACCTGAAAATTTCCAATTTATCATACTCTATTATAACTGCTTTAATTAGGCGTTTATTTACAGCATAATATCCATTCAGTTACACGATAATTTATCGATATCTTTAGCTGTTTATGTATGTTCATTATGCTAAATAGTAGAATGTAAATTTAAATATTGGTGTATGTGTGTATTTGAGTGTGTGTGTGTGTGTGTGTGTAGATTTGAGTTTGATGACTGTGCTTAATATAAAGTGATATTTCTTGTTTATTGTCTCCACATCTAATTTATTGAAATAACAGCAGCTTCTTTGGAAAAAACATTGAAACTGTGTTGTATGTGTGTGGGTGTGTCTGTGTGTGTCTGTGTGTGCCTGTGTGTATCTGTGTGAGTATGTGTATATGTATGTATATATATATATACACAGAGATTTAGACACACATATGCACATATATTTTATTTATATATATACACACACATACATAAATTCATAAATGCATTCACATTGCTACTACATATGCATATATATGCATATGTGTACATATATATATACACACATATATATGCCCACACATGTGCATATGTGTGTGTATATATATATATATATATTATATATATATATATATATATACATATATATATACATACATATGTATATATACTTACATAGATATATACACATATATATATACATATAAGTATGTTTCTGTCATTTTTTTTTATAAAGGTAGCTCTTGCACATTTATCGAGGCCACATTGCATCTTGATATCATTGAATTATTTAACAATCGCTAGTAAGCCCTGTAGTTGTTGGTTATTTTTTGCAAAGAGCTTTAAATCATCCATATAAATGAGATGATTTGTATTTTTATCAAACATTTTATAGCTGTATTGTACATTATCAAGCAATTTTGAGAGAGGCATTAAGGCTAGATGGAAGAAGGGTGGTGATAGTGAGTCACCCTGAAAAATGCCACATGAAATTCTTACATCTCCAGCATTAAGAGATTCATTGTCACTGTTCAAAGTCAGTGTGGTTCTCCATGATCTCATACTTACAGAGTAGGTGCTATTTTATACATTTTCAGATATTTCTTAATCTAGCTATGTTGTAGTCTATTAAAAGCATTTTTGTAGTTTATCCAGGCTATTGACAAGTGTTTGTGTTGTTTGGGAGAATCTTCCAAAATCATCTAATTGATGAGTAGCTGATCTTGACAACTATAGGACCCACGTTTACATCCTTTTCACTCATTAGGGAATATGCCACTTTCTATTAAAAAAACAGATGTTAGCGTTTTATACATTGTTGTTAAGCAGGTTATGGGTCTATAATTTTTTGGTTCATTTGTTTCTTCATTTTTTGAAAGTAGGAATGGTACTAGCCAAGAGGGTATCATACTAGATTGTTGCAAAACATTATTGTAAAGTTTTGTTAGCAGTTCATGGCTCTCTGAGAAGGCATTCAAACAGAAGTTAGGAATTTTATCCTTTCCTGGAAACTTTGATTTGCCTGACTTTCTGAGAACAGATCTTACATCCTCTACCTTGATACCCTCCCACTTCTGCTCTTCTAAGGAGTCTAAGTCTATAGATATTCTATCAATCCAAGGGGACTTTCCATTGCGTGTTTTTTCTTCTGCCCAAATTTTATTCAAAAATTACTACAGATCTTTTGATGAGACAGACTTTACTGCAAATGGTATTTTCCTTATCTTCCTGTAAAAATTTTTAGGGTTATTTTTGAACATGTTATTGTCCTTAAAGAATTTAACATGCTTTTCATACCTTGCTACGTGGGCAACTTTAGCATATACCTTCTACTTGATAGTTTCTATGATGGTATCAATGTCAAGTATGGTTTTCATATAGTATTTTTTCTTTAATTTTCGGATTTTTGTTGGTTTGATAGTCTTGTCAAACTTAAAGTTTATTATTATTATCATTATTACTATCATTATTACTATTATTATTACTATTATTATCACCACCATCAAAATGACAATAGTTATAAAATTTCTTGTTACTATGAAAATATAAGGGCACAAACCATAACAGCAATTATAAGGTCATTAACTCTGGTAATAGTGCTAATAACAAAAACAATTCTAATATTATTAAATGACATCATTAATAGAAAAAAAGGAAAAGAAAATGAACAAAACATCAATGATGACAAACAATTCTTCAACAGTACTAACTTGAATGAAAGGTAAATAAGATGATAAAATGTTTGATAATTCATAAAGAAATTTATAGACTGAAGATGATTTTGTAACTGTTGACATTCTAAGAAATGATTTTAGATATACAGCTAAAATGTTACTGTTTCTGTGTACTTATACATACATACATACATACATTGTCACCTATACATGCTCTAAACACGCTCCCAAGAAATCTACTAACACAAACAGAAACCGGCTCCCTAAAAAGAAAAAAAACACTCATCAGGCGCATCAAAAGACTCAACAAAAAAATCAACCAATTAAGATATTCCCACACACAACATCCACATTCAACAACAATGAAAAGACTAGAGCTGGAAAAACTTCATCTGCAGACTAACATGAAAACCTCCATTGAAAATCAAAGAGCTGTGGAGGAACAATGGGTAATCAAAAACATCAAACAGAACCCAAAAGTGTTCTATTCTTATGCAAATAAGCATAGAACCACTGTCTCACCCATTGGGCCATTGATTGATGATAACGGCATTCCCCAACACGATGCTAAAGAAATGGCAGAAATACTGCAGAAACAATATTGCTCTGTCTTCAGTGTTCCCACTGACATTGACGTGAGGGAAACGATCGAAGTTGACTCCCAACACAAAATCGCAGACATAACCTTCACTGCCACCGACATCGTAGCAGCAATAAATGAGGTCAAACATTACTCTGCTGTAGGCCCTGATAGATTTCCCGCTAGTCTCCTGAAGGAATGTAGATATCAACTTGCAGCCCCTCTGACCAACCTCTGGAGAAACTCGTTAGACGCAGGTTATATACCGAAACAGTTTCTATCCCAGTCGGTCATCCCGGTTTTCAAACAGGGAAACAGATCCCTCGCAGTCAACTATCGCCCAATCTCACTCACCTCCCACATCATTAAAGTGTTTTAAAGAGTGTTAAGATCAAGGATAGCTGACTTCCTGGAGACCCACAAACTCCTAAATTCAAATCAGCATGGCTTTCGCTGTGGCAGGGACTGTCTAACACAGCTCTTACACCACATCGAAGATGTACTCAAAGCCTTGGGAACAGGTTCGAACTCTGACGTCATATATCTTGACTTCAGTAAAGCGTTTGACAGGGTAGACCATAACATCCTACTCTCAAAATTGGCAAATGTTGGAATCCATGGAAAAGTTCTACACTGGATACAGTATTTCCTGGCGAATAGAACACAACATGTTGTAGTTGATGGAGTCCACTCAAACCCAGCAAAAGTCACCAGCGGTGTTCCCCAGGGTACTGTTTTGGGTCCGCTACTCTTCATAATTTACGTAAACGACCTTTCCAGTGTCGTACATCACTGCAAAGTGAAAATATTCGCTGATGACACTAAGCTCCAGCAAATCGTCAATGAAGAAGCAGACCGAACTCAACTCCAGTCTGATCTATATGCTGTGAGTCAATGGGCAGACAGAAACAAAATGCAACTGAATGAGGGAAAATTTGAGCTGATGCATTTTGGAAGAAATTCCTCACTAAAACAACCATACTCTCTTCCTTCAGGGGAACCGCTCACAGCCTCTAACAATATCAGAGACCTGGGTGTAATTGTTGATGACGATCTCAGTTGGAGTGCACACATCAACAAGAAGGTCGATATAGCTCGTAGGATGAGTTCCTGGATCTTAAGAACTTTCCGGTCCAGAGAACAAGGTGTCATCATACCACTTTTTTCCTCCTTTGTACGGCCACACCTTGAATACTGCTGCCCACTGTGGTCTCCTCACACAAGACAAAACATCTCCAGAATTGAGTCACCCCAGAGGGCTCTCACTAAACAAATTGAAGGCATGGCTGCTCTCGATTATTGGGATCGCCTTAAAGCCTTGAAACTTTACTCCCTCCAGCGTCGCCGTGAGCGGTACATCATTTGTACGATGTGGAAAATATACCGCCAACTTTGCCCAAACGACCTAAACATTAGCTTCAAGGCTCATCCAAGACTTGGACCACGGGCTATACGTCTCCTGCCCAATTCAAGATCACAACATACATGTACACTGCAACATAATTTCTTTTCCTCAACAGGCCCTGCCCTATTTAACATTGTCCCGAGGGAGATCAAAGAGGAAAAGGATCCCATCAACTTTAAACAGAGTCTGGATAGATTCCTTCAAAGAATACCAGATAAGCCACCCATAATTGGATACAACTCACCCAACAAGAACTCACTACTTGAACAAAACTGGATACAACTCACCCAACAAGAACTCACTACTTGAGCAAAACTTGACTTAAACAGGATTCGAATAATCCTATCAGGTGGTGCTATTAAGTTAGACATGGCCTGGACCAATCTCTGGTCGAAACATATCTAAGTTTATCTAAGTTTACATATATATATATATATATATATGAAAAAACAAGTCAGGATATAAAATGCTAAAATAATTTTATAAAGAACATTTCAGTACCGGTTTCAGTCATTGAGACCTTTTCAACTGTAACAATTGAATAATTAAATTTAGAAAAATTAAAAGAAAAGTTTTTTTTAAAGAATATTTGTATAGTGTTCAAATATAAGTGGTATTTTCCTTGTTTCTGCCTTTCTCTGTCTCTCTTGTTTACTCTTGTGGGCTCTTGGTAGGGAAGAAGAAGGTGGAGGAGGAGGAGAAGAGGAGGAAGAAGACGAAGAATTTGGGAGTACCTTGATTGTAGTATTTTGAATGGTCAGTGGAGGCTAGCAGTTGCTGTTCAATTCATGAAAATATTTCTATTGAAGTTTTGTTATACTAAAATGCATTAGTGATAAAGTTAGGAAGAAGAAGAAGAAGAAGAAGAAGAAGAAGAAGCAAGAAAAGGGAGAATATGAATGAGTGAAAGTAGGGATACACACATATACTAGCATAGACAATACATGAACATATATACATATATAGTTACAACTTATTTATGTGTCTGCTTAATAATAATGTGTATTTGCAGATGTGCATGCGGAAACATACATGCATACATTTTTTTTTTATATAGCTGAAGTTTTCTAGTAATATTCTTTCATAGAAATATTTGTGCTTATGTATATATATAGATCAATATATATATAAACCTTTTAATTTTTCTTAAGCGTAACACTACACTATATCATATGGTTCAGTAAAAGCAAAATGCTGTGCGTGTGGTGGGGGGCAAGCGTGTGTGTGCATATGTGTGTGTAGTGTGTGTGTGTGTGTGTAGTGTGCGTGAGTCCAATGGTGGGTACAATCATGAAGCCCATCCCACTATATTTGGAGCTAGTTAGTTATAATAAGCATTTGATAGGCAGTAGATTGAGTGAAATGGTAAAGTCTTGGACAAAGTGTCTGGCAATATTTTGACTTCAGATCTCCCCCAGAAGGACTTCTTTTTCTTTTATCTGGGTTCAATAAATGAAGTACAAGTCAAAAAATTGATCACAACCAACTATACCCTCTCTTCTCGCCTCCTCTCAAAATAACAGAATATGGCCTTGAGCCCATGCTAGAAATAGATATTACACAGAAGTGCAATAGATATCTAAATCTATTAGATAAGATGTCTCCCTGCATTTAAATGTGTTTCTTCACAGTGATTATCAGGGCCAACTTTTCCTTTCATTCCAACAGGATCAATGAAGCTACTACTATAGTCATTTAAATCATCCATACGTTTCTCCTATAAATTTTTTGACCTTATGCCAGTTTTTAAAATCTATATTAAATGTTGTATTTCCTTTTTCTGATGAGAATATTCTTTCTTATGAAATCACAAGACAGAACTGTAAAGATCTGTGTTTGATACCCAGCCAAGGTTTTGCTGGGTACTTGCATGGCTTTTGTTATAAGTGATTCTTATAAAATTTTTTTAATTAATTGAATCACCCATACCCAATGCATGAATGCTAATAATATTGATCAAACCTGGAAGAATGAAATGCTTTCTTTATTGAGTTTATTGATCTATCATGTCTGGTCTTCCACTGCCATCTTTCTTATGATACATTAAAAAAAGATATGCAGCACAAATGAACTTATAAAATTAATTTATGTATAGCATATCAAGTAACTGAGAATGAAAATGTCAGATTTTCTTATGCACCAAGTTTGACAGTCGTTAACTCTAATGTTTTATCCTGACAATTCTTTGTTTTACAACATTGAAGAGTCACATCATCACTTTTCTAAATACAATTCATAGTGTCTGATTATATTGTGAGTTTTCTCTTGTAAATCAATTTTTGTGAACCCATGGAGAGATAAAAAAATTCTTGTTGTTTTTGAATATGAGTTCTGTTATGGAACTAATGCATCCCAGACAGCTCAAAACATCAATGTGGTACTTGGTGAAGATGTGGTGAATGAGTACAGTGAATATTAATTAATTTGAGATGTTCCAGTCTGGTGACTTTACTGTTGAAAAACAGCCCTGTGGTAGATCTGAGGTGGATAATGATGAGCTAGAAACTGTAGTGGAAGCAGATACATCTCAAACTATGCATGAGTTAGCAGCAAGATTTGATTCTTCGATTCCAACTGTATTGAACCTTTTGAAACAAATCAGCAAGGTAAAGAAGCTGGACAAGTGGGTACTAAACTAACTGAACAACATCATATTGAAACTTGCTGTTCTTTGCTGTCATGGCATAAAAGCAAACCATATTTGCATCATATGTTATGCGTGATGAAAAACAGATCCATTTCAACAATAGCAAGCATTCTGCATGTTGGCTGGATAGAGACTAAGTGCCAAAACACAATCCAAAAAAGAATATTCACCAAAAAAAGCTAATGGTATCTATTTGGTAGTCCATTGCTGGTGTCATCCACTACAGCTTCATGAGACCTGGTAAGTTAATTACAGCGGATGTATACATCAACCAACTGGATGAAATGATGAGTGAACTTGGAATTAAACAACCGAGATTAGTCTGTAGAGACAGGCCAATTCTCTTGGAAGACAATCCTTGACCACATGTTGCACAAAGAACACTACTCAAGTTAGAGGAACTGAACTTGGAAGTACTCTGTCATCCACCATATTCACCAGACCTTGCACCAACTGACATCACATTTTCCAGGCATGAGACAAATCTGAGGAAGCTGCAAAACTTCAAATCTGAAGAAGATGCAGAAACAGCCTTTCATGATTTCATCACCTCTTGCTCTCCAGAATTCTTTGCTGCTGGCATAAATAAGCTACCAATAAAATGACAAAATTGTGTTGATAATTTAGGTGCATACATTGATTAACTGCATTGCTTTTTGTTAAGATAAAGTAAAATCAACTTTCAGTTCAAAATCAGAAATTTCATTCTTAATGACCTGATGTATATCTAGCCTTGCTCTGAAATAATTTCAAGGTTATGTCTCCTATAGAAAACCAACAAATATGACTAAATACCAGTGCATAGGAATGATTTAGCACTATTCTTTTCTGCACCACCATTTGCAATATCATGTTTGAGCTTTTCAAACATGTTCAACATTACAGGGAATAATTACTCCTCTAAAGTTGGTATATACTATACTAGAAGTATATTTATAGAATAACTTTCAGATGCTTTATGACATTATTTACATTATTTACATTCGTATAAAAAAAAGGATATCTTGTTTGTTGTTAACACAATGTTTCAGCTTCTTCAGGTGTCTTGAGGAAATTTCGAACCTTGGTTCTCATTCCTAAGGTATTTTTCAATGTTATTGTTATTATTATTCAGGTCACTGCTTGGAATCGAACTCAGAATCTTGGGGTTAGTAGCCCGCACTCTTAACCACTATGCCATATGCCTGTGGATAATTATGGAGTGAATTTTAGGGCTTATAAATCTAATATTTTTCTAACCTTCCTTAATACTGGTTCCCATATACTGCTCGTATCTGCACTGTCTGCTTAGGAGGTTGTTGCATCCTAGCATATGTGCTGCTTCTTTTAGTCTTCGCATTTTCCAGTGGTGTCCTCTATCTATTATTTTAACTTCATCCCACAGGAGGAGGTGGTCTCCATTTTTCCATAAGCCCTAAAATTCACTCCATAATTGTCCATGAGCATATGGCATTGTAGTTAAGAACGTGGGCTACTAACCCCAATATTCTGAGTTTGATTCCAAGCAGTGACCTAAACAATAATAATAATAATGATAACATTGAAAAATACCTTAGGAATGAGAACCCAGGTTCGAAATTTCCCCAAGACACCCGAAGAAGGCTGGAGGGTATATCAGCCGAAACATTGTGTTAACAACAAACAAGATGAGGACAAATATCCGTCAAATGTAAATAATGTACATAATTCCTCATCTCTTGAATATAGAACTGCTTTATGGCATGTTATATAATTTACATTGTGCACTAAATATCAAATATCATGACAAATAAAACAAATAATTTAATTTGAAGATTAACTGGGAAGATAGTCTACACATGCACTGTTTTAATTGCTACAAAACAAGATGAGGCTCAATTCAGCCAAAATCAACATTCAGTGATTGATAGTCTTGTAACAACTTTAAAAAGGCTGTAACAGAAGGTAAAGCATATTTCTTGCATTAATGACAATCATAAGATTATATTTTATTGTTCCTTTTTTTTTGTTTATTTTTGGTCATTAGTAACAAATACTAACTAAAAATATATTGGAAAGATGATAAATCTCCCTTGCATAAGACTTGAAATAAATTATTTTTTCTTTTTCTATATAGAAAACTTAGCCAAATTCAATAGGATGATATCTTAGTGAGATGTGGAACTTATAAACATTTTGCTTAATTTATCTAATGCTTTCAGTTATTGAACCGTGGCTACCCTGGGTTCAAGGATTATAGTCAATCACACAGATTCAATATTTCTGTCTGGTACTTATCTTGACAAACTCTATTTATTGAAAAGCTGTTATGTTTTTATGGTAATAAACATAAAACACATCTATGCATATCACATGCATACATACACTTCCAAATACATACCACATATAGAAAAATCTTGTATATATTTCTGCCTGTCTTTATGTACATTTATGTATATGTATATGTGGATATGTGTGTGTGTGCATGTGTGTGTATATGTGTGTGTGTGTTTATGCCAAGTATTACATAGAAAAACAAAATATTATAGCTCCATTTTGTTATGAGTGTTTTCCAAACATTAATTAAAAAAAGATGCTGTAATATTCTATACACTTCCTCATGAAGAATATAAATACACTAAACAAAAAACATTATAGTAAGATACTACTGCAAAAAATAATACCTTTGTTCCCCAGAAATGGTAATAGCACCATGAACTTTTGCCCACCTCTGTTTACTCTGGCTTCTATACTTTCTGAGCAACCACCTTCTCAGCCAATTACATCTCCTGTGTAACAGAAACTATTGACAACATCTAGATATCCATTTGAGTACTTAAGATAATCTATTTCCAGTGTGATCATACAATGCATTGCCCCAGTGTGTCTGTCACAAAACTTTTCCATTAGCCAGTTTTTCACCCCACTTCACCTGTGTTTATACATTTGGTACCTGTATAAAATTTACACCTATTCTTCTTCTACATATTTAGTGAGGCCATTTACCAGATGATAAGGACCCTGTCTTCTTTCCTACTTGCTAACACCCTAGACTTTGTTAAATTTATCTTGTGGCCTATTAATTCTAGTTTCAGCTTCTAACCCCAAAATTTCCTCTTTAGTTCCAATATAGATTGAGCAAGGGAAACTAGATTATCAGTATATATGAGTTTTCATAGACAGCTTATTATAAACTCCTCTGTAATGGCCTGTTGGACTATGATGAATAGAAAAGGGCTGAAGATCAAGCCTTGATAGATCCCCATGCTCATACAAAATTCAATTAATTCATTTAATTACTGATACTGCATCTTTGTACATAGCTTGTATAACCATCACAAGCCATTCATCTATAATAAGTTTCCTTAGTGATAATCAGATCACTAAATTGAGCACCCAATCAAATGCTTTCTCTAATCCAATGAATTCCAGGAAAGGTTTTGGTATTTACTATGTCCTGTTTATCTGACTTCCAAATGAGAATGAAATCTGTCTGACTCATGTATCACCAGATTGGTTGGTGATGAGAGAGTTGTTCAGTCTCTTGAAGTGTGTTGCAAATTGTTAGATCAGTTGTATCACAGAAGTCCATGAGCCTCACACCCTCTTAATTTACTGAACCATATCCATACCCACTATATATGTCATAGAAACCATCAGGATAATGAAGTTGCAGTCAATCATGTTTGAGGTAGCGGACAGATGGATCTCATAGAAATAGTACTTCTGTCTCGGGCACATGTGGAGTTAAGTACTGGTTTTGAGCTGTCTATAACTAGTCACATCTTAATTATCCTATCCCACACTAACTACTGAAGTTATATCATCTTCTACTTCTAAAAATTGTCTGTGTCTCCCACACACCTGCCATCAATTTTAATTGCCCAGAAGAATTTTTATTGCTATTTCTTGCCAAAGAAGAGCTTGGCAGAAGCTCTTTCCCATCTTAGCTACTGCACACATCCACTCACCTCCACTCTAGTATGACCACAATCTCATTAGATTTACCTTTCAGTATGTCTGTGTCGATGGTTGCCACTCTGAAGTTTTGAATCTGACAGAAAGAAAAGTTGGATTTTCAGTGGTAAAGTGGTTGACTGTTTTTGAATTTAACCTGCTCAAAAATCAATGGAAATTGTAGTTGTGATACCAGTGCCAGTGGCACGTAAAAGAACCATCCAAACGTGGCTGTTGCCAGCGCCGCCCCGACTGGCCTCCATGCCGGTGGCACATAAAAAGCACCAACCAATCGTGGTTGTTGCTAGCCTCGCCTGGCACTGTGCCGGTGGCACATTAAAAGCACCCACTACACTCACGGGATGGTTGGCGTTAGGAAGGGCATCCAGCTGTAGAAACACTGCCAGATCAGACTGGGCCTGGTGCAGCCTCCTGGTTTCCCAGACCCCAGTCGAACCGTCCAACCTATGCTAGCATGGAAAGTGGACGTTAAACGATGATGATGATGATGATTCATGTTTCAATTATGAATTCCATTTACAGACAATAAAAGAACTTTGGTATATAAATTTTTGTGCGCCTAAGGGCTAAATCCAGCATTGGTTACATTCATACTATATTTGGTCTCTATCATACTGAGTGATGGAATGGAAATTCTAACAAAAACAGGAAAACAGGATTCTCTGTCATTCGAGGAAAAATGGGTACTAAATTCTGAATTTAAGTCTTTGCCCTAATGAAAATTGAAGTAAAGAACCAGTGACTATAAAAGCAGCAATGTTACTCTAAGAAACTTAAATAACTCTATGCCAATGAAAGCCAAAAGTGAAATGCTTATATTTCAAAAAATAGCATTCCATTTACAAAGAATGGTCATCTTCTCATAGTAAATAAGAGAGAATATTTGCATAATAAGGTTACTGAAAAATTATTAGTGAAGTAACAAAACACTTGTATATCTTTCAGGATGGAATGTCTTCCCATATGAAAAATTGATAATGGTCATCAGTAACATGCAAAAGTTTTCTATTATAATTGATAACAATGCAAACATTTCATTTCACCAAATTTTTGGCTATATTTGAGAGATCTTTTGATCTAAATGAGTTTGATGTTATAGATGCATTGTAAGATACTGTTGCAGTTGCAAGTGGAATGACTCTTGTTCCTTACAATTCTGTCAAATCTATCATCATCATCATCATCATCGTCGTCGTTTAACGTCCGCTTTCCATGCTAGCATAGGTTGGACGGTTTGACTGGGCTGGCGAACCAGATGGCTGCACCAAGCTTCAGTCTTGATCTGACAGAGTTTCTACAGCTGGATGCCCTTCCTAACGCCAACCACTCCAAGAGTGTAGTGGGTGCTTTTACATGTCACCGGCATGGGAGCCAGTCAGGCGGTACTGGCGACAACCTCGTTCAAATTTTTTACACATGCCAATGGCACAGGTGCCAGTAAGGCGATGCTGGTAACGATCCTGCTCAAATGGTGCCTCTTACATGCCATCGGCACAGAAGCCAGTTAGTCGCTCTGGCAACGATCATGCTCAGATGGTGCTCTTAGCACCCAACTAGCACGGGGCACAAGTGCCAGTAATGTGAGGCTGGCAACGATCATGCTCATATGGTGCTTGTGCCTGTCATCAAAGTTCACTTTGATTTTGATTTCGGTTTCGATTTCTTGAATGGAAAAAATATTCCTCTACAAATTATTATTGGATTTGCAAGCGACAATTGTTCCGCCGTGATGATGTGCATGTAACTTACCAGAAATTATTGGTAAGTTATTGTTTTTTTTATGAGTTGCATTAGTCATTCTTTTGCAGATCATGCTGTTGCTGCATGGCTCTCATATATTTAAAGCTTTTGTAAAAAATTTAACACATTATTTTTCACACAGCAAAAGAGATATTGGGAATTTGAACTTATTGATGAAACTGTTGCTGCAGAATATCTAAACTTGCTGAAACACAGTTGCTTTCTTGAGAAACAGTTGCAGTGATATTGCAAGGTTTTGATGCTTTCTTTGTATCTGATGTGAATTGAAGTTGACAAATGCTAATGGTACCAAGAGAATTTATAAGGTATGAAGTAATTATAGAATCAAATACTTAAAACTTTCCCTTCAGGATGTTCTGCAAAGAGTGAATTTACTGAATGTTGAATCTCTGTTTGAATATTTCAGGTTACATTATTTGTGTTTAATGATATCAAAACACCAATGCTCTTGCAGTTCTTTATGAAGGATGAGTTGTTGATCCAAACTATGAAAGTAATTATAAAAATATTAGTTGGAGGAAAAGCAGCTGGTCATTTCATTTGTGAAGCTTTTGTGTAATAAACAAAAATCATTAATAGCAGATTTAGAACTGACTGATTGAAATTCCTAGCAGAATTTGAATTCAATGAGAGGTGAGAGATTTCCTTTCAGTAAAGATGGAATTATTGCTAAATTAAAGAAACTAGGCACCAAAATAACTTATGATCCCAGCATGTATTTCTATTATTCCACCAGTTGTTCATTTCCTATCCATTGTGCTGACTGTTTTAATGATCTTGATGATCAGTGGAGAAAATATTATTTTAGAGCAGACAGCTTTCGTCTACAAAAAAATTCCTAATTACTGCTACAAGTTAATAGACATAAAACATGGACTTCATAATTCAATAGGTGATTTGTAGTCCAATTTTATTACCAATTTATCTGTCTTGTTATTTCTTCAACATCCATTGCGAAAAAGCACTAAATTCTTTAAAAGAAGACACAATTAAAGAGAATTACTAGAAATGCAATGGAATACACTGTATGGGATTGTGAAAAAGATTTATTAACAACTGAAAGAAGAGTAAGCAAAAGAAAGCAGGCATAAGATTATGAGTCATTTATTCTTTAAAGAGGAATTGAAGGAGAGGTAGAGTAATTATTATGTTCTGCAAATAAAGTAAGTGAACTGTGGTTATAATTTGATTTAAGCATCATATTTTTTTAATCTATGTCACGCTGGTGAGACCCATATTGGAGTACAGGATTCAAGCCTCTTCTCCTTATCTCCTCAAAGACATACATCATCTCGAAAGAGTCCAGAAGCTGGCTACCTGCATGGTTCTTGGTCTCAAGCATTTGTCTTATGAAGAAAGGCTGAAGACGCTCGACCTTTATTCTCTAGAAAAACGACGACGCCGTGGTGATCTCATTCTTGCCCACAACATCATAAGCAGAAAGTGTAACCTCTCAAAAGAGCTGTTCTTCACTCCTGCTCAAGAGCGTTGGCTGCGGGGTCACTCCAAAAAGCTCTATCTGCGACAATTTCATCTCAATCGAAGGAGAGGGGCTTTCTCCGTCCGGGTTGCGGATCCATGGAATAAGCTGCCGGACGAGATAGTGAAGATGCCGATGACCGCTCGGTTCAAAGTCTCTCTTGACCAGAAATGGCCTGAACTCTTTGCATGAACATCACCCTGTACATAACTCCATGTCCCCCTACATGGCCTTGCTTTTTGCTTTTTGAGCCCCAAAATTAACTTAACTTCTGACTCTAGTTTTTTTTTTTTTTTTTTCAGAGCCTGATTTGGTGAGGGTTCCTAAAAATCTCAATGCCAGCTTTCTTGAGGATGATGACAAGGAGTAGGAGGAGTTTGATAAGGAAAAGAAAGGGAGGAAGAGGGTGAAAGTGAAAGTAAGGATGATAGTGGTGGACGGTGCTGTTAATGGTGGGGATGAGATGACAATAAGGATGACAACAATGATGATCTTCTTTGAATAATATTTACATTAGTTATGATTTATTTTTTCTAAATTTCTTGGAGTTATTTTTGTCTGCCTTTTGGACTGAAAAAAAATGTAATCAGAACTTCTAGGTAACACTTTTAGGAACAACAGTAATACCACATTACCAGATATTGGTAAAGCAGCATGTGGACATACACAATACAGCCAAAGTATGCATGATCAATATGTGGTCTAATACAGAACCTAAATGAAATACTGTATGTTCAAGGAAGGCAGAACCATTTCAGTGAAACTGACAATGCACTAAATTTCCAGTACATTAGATGCAGAGAATAATTCACCGAACTATTTATTCCAAACTGAAAGATATTCTTCTACCACTGTTCCATTATATAAACCATTGTTATGAATACTTATTGTATTTTACATGACTGAATTCCCTTAAGCATGGAAGCATATATGGACCTTAAGCAAATTTCTTGGAAGGAAATAAAAACTACAATCCTATATACACAAATATATATATATATATCTATATATTTATATCTATATATTTATCTATCTATATATATGCATATCTATATGTATCTATCAATCAATCAATCAACCTATCTATCTATCTATTTATCAATCTATCTATCTATCAATATATCTATTTATCTATCTATCTATTTATCTATCTAACTAACTAACTAACTATCTATCTGTCTGTCTGTCTGTCTATCTCTCTCTCTCTCTCTCTCTCTCTCTATCTATCTATATTTATATACATACATACATATATATATATATATATATATATATACACACACACATAGATACATGCACATATATATGATAGTGATTTTATTTTCTTGTATATATAATTAATATGTGCGTGACGAGAGTGCATGTATGTGTGCATGTAGTGTGTGCATGTGAGGTGTGCATATTATACACATATGAAAAATATGTAAAAGTTTCTTCACTTATCTATGCTTAGTGCAATGAATGAATGAAATGTTAATAAATACACAGTAAATACAGAGTTTCCTACTTTATTATTTTCCTTTTCTATACACTGAACTAGTCAAATGAAAGATATAAAAATAAATTTTTCAGAAAGTTAAGTTTAAAATGTTTTTCATCCTCGCATTTCCTGCACCAACAAAAATAGATCTCTATAAGTTGTAGTGCAAAATTTATAAATATGTAAAAAGAAATATTTCTGTTCCTTTATCTGAGATTCTTATGTTATTGTGTACTGTGGCTAACTTCTACAAAATGTTTCCAGTCACACTCTATAGAAAAAAGTGTTTAAATTCTATAACTGAACAGCATTCATTCTAAGAAACTATTGTATTTTTAATTTCAAGTTGGGTTGCTTCTGAAATGAGAGAAGAGGCTATGTAAATGCACTGAATAGCTTCAGATGACATATTACACACACACACACACACACACACACACACACACACACACACACACACACACACACACCACAACACACACACACACACACACACACACACACACACACACACACATACATACATACATACATACATACATACATACATACATGCATACACACATACATACATACATACATACATACATACATACATACATACATACATGCATACACACATACATACATACATACATACATACATACATACATACATACATGCATACATGCATACACACATACATACATACATACACACATGCATACATACATACATACATACATACATACATACACACATACATACATACATACATACATACATACATACATACATACATACATACATGCATGCATACATACATACATACATACATACATACATACATACATACATGCATACATACATACATACATACATACATACATACATACATACATACATACATACATGCATACACACATACATACATACATACACACATGCATACATATATATATATATACACACACACATGCATACACATATACACATACATGTGTGTATGCACATATATGTGTGTATGTGTGTGTGTGTGTGTGTGTGTGCACATGCATGTGTACATATGTATGTTTGTGGTAGCAACAGTAGTAGTTCTTGAGGAAATTTCTTTGATGGCTTATGAACTGAGGGAATGATATAAACGAGGAGAAATATTCTCTGCAATGAGAACTCTTTGTCACTGCCAAATAATTGCTCTCGAGTTTTGATTAAACTAAATAATACTTTGTTGAAGCTAAAAATATTTTCTAAGACATCGTTATCAGGTGTCTTCATTTCATTTTATAAAAAAATCAAAAGTTTGCTGAAGAAGTGATAGAAACAGTTTATGAATAAAGACAAGAAGGTTTTAACTACTTTTTAAAATCTAGCTTTCAGAAGGGAGACATTTCTGTTCAAAAGAATAATTTGATTTTCCATTCTTATCTTATGGTGATATGGCATACTCAATGACTGAATTGCACAAGCAAGTGTGGCACCAAATATTTAAAGGTGACTGATAATGATTGTTAAAAGTAGAGATAAAGAATGAGAAGAGTATCATTAGAGCAACAACTGCTATCATTGATGGAATATATTTACTCAGAAGGCAGCAAGCTGGTAGAAACGTTAGCATGCCATGCAAAATGCTTAGCGGTATTTCGTCTGTCTTTATGTTCTGAGTTCAACTTCAGCTGAGTTCGACTTTGCCTTTCATCCTTTTGGGGTCGATGAATTAAGTACCAGTTGCATATTGGGGTTGATCTAATCGACTGGCCCCCTCCCCTAAAATTTCAGGCCTTGTGCCTAGAGTAGAAAAGAATATATTAACTCAGATATAATATGATCTCAAAATAATGTGGCTCCTACATTTTGTACTAAAAATTATTAATATATTTTTATATTCTCTAATTTATAGAAAAATATAGAAATATTTGACTTGTATCCTATGTTTAAAGTACTCACATCATCGACAAATAAATACAGTACAGTAATGCTTCACTTAACAATCATCTGCTGTAGAGATATATTTTTAAAATTGCAAAAATTAAAAGTTAAATTTTAATTACAGAAAATAAATGCTAAATGTTTTTTATGACGGCTTTACAAGTTCAGTTAGTGTAATGCACATCAATAACATGTACTTCAGCATTTGTTAGTTTCATATTCTCTTTCACCATTTTCCAAGTCATGTTTTCAGGTAACCTAATTTACTCATTACAAAAATTTCAATACTGGAATTTCTCAAGGCACTATACATACACACACAGATGCTAAGTTTTTAGCTATCAAGATCTTTCTCACATATTGACACAAGACTACATAATTATAAGAGAGCAACATAGCCAATTGGATTGAATCAAATGTAATATTATTAACACTTCTTTTTCTCATTGATCTTAGTATGTAAACGCAACAATGCATTTAATCCAACGCTCTACCAATTCTATCTGGCTCAAACTTCTAAATATAATTATGCGACAGTTCTTCATTTTCATTAAAAATTTCATATGGTAATATTTTATTCTTGCATGCATTTGCATAAGATTTTGATTTGAAATCATGTTACAACTATTGTTATGTTTTTCTAGAGAAACATATTAGCCAATAGTTTAAATTTGTGAACTCAGAAATAAATAGTGAACTAACAGAGAAGTAAGAGATACCAATATAGGAGCAAATACTATCAATTTGTCAATTTGTGTGCTTAATTATCTATCTTTTACTTGTTTCAATCATTAGACTGCAGCCATGCTGGTGCACTATCTTGAAGAACCTTTTGTCGAATGTATGAACCCCAGGACTTATTCTAATTTTTAAAGCCTGTTACTTATTCTATCAGTCTGTTTTACTGAACTGTTAAGTTATAGGGACATAAACACACCAGTACCGGTTGTCAAGTGGTGATGGTGGAACAAACACAGACACAAAGACACACACGGATATATATTCATTCATACATATCTCTCTCTCTCTCTCTCTCTCTCTCTCTCTATATATATATATATATATATATATATATATGACAGGCTTCTTTCAGTTTCCATCTACCAAATCCACTTACAAGGTTTTATTCAGCCTGAGGCTATAGTGGAAGACATTTACCCAAGGTGCCACTCAGTGAACTGAACCCAGAACCATGCGGTTGTGAAGCAAGTGTTTTTACCAAACAGCTATGTGTGTACCTATAAAAATATGAAATAAAATTCTTTTGGAAATCATTAAATTTATAACTCAAGAGGATTTATCATAATTATTGGGTCCAAATTTTGGCACAAGTCCAGCAGATTCGGAGCTGGGGGTAAGTCAATTACCTCATCCCTAGTGCTCAGCTGGTACTCATTTTATCGATCCCAAAATGATAAAAAAAAAAAAAAATCAACATCAGCAGAATTTCAACTCAGAAATTAAAGACAGATGAAATGACACTAAGCATTTTGCCTGGTATGCTAATGATTCTGCTAGCTTGCTAACTTTGTTATATCTATTAATACTAAATTACTATTGAAAAGTACAAAACAAAATTGGCTCCCAATAATCTTTATGGGTAGGTAGTTTATTCTTATCATATAGTAACCCTCATAAAACAAAAACTAATCTGAATGACTAAGTAAGAAGGCTACAAATAAAGATTTCAATTTTGATGAGATGTAAAAAAAATATCTTGAAGAATTTGAAAAAATAATATGGTAGCAATGAGATTATTGACTAATATATTAACAATCTAATAGAGAATGGTTTTAATGACAAGAAAGCTGTGTGAGTTTATTTAAGCTGAAATTGCAGAGCTCCAATGACCAGACTCATATATTCCATCAAAAGATTTACTTTAACAGAACTATGGCTATCAACACTATAACAAAATTGGCAATACATAACACTTCTCTCTCAAATATGATAGTAAACTTAATAGGTTATAAAGAAATAAAAGAACACTTTTACATAGTATAACTCTGTTGTCAGGAAAAAAAAAGCAAGAAAATATGCTTAAAAAAGTACTGAAGTAAAAGAAATCTAATGTATATTCACAAAATTTAATTTTATACTCTTACCAAATATATGATTCATGCACCTTTACTCTTTTACTCTTTAACTTGTTTCAGTCATTTGACGGCGGCCATGCTGGAGCACCGCCTTTAGTCGAGCAAATCGACCCCGGAACTTATTCTTTGTAAGCCCAGTACTTATTCTATCAGTCTCTTTTGCCGAACCGCTAAGTGACGGGGACGTAAACACACCAGCATCGGTTGTCAAGCAATGCTAGGGGGACAAACACAGACACACAAACATATACACACACACTTATATATATATATATATATACATATATACGACGGGCTTCTTTCAGTTTCCATCTACCAAATCCACTCACAAGGCATTGGTCGGCCTGGGGATATCGCATAAGACACTTGCCCAAGATGTCACACAGTGGGACTGAACCCGGAAACCATGTGGTTGGTTAGCAAGCTACTTACCACACAGCCACTCCTGCGCCTTGGTTAATATTATTCACAGTCTGATGTCAATTCAGCCATGATGCTGTCAACAAGATCCATCTATAAACAGTCACTTCTCACGTGTGTATCTTCTCTAATTTTAACTTTCCTGTCATCATTTGTAACATATGAACAGACTTCCTCTGATTAATTTCTGTTATCTGACACACAGTATGTATACACAATGCATTCTGTAAACAAATGAAATACTTGAAAGGCTTTCAAGTCATTAGCTCAAAAGAATGGACACACAAGTAGGTACTGAGAGGAGATTGGGAAACCCAGAATGACATACAACCCTTGGTCTCTTCAGCAAGCTAATGCGTTATTCTGTTTAAATAGAAAATGCAATATTAACAACCTGAAAGCTAATCAGCTGAAGAATTCCTTATCGGAAGCCTACCATGTTTAGTCATGCAGAAAATCTTTTGCAACTTCAGCACTGTGTCTCATTTATTAAACAAGATAACTGAAATACGCTAAATCTGTATGCTGTATACCACAGCAATAAATTGTTGTTTCATTGGCCTATGGTTACACAAAATTTGAAATACCATTTATATATTTCTTTATTGCCCACAAGGGGCTAAAGATAGAGGGGACAAACAAGGACAGACACAGGGATTAAGTCGATTACATCGACCTCAGTACGAAACTGGTACTTTATTTATCGACCCCGAAAGGATGAAAGGCAAAGTCAACCTCGGCGGAGTTTGAACTCAGAATGTGATGACAGATGAAATACCGCTAAGCATTTCACCCGGCACGCTAACGTGTCTGCCAGTTAGGCGCAAATCATTAACTTCAAGAAACAATATTGACAAATGACATGTTTGTATATAATTTTATTTACAAACAACATGGTAGACAATTGTAAGTGGTATATGTATTACATCATATTGGTGAAGGAATTTTCAGGTGCTTTTTCTCTTTGTGAGTAAAAATACATCACAAATTGAAAGTGAAAGCAAAATATACACACACTAAAGACAGGAGGTAAACACACTGCCTTGACTTGAAAATATGTGGTCACAGAGTTAAGAAGAAAGCAGAAATAAGACACGTGGAATGACAGCGTAGCACAAACCTGTTTAACAATCACTAGGTGCTGTTAAAGTAATGTCAATAATAATCATTTATAATGTAGGCACAAGGCTATAAAATCTGGGGACACTACAGTTGATTAAGTCATCCCAGTAACTGACCCCTCCTGAAGGAAAGTTGACAAAACAATTTCTTACATAGGCCAGAGGCCAAAAATTTTAAGGGAAGGGATGGTTGATTAACCCTTTAGTGTTCGCACTATTCTACCAAAATTAATGCTTTTTTATCCACATTGTTTTGAACTAATCATGCATTAATCTTGTAGTTTTGCAATTTTGATGAGGTAGCTGTTAATTTTTAAAACGACATTATAGGGCTGGTGTGAGAGACCAGATACGGTCAGTTTGAACATAAAAAAGGCAGAATACTTTTGGCCGGATATGGCCAGTTTAAATGCTAAAGGGTTAAATTTGCCTTACTAATTGAATAGTATCTGACTTTATCCTTGAAAGGCAAAAGTAACATCTGCAAGATTTTGAATGTATAATGTTAGGTGCTTAAACTAAATACTGTCAGGCATTTTGACCAACAATGTAAAGATACAGTCAATCCACCAACCTATTGTAATGGGAAGAATTAATAATAACGATCTCTAATTGAAACAAACAGAAATAGAGGATATCAAGAACTATATCTCTTTTAATATATTACTGATAAAAGGTGGCAAGCCGGCAGAAACATTAACACGTTGGGTGAAATGCTTAGCAGTATTTCGTCTGTCTTTATGTTCTGAATTCAAATTCCACTGAGATCCACTGAGGTCAACTTAGCCTTTCATCTTTTCATGGTCGATAAATTAAGTACCAGTTGCATACTGGGGTCTAATCGACTGGCCCCCTCCCCCAAAATTTCGGGCCTTGTGCCTAGAATAGGAAAGAATATATCTATATATATAAAACTCAACTTGTGTGTCTGTGTGTGTATCTGTGTGTGTGTCTGTGTGTTTATCTTCCCGGCACATCTCCTCCTAACCAACAAATCGTAGAACCACCAAAAATGGGTCACTTAAAGTTTAGGCGAATGAAAATTGAACTGTGCTATTTCTGTTCCAAAATTCATCTCGCAAGTGTAAAAATCGATAATGTGTTTGTTTAGGCCTTATCCCATGCATTGAATAGTGAACTTTACTCAGTCAGCTGTTTGACGTGAACTGTGTTCACCAGGCGTGCAAGCATGCGTAAATTGCATGAAAAATAAAAAATCAAGATATAAAAATGAATCGCCGTAAACATTGTATAAATTCGGCAAAGAAATGAATTTTCGGGATGTAGCCTGGAGGGTTTTTTCGTATTAATCGTTTGGACTTTGTAAACACATACCAATTGTTTTCATAACATTTTTAATGCTTTGAATTAAATGTGACCATTTTGCGTTGAGTCTGCAGTTTGAATCACTTTAACCAAATTTTAGCGGCCGGAATTTTGATCATCACGATACATCACCAGCGACTGCCTGAAACTCTCCCCTGAAATCCCCGTTGAGAAATCTATATATATAAAACTCAACTTGTGTGTCTGTGTGTGGCAGGTTTGGTAGCCTTCAACTAACACTATCTCCTTCGAGACCCTGCAGCGCAAGTTGACTAAAATTGAGAGTATGATAGAAGAGTGCTTGCTCTTCATTCTGTAGAAGATAAAATTCAAATCGGACCATGTTAACACCAAAAATTATTTACATCAAAAAGGTGTTTTTTTTCTATAAAAATCCCTATTTTTTTACGATTTTTGACTGCTGTGTCACCATTTTTCGGTGTATTTCAACTGGAAAAATGTTCACTTGAAGAGAATAACAAGTTGCATAATGCAAACTTTTTACTTTTCAAAAATTCCAATTCTAAAGGGTCGAAACAAACCCAAGCAACACCTAGTGATATTGCTAGTTACTAATATAAGATAAACTCAACACTATGATTTCAACTAAGAATATTTAGAATCATACTTGAATACAATCTTATAAACTGTGGATGATAAAGATGATGATTTATTCACAGATTATATTTCCGCAGTAAGAGTAAATATATGTTTATTAAGATTACAACAAGCATTTTGATACAATTATATTTAAAATGAAAAGTGTTAGTATAGAAAATAATAAATGAGTTTAAATATTAATGAATAGAGTCTACAAAAGTAAATGGACGATAAAATTTCAAAAATTAATGATTCCCACAAATATACATTACACAGAGAGTATTACAGTTTTAAAATAAACATCTATTAAAAGCAACACTTTTCTTGTATGTATGTATGCATGTATGCATCTATGTATGTGTCTATGTATGTATGTATCTATGTATGTATCTATGTATGTATGTATGTATGTATGTATGTATTATGTATATATGTATGGAAAAAAACAGTTGTCATGTACCAACCTGCCCCTGGTAAGCAGTATAGTGTACCAAATATCTATGTGTATGGTAAACGACTTTATGTAGTTGATCAGTTTGTCTACCTGGGAAGCACTGTTAATAGATATAGCAATTTGGATGATGAAATTCCATACAGAAATAGGAAAGCAAGTGATGCTTTCGGAAGGCTAGAAAGGCGCCTCTGGAGTTGGCGAGACATATGCAAAAAGACAATGATTAAAGTGTGCAAGGCATGTGTGCTCCCTTCTCTTCTCTATGCCTGCGAGACGTGGGTCACATATCAATACCACCTTAAACAACTGGAACGTTTCCATCCGATGTGTCTCAGATGGATCTACGGCATTAAGTGGGAGGACCGCATCAGTGATCTTGAAATATTGGGAGGCTCTTGGTGCAAAAGTATAGAAGCTCTTGTGTTAAAGCAAAGACTCTGATGTAGTGGTCATCTGGCCAGGATGAAGGATTCAAGAATGCCAAAACAACTATTTTATGGAGAGTTAGCTAAAGGAGAATGACCCCACATAAACCAAAAAAGAGATATAAGGACTTGCTGAAGGCTTCCTTAAGAGATGCTTGCATCTATCCTGACACATGGGAGGGCATAGCTATTGATCGTAGCAGGTGGAGAAGTATTGTGCATGAGGGGACAGCTACTTTTGAGAAATCTCAAGTTGCACATGAGAAAATAAGGAAGGATGTCAGGAAAGGCATCGCAGTTACACTTCTAGATGAGAAGGGTCTTCCTATGAGGCTGACATGCAGTGTCTGTGCAAGACCTTGCCTTAGTAAAGCTGGACTCAAGAGTCATCTTCGTAGTCATAAAGTGAGACAGATGAGTGACAACCTGGCTACTGGTGGTGGTGTTATTCACCATACTAATCATAGCTGTCAGGCATGTGGAAGAGAGGATTTAAATGACATGCAAAGATACATGAATCTCAGTTACAACTACAGCCGGCTATTGCCAGTAAAAGTTTTAGCTGCCAATTCTGTACAAGACATTGTAGATCTTTAGCTGGGCTAAAAAAAATCACATTCGATCACAGCACAAGCAACAATTAAGCTTCGTGCAATGGATATACTCGATAACGAGGGGGGGGGCAGCCATTATGTATGTATAACAAGGTATTAGCAAAGTGTTGCTTAAAACTGTAATACTTTCTGCCTACATGCATGCATGCATATATGTATGTATGTATGTATGTATGTATGTATGTATGTATGTATGTATGTATGCATGTATGTATATATGTATATATGTCATTATTCAGTTTTATTTCAAGACTTCTTGCCTAGATCCAAGGCTCTTCCAATGGAATTTCAACATCAACAGGGTATGTATATGTGTATGTATGTATGTATGTATGTATGTACGTATGTATGTATGTATGTACGTACATATTTGTGTAGATTTGTATGTTTTGTTTATGTATGTATTCTCATGAATATAGTTGCATGTCTAGATGTGCTCATATATACTTAAACAATAAACTACTGGAAAGTTTTACAGAATTTTACAGTTCTAGTGATGGTTTGGATCTGTAGTCTTCAAATTAGCTTTCTCCTTTCTAGTTTTGAGAAGACTAATTTCTCATGATTGGTATTTAGGCAGTGTGTTGCATATCACAGGGCACCAATAATTACAGGTATAAACCTGAACTTGTAATCTAGATTGAGTAACTGTAGATTATGTATGTATGCATGCATGTATGTATATGAATGCACATGTGTATATGCATATTTATATGTATATGTATACGTATATTAATTCATTTACATCCTATAGTTACATGCTAGTATGGCTTAGAGTTGTATATATTGAGACATACCTGAAAACCAGGTTGCCCTTTTATTCACTAATTCTTTAGTGCTATTCAGGTAAAAAGTTTTCATCATCATTAAAGTTATTAGCCAACTCAAAATAATTTATCTAATTACTAATCATACCAGTATCAGATCTGTGAAATTCTTGACGTGGTTATTACTACCACTATGACTAAACTATCCTTCCTGCATTTCTAATCTCACCACCCATACCACTACCACCATTACCACCATAACCAGGAAGTCTTGCATTCCATTATTCCTACACTATTTCCATAACTTGCATTCCATTATTCCTACACTATTTCCATAACTATTATTTTATGTAGACCCTATCATCAGATATATATATATATACATAATTTTCTCCTTATAACCACTTCAACACAAAGTCTTGATATAGTGCCAAGCACCATCATTAAATATTGTTTTCCTTAACAGATTATCTTGGTGTCCTAATCAATACATTTCTTACTTATCCAGTAAGGATACATCTAGGATGGAATGAATTCTCATGGATATAGTAGAAAGTTCCATTTGCTTAGTGCTAATTTATCTTGATATATGTCATGTTTGGGATTAGGAAATGTGTTTCAAAATTCCTTAATTTATTTCTTTATTTGAAACAACTTTATGGTATTTAACCTTATTTTCATAAGTTTGTATTTCATATTCTTTTCAATTTATTGTTTTATTTGCTTCAGTCGTTTGATTGTGGCCATACTAGAGCACCGCCTTTAGTTGAACAAATCGACTTATTCTTTGTAAGCCTCTCTTTTGCTGAACTGCTAAGTTATGGGGACACAAACACACCAACATCGGTTGTCAAGCGATGGTGGAGGGCAAACACAGACACAAAGACACACAAACATATATGAATTTATATATATATACATATATATATATATATATATATATATAGCCAAAATTGCGAGGATGATCTGGTTCTTGACTGAAGATTGAAGGCTTCAAATGTCCCCTCCGTGTTTTTTGTATCGTCTTCTAAATGTTTTGCGTTCTTGTCCCAGTTTGTATTTTTTTACATATACATATATATATATATATATATATATATACAATGAGCTTCTTTCAGTTTCCATCTACCAAATCCACTCACAAAGCTTTGATCATCCTAAAGCTTGGGTAAAGTGCCATGCAGTGGGACTGAACATGGAACCATATGGTTAGGAAGTAAGCTTCTTACCACACAGTCACACAACCTATAACTACAAGTTTACTTTATTCTTTTATTTTTTTTTATGTCTCAGTCTTTGATTGCAACCGCGGAGCACCACCTTCAAGGGTTTTAATCAAACAAATTGACCACAGGAGTTATTCTTTTGTAAACCAAGTATTTATTCTATCGGTCTCTTTTGCCAAACCACTAAGTTACAGTGACATAAACGCACTGTCAAGTTATGGTGGGGATCAAACAGACACAAAGACACACATACATAAATATATACATATATATGACAGGCTTCTTTCAGTTTCTGTCTACCAAATCCACTCACAAGACTCTGGTCAACCTGAGGCTATAGTAGAAGACACTTGCCCAAGATGCCATGCAGCAGGACCAAACCCAGAATCACATGGTTGGGAAGCATCTTTTTACCACAACCACTCTTAATTTATTTGGTCATGACATATGTATATTTATAGTATTCTGTGCTATTTATTTAACTCTGTAATCCATTAGCTCTTTAGCACATTAATGTGTGGCATTTTGTATATACCACTGGATTTCCCAATGATATTATGATTGCATTCATTTGCTTCTAAGCTTTTAATAAGTTATATCTATAGGTATGTATGTGTGTGTGTGTGTATTTATTTATAAATAAATTCCAGGGTAGCAAAAAAATTAAGAAAATTTCTTTACTATCAGTGGTCTATTGAGAAGAAAAAAAACTAGTCAATAGACTATGTATTATTCTTATAAAAATACAGTGTACATTTAAACACATAAGAGATGGCCATAACAGGACAGCTGACCCGCTAGAAGGAGTAGTTAAACTCTAAACCACTATTAGGGGTAATTTCGAAAGGGAATGAAAAATAAAAACAAATGTTATTTTCCATTCCCTTTTGAAATTACCCCTAATAGTGGTTTAGAGTTTAACTACTCCTTCTAGTGGGTCAGATATCCTGTTATGGCCATCTCTTATGTGTTTAAATGTACACTGTATTTATATATGTATACACAAAGTCATAAATGACAGACAAATAGTTTGATGTCATTTTATTTAACAATAAGAAAACCCTATATATCACAACAAATTGTTTCATAACTTAAAAGCATGCAAATACTATTATTATATCTGGAGTAGACAACCACCATATATTAAAATCATACTATCTTCTAGCATTGAGCTTTGAAGTTGGTAGGCAAAAAAGAAATGTTATGTCATATTTTGTATTAAAAAATAATCTACAGATGTGGTCCTATTTCTTTGTTGATCAAGTTTTCTCCATTTCCTGATTATTTAAATTTGATTCTTGATAAACTTTTGTTAATTCCGTTGTTACCGGTACATTATAAGCATAGTGTGCTTGCATACTCATGCCGAGGAATAGCATATATATATAGTTAATCCAAACAAGAAAACACAAAAAACACAACAACGCGAGGACGTGGAACAAATATAGTATTATTGGACTCTCAGGAAAGAAGGGAAGAAGGAGGGTTTAACGTTTCAAGTGGAGCTCTTCGTCGGAAACATAGGAGAAGGAAAGATCCAGAGAAGGGAAGACAGAGGAAAAAGAATCGCCAATGGTACACACGAGGTCACATTTTGATATATATATATATATATGCATGTATGGGCATATATTGTGAATGCATATATACCTATAAGCATATACACACACATACACACACACGCACACGTACACACACACACACCCACACATATACACACGAAATAGTATCAAAAATTTCCAGGACTAGTTATTTACCTAAATTCTAACATCATCTTCTTCAAAATAGTCACCTTGCAGTTCTGCCACTTTGGGAATCCAGCCCGGAAGTTGTTTTCCCTCAGCAAGTCGAGGACATTCTGCAATTCACTCTGGATCTCGACAACAGTGTTAAGACAGCAATCCTTGAGCTGCATTTTCATCTTGGAGAAGTGATGAAAGTCTGCAGGTGCTGAATCTGGTGAATAGGATGGGTGTGGAAGTGATACCATGTTGTTTTTAGTGAGAATATCCACGAGTGAGGAGATCTCAGTGACAGAGTGCATTGTTGTTATGAAGAATCCAATTCTTTGTGCTCCCCAGATCCTGTCACTGTCACAGAATGTCCTCCCTCAAATGCCTCAAAATCTCGTAGTAGAACTCTCAATTTGTGATATGGCCATGGGGAACGAATTTTCCATGCAGAATACCACATTTCTAGAATGTGACATTCATGACACGTCTTCCAGACCACTCAATGTCTTCCACTTTTGAACACTGTGTCACTTGAAATATTGTGTACGACCCATTGCCTCATCTCTATAATCTTGCTGAAGCATGCTCAATGTCTCTGTAGCAGAGTTCCCAAGTTTAATGCAAAATTTCACATTGGCTCTTTGTTCCTGTGCATGCCAAAATGGCAGACTACAGCATACATGTGATTACAAAAATACAAATTTCACAACTTGCAAAGTAAACACAACAGTGTCGCTTGGTACACTACTACACGATGGTCATTGCTAGTTCTCACTGTGTATACGACTGTGTGCTGCCATCTGATGGTGTCCAGGAAATTTTTGAAACCATCTCGGATGTGTGTATGCTTACCCAGCATGACATAGTCAATAGTTAAAGTGTTGTGTGCCTAGCCAGGCATATCTAATTTATCTTTTATCTGACCAGCATATTCTTGTAGTTTTTCAATCTTATGATTTTTCATAATCATCTTTCATTATTTATGCTTGTCTGTTATTATGTTCTCTCTGATAATATATCTTCTCAAATCAGGTTACTTAATACAGGAGATGTATGTAAATAAAATACTTCCCAAATAATGCAATTCAAAAGCTGTGAAGAAACCAGAGCAGTTCTCCTAAGTGGAAACAGCTGTAAGTTGATCATCATCATCATCATCATCATTATCTTTTAACGTCCACTTTCCATTCTAGCATGGGTTGGACGATTTGACTGAGGTGAACCAGATGGCTGCACCAGACTCCAATCTGATCTGGCAGAGTTTCTAAAGCTGGATGCCCGATTAAATTAAATAACAAGTTCCTCTTTGTTTTTATATGTACATATGTGTGTGTGTGAGTGTGTGTGTGTGTGTGTGTGTGTGTGTGTGCGCGCGCGTGTGTGTGTGTGTGTGTGTGGTGTGTGTGTGTGTGTGTGTGTGTGTGTGTGTGTGTGTGTGTGTGTGTGTGTCTGTGTGTGTGCCTGTGTGTGTGCCTGTGACTTGAGTGAGTGTATACATACTTGTATGAATATGCATATTTATGTCTTTTCAAAAATACATACTGGAATAACCTGCAATTCTTTTGTTCTCAAAATGTGCATGACATAAAAAAGAATCCATTTGCAAAATGACGATTTTTCATGCTTTTGAGAAGTTGCTAGTGTCAGCATTCTGAATTTAAAGAAAATGTTGACACCATACAAAATCAATTTAAATACTAAATGGAACTTTTCAATAAACGAATTTACATCAAAACAAACATCAATAAAACATTCTAATTTCCATAACTTATATCTATGTAGATACAAATGTCACCCCAAGGAAAAGAGAAACACTCCTGCTGTTCCATTTACAAATAAAGAAAACTGTTTTCGTTTTACCATGCACAATTTTATTCCAAATAAATCTGAGTTCTCACTTAACCCTTTCATTACTGTATTTATTTTGAGATGCTCTGTGTTTCTTTCAATTACTTTAAATATAACAAAGAATTTAGTAAAATAACTTAGTTATCATTCAACTGGTGTTAGGAACATAAATTGTGACTAAGGTTTGGTGGAAGATTTTAATTAAAAACTTATGAAAGCAAGACATTTGTACTACAGGGCCAGAGCTGGTTTCAGCCGGGTTGGTAATGAAAGGGTTAATGATGATTCATGAAATGTCATTGCATTATAACATTCATTAATAGAAGTCAAATACTATAATGCGTAACAATAAACAACACACTTTAAAAGTTTTTAGTGTGGACTACATGGTCCCCAGTATATATCTGAGAAGTTTGTTACTGGTGTAACCCAGATTTCAATAAAAAATTATAAGCAGTATTGAATAAAGATTCTATTCATTCAACTTTAATTTTACTATCATCACCTATGAGCTGTGGGGTGAGAAGCTTGCTTCCCAGCCATATGGTTCCAGGCTCAGTCCCACTACATGGTACCCTGGGCAAGCATCTTTTACTATAGTCTTGGGCCAACCAAAGCCATGTGAGAAGATTTGGTAGCTGGAAACAGAAAGATACAAAAACACCCAGCAGTTTTAGATCCATCATTCTTACATTATTCTATCCAATCAGAAATTAGAAACTAGTACTTTGTTAAGTCACATTTTGGCTATTTTCTCTTTTTGTACTTTAATTCCATATATTCATCTCACACCCGTACTCTCTTTGATGTGACAGTTATCTGTTTGTCTTTGACTTCTCACATACACACACATGCACGCATATATTTGTGTGTATGTGTCTGTGCATGTGCATTTGAATATTTTCTACATACATTCTCCAATTGATGTTGAAAATTTAAGACCTGTCATTTTCACTATTATATTTTAAATATATTCTATGTCTGAATTCTGTCTTATTTCAAACCACATTTCACAAACAAAACACATTGTAAATATTATCATTATTACACAGAGAAGAAGTTTGGATCTTTTCAGTTTGAACGGCAGTCTTTTCTAGTGGTGTCATATGAAATTGTCACCCATAATTATGACCCTAGTATCGATCTATTGCATTTCAATCTCTTTTAGGGTTAGGGGTGGGGGAAGGGTATCTTTTTTTCTTCACAAATGTAAATAAACCCAATCTGTTTCTTAAACGAGGGACATGTTCATACGGCACAGAATGCTTTTTAACTCAATGGATGTCTGTGATTGGTTGAAATTGCAGAAATTGAAGAAAAAAACAAGAAATATCTTACAAACTATAGAATTTTCTCAATAAAGCCAAGAGAAAAAGATGTTTTATAAACACATTCTACCAGTATATGAAGTTTAAAATTTTTTAGTTGCCTAGAAATTATGTTAAAAACTGCCGTTCAAACCGAAAAGATCCAAAAGTTTTATATAAACAATTATTATTGTTATATTTGTGTGGTGAATAAGCAGAGTTGTTAGATTATCAAGTAAAATGTCTTACAATAATTTTGGTATCCAGTCCAACATTATTACAGCTAGACTGGATGCCGACATTGTTCCGATCCTCTGCATTCTAGGTTCAAGTCTTGCTATAGCTACTTAATCAGTTGCTCTGCTTAACATTACTACTTGGTATCTTGGGTAATTTTAGCACACTCGAGTCTCTTACAGGCACTCTGACCAGGTCTCCAGTTAGAAGACATCCTTCCATCATTTAATGGATGTTGTTGTTTATTTGAGGAAAATCTGATTATGTAACATATGACCATCTCATTCTTTTATTTGTATGTAGGGTTATATTATTTATGTGTTCTTTCCTGTTTAAAGTGACGGAGGGTGGTTTGAAAGAAATTTCACTACTACTGTGACCATGTGGAGCAACTCATGAAAACATGACATTGTTAAGGTCACAGTATCTTCTATTTTGAAAAGCAGAGTAAATTAGCAGAAATAGTTGTGTTGGACACAAGGCTATAATAGTATATAGTCACCATTCTGTCTTCTGTTAGATCAAATTCCCATAAGAGTGTATTAACCTGTATCTATTCTAGATTGCTGCTACTTACTTAGCCCCAAAGCAGCATTAGTTGAGCTGCCTCATTATCAAAGCTCTGACTATTCATTCCTGCTTTTCACATATAATGTATCCAGAACTACATCACTAAATACAAACTTCCGTTTTTGGAAAGGTAACTATGATTTGAGAGATATTTGGCTAATGTTTCTAGTTCGCAGATTGACCTCATAATGGCTGGTCCATTTACCAGTTTCTTCAATGGCTTCTTCTATACTAAATTGATTAAATATGTACCTGTAATATATTATAGAAAATTCTGTCTTATTTTACTTCTCCCTAAAAAATTTTGAGTTGCTTTCAGTAAGAAATATCTCTTACTTTACAAATATGTTTTTTTGTGGATTTCAAGCGTGATCGTTACCAAAGTCGCCTTACTGGCACCTGTGCTGGTGGCATGTGTAAAAGGATTTGGGCAAGGTCATTGCCAGTACCACCTGACTGGCCCTTGTGCCGGTGGCACGTAAAAAGCACCTACAACACTCTCAGAGTGGCTGGCGTTAGGAAGGGCATCCAGCTGTAGAAACTCTGCCAAATCAAGATTGGAGCCTGGTGCAACCATCTGGTTTGCCAGCCCTCAGTCAAAATCGTCCAACCCATGCTAGCATAGAAAGCGGACGTTAAACAATGAGGATGATGATGATGACTACACATCAACTTTGTGTTAACTAAAAGAAAAACAAAACAAAACAAGATTATCAACAAAAAAAAAATCATATTAAATCATTAGGTGAAATTCCATTGTCCAATGAAGGAGTCTTTCTTTTGGCAATCTTTTGTGACATGGAAATGACCATAAAGGCTTTCATTCAGAAATTCTTCCTCGTATGAATGACAGATATGTTCCATATTATCATGCTTAATATTATAATGATTTGCATTACTTAACATGTCTCTTCTACCAGCATCACATAAATGTTGCATGTTGCCCCCTCCTTTCAAAGCTGTTATTGTTTAAATAATGAGCCATCTTCCTTCGATTTCTCTCTCTCTCCTTCTCTCAAGTTTTCAGATGCTTTGTTTTTATATCTGTCTTTTCCTTGATCTATCAATATAGTCAAAGCATCAGTGGAGGATATACGTACCTCCACCTCTTTCTCATTATCATAACTATTTATCCGTTCTTATAAGCATTTTGTATTACAGATATGAATTGCAGATTAAATCACTGGGCCAACTATTGGGGTGTATGGAGAAAGAAAGACAGAGAGTTAGAGAGAGTGAGAGAGAGAGAGATCATTATTTGCATACTATCTTTAAAATGAGAAGAATGAAAAAATAATAGGTTCACATCAGGAGTATTATCAGAGTGGCATAATAGGCGAAACCTTCATAATAGTTGTAGACTTTATAATTGGAAGATATTTCTCTGCACAGGAATTTCTGAATGAAAGCCTGTTTGGACATTTTCAAGTTACAAAGGCTTACTGACAGTAAGACATCATGATTGGGTCATAGAATTACACACGATAACTTGATATAACTTATTTCATCTTTCTCTTAATTGCAGCTTATTTCTTGGTTTCAGTGCTGTGGGTTTGGCATTTGTTGCACCGAAATATCAGCCACTGACCATTTGCATAAATTGAATATAACACAGTAATGAGCTTATTCTTCTGTACATATTTGTTCTGTTGATTGCAAATAGCCACCATAATAATTTACATATAATATAATATAATATAATATATATATATATATATATATATATATATATACATATAATAAATCCCTTGCAAAGGGAAGCCATCCTTCCAATCTTCAGTATCATGTCAGCTTGAGGATGGGAAGGATGGCTTCCCTTTGCAAATATTGATAGGGCACAGAAAGTGTGTCAATAGCCAGCTAGAGGAGGTGTCATCCTGGGGCTACAAGCTACAGTAGCATCCACCCTTAAGGGTTAGCCACATTTAAGTGGCAAATAAACTTCACGATATATATATGTGTGTGTGTGTGTGTGTATACATACATACATATACAGTAGTTATATCAATGACTGTATCAGCACCACTTCACTCTCCACAAACAACTAGGCTCCTTTTGTCCAATACTTCCATCCAGCCCTCAAATTCTCTTGCACTATCTCCATCGAATTTCTTGACATTTCTTTCAGAATACACCACTCTACTCTCACTACCACCATCCACTACAGACACACTGACTCACACTCCTACCTTAACTTCTCATCCTCCCACCCTACCCACACCAAGCTCTCCATCCCCTATTCTCAATTCCTTCATCTGTGCAGGATCTGCAGTGATAACCTTGATTTTGAGACTCAGTCTCAACTCATGGCTTACCATCCTACGTGGATATCACCTCACCACTATCCACACTGCTCTTGCCAGGGTACAATCTGTGGACCATGCCTCTGCTCTTTCCCCTTGCACCCAGCCCACTATTGCTCATCTCTCATTTCCACTCATTTACCACCCCTCCACCCTACCCCTCCAATGCACTTCCAGCGACTCCAGTCCAATCCCCCACTTCACACATCTTCCCCAACCTACCCCTTCCCTCCTTCAAATGAGCCCATAACTTGCATGACTGCCTAGTCCACATTTTCTTCCCTAACCCCACTTCCCAGCCTAGCTCATTCCCCTGCTCCTGCCCACACTGTTGCAGCTTCCCCTACCTCTCCAACACCACCATCCTCACAGGCACCCAACATCACCCCTATCACATCACCGACTCCTTTACCTGAACTTCTAGTAATGTTATTTACTGCATCTCCTGCTCGCACTGTCCTTCCCTGTACATTGGTCAAACGGGATGCCACCTTGATGACCAGTTCGTGGAGCACTTCTGAGTCATCAGACTCAGCAATGACAGCCTGGTCTTGCACCATTTCCTCTCTACTGATCATTCATAACAACATCTGTCTGTGTTCAGACTGTCTTTGCACAGGGGCTATCTGGACTCACGCCTTCATCATAAACAGGAATTAATCTGCTCTTTGCACCAGATGGGCTCAACTCACCTCCTCTCTACATCTGACACAAACCTCACCTCCTCTCCTCACTTGATACCAACACCACACCACTCCACTCCACACACACTAGCACTGACTACACACAATGCACAACATCATCCACACACCCACACACAATCTTCAATAGCATCGCTACACATACCATTATATAAGCAGCCACACACTGTTTAACTCAGTGCAAACACCACACACCATGAACAATCCCACACATACACAAGCACATAATACCTGAACACAGACTATGTATACATACACATGAAACAGTCATTAACACACACCATATACATAGATAAAGATAACTTTCGCCCACATATATACACCATACACATGCACACTGTTTGGTCACAGACACATGTGCACACTCCACGTGAAAAAGCATATATCAACTACTACACACAACACACACACACACACACACACATACACACATGTTACACATGCACACACTCACACACATTAGCCTCATACGCCTCTATTCATGCACACACACTCTCACATACACATACATGCATGCGTACCCTCTCTTGTTGGGATCACTAGTACTTTATTATCTCCCTTTCATTCAACTGCCTTTTTTCTTATTATCTCCCTTTCTTTGAACCACTTTTTTCCAATCATTTGCCATGTTGGTCCACTGAAATTCACAAGTTTTTTTTTTATTCTCTCTCTGTTTATTTTCTCTTATTCCTTTTTGCTGAAGAGCATAGGCTCAAAACATAAGAGTATTTCATTTTTCCTGCATATCAAACTAATACACTTGCTTGTTGTTCATACACCTGTCTTCATCTTTTGTTTTTCAAAAAATTTCAACTACATATATATATATGTATATACATACATATACATACATATATATATATATATATATATACACACACACATATTTATATACATACACACACATGAATATATCAATACACACGTAGACACATACAAGCCATATGAAAGTAATAGTTATCATGAATTTTAACTTCCATAGCCATTTCCATGATACCTTGCTGCCTAACACAAAATGCGGTAGTAAAATGTCACCACCACCACTTCCTATAGAAGATGGGGCATCTCAAAATATTGATGGAATTAAGAATGCTATTACTCAAAACTAAACATAAAGTACCAATAAAGAAATACGAAAAATCTTTGATTAAAAAAATTGAAACCCAAATATATTCTCATTT
Source organism: Octopus sinensis (assembly GCF_006345805.1). Taxonomy (NCBI): domain Eukaryota; kingdom Metazoa; phylum Mollusca; class Cephalopoda; order Octopoda; family Octopodidae; genus Octopus; species Octopus sinensis. The sequence goes on along the minus strand of NC_043011.1, from coordinate 1,992,351 downwards.
TCAATAAAGTATGTTATAAGAAAAGTTTTACCCTGTAAATACAAGTGCATGTACGCACATATGCATATACATATATAGATACATAAATGTATGCACATAAAGCTATATATAAATCCTTATGTATTTGTAAATATGTATACAAGCATGTTAACTTCAATGCAAAAATAGATATTGGACAGGATTGGTTAATTGGTTATTAATATTTCCTGGAAAAGGGTCAGTGCTCTCTCTTAATAGAACAGCAACCATTAATCAAGTGAAAACTAATATCTATAATACATCTAATTCACATGGAACCATGACTAACCAACATATTTAAGACTTGTAAACTGAGTGCTTGAATCTGAAAACCAGCCAAAGCAGAAATTAAAAACAACACGAAACAAACAGGAAAGAGCCAAATAAACCACAAAGTTATCAGTATGTTGGCCTTTCATTTGGCGAATAGTGACCAACAGAACTTTTTCTAATCTTATCGTCCAGCTATTTTGTGAATGTGATAATTACTTCTCTGAAGAAGAATTATCATTGTAGTCATCTTAAATTATTGTATTCTAGTTTTAAAGAGACATTCTGTGTCAGAGCTTATTTCCTGTGTGTATATTATTTCGGTTATTATTCAGTGAGTATAAACAGGAATGACAAGAATCATGGATTTTGAAAAGGCAGTCCTATAATGTTTCAGTAAATGTATCAAATATGCGTCCTATTATATCAATTACCAAAAATCGCTGATGGTGGTGGGACAATCCGACTACTCACTATTTGATAGATAATGAGGATATTATCCATGACTATGTTCCAATTGTTACTCAATCAATTTGTTTCATAGAGTTTGAAACTGTCAAATTACCATTATCTCTCTCCATGCAACTTGCATTTGCTAAATATTTCCGAAGTAGAACTGAATGTGATAAACACTCACCAAAGTTAAAGACAGGCTGTTGAATATGCAAGCTGCAGATAATAATCAATTTAGAAGCATATCAAAATTGTTGAATATTTTCCATATAAATGTATTTTAGGGATGTCAGTACTTAATTTAAGTCAAGTAACTAATCCGTCAGTTTCTTTTGCTGAAACTCAAATTTTCAGACACACAATCCAATGCAGAATTTGTACCAATTGTAAGAGACAAACACAAATGCACACATTTAATATTCATACTCATACACACAATGAGCTTTTCACAAACTTTACATTTACCTGGAAATAAATGAAGGATTGACCCCAAAACTACATTATTATGAGCTGAATTTCTTAACCACATGACCATGCCTGCATATAAAAATTACAAATATAAAATTAAATAAAAAAAAACATGCCAAAAATGATTTTGCTGTTAATTAATCAAAATAGGACTATTTCAAACAATTCTCCCAATGGCTTCTTACTGAACATTTCTTAAAGAAGGCTCTGGCAGAAACTGATTTGAAAATGTTGGTCAGTATGGTTGATGGCATATAGTAATGATGTTACATAGTGATGATGGTCTACAGTAATGTTATCTTAGAGTGATGACCTACGTCATTGCTATAAAGAGAGTCTATAGCAATGTTGGTTCAAAGTGATAATGTACAGGGATGATAGCCTGCTGAGTTGTCTGTAGTGACGATTGTCTATTTAGAGAGAGGTACACAGCTGATGGTCAATCATTCAAGTTTGAAACTACCTACAGATAACATTTCTAAGATTCCCTATTAAAACCAAAACAATAATTTAAACTGCATTCCTATGAGCTAAAGAACATTGCATTAATTTATATCATTTATAATGTATATAATTTCAGCGCAAATGCAATACCACAGGGTTTTATGCATTCGCAGTTCACCCTTGTTACTGCAAAGCTTCCCCCATCTGTCGTCTACACTGGACATCTAAAATGAGGATCTACAAGGAAAGTCTAGAGCAGTTGTTCCCAAACATTTTTAGCAGCAAATTTTAAGAGCAAATAAATTATTTCAATGCACTAAGTAAAAACAGATGAATGTGTGTGTGTGTGTGTGTGTGTGTGTGTGTGTGTGTGTGTGTGTGTGTGTGTGAGTGTGTGGAAGAAAAATGTTTATGAATACAAAATAAGGCTCTTGGTATTTAAGAAAGTGTAGTGTGTATATTTTATATAGGTAATTGTTTCGCTTATAAGAGAATCAGATTACAGATTTTATGCTCAGATGCTCAAAGAATCAAAACAGAGTTAACTGAGCAAAACTCATCTAATATGTGCCAAGTACTTAACTTCTTTATTCAACATATGAAGCCATTATCGATGAGAAACATATGGTTGATGCCCTTTTGTGAAGTCTTCTGTTAAGATGACTTTTAAAAAAGGCGGCAAGCTGGCAGAAATTTGAGCATGGCCGGGCGAAATGCTTAGCAGTATTTCATCTGCCGTTCCATTCTGAGTTCGAATTCCGCCGAGGTCGACTTTTCCTTTCGTCCTTTCAGGGTCAGTAAATTAAGTACCAGTTATGCACTGAGGTCGATGTAATCAATTTAATCCCTTATTCTGTCCTTGTTTGTCCCCTCTGTGTTTAGCCCCTTATGGGTAGTAAAGAAATAAGATGACTTTTAAATAAATGTATACTTGTTTATTCATAAACCACTTTTATTTAGAAGTAACTTTTAAATGCTCGTGAGTGAAGAAAACCACAATTCACATAAACATAATGTAAAGAAGTAAATCAAATATATAAAATTTCTTGAGTTGATAAAGAATATTCTTTTCTAATAAAAACCCTAAATGCGTCAATAAGTAACCCTGTAAGCCTGAATTTTAAAGCTTGTGACACTGCTTAATATAGGGGTCAATTTTTATTTTGCAAATCCAAATGGATGATTTTTTTTATATAGTTGGGTTTTAAATCCAATCATAATTATATTCAATGAATGATAACAAATAAAAGCTTAGATTCTCTATCAGAATTGTCATACTGAGCCTAAACAGCAGTGACTGAATTAAAAGGCATGATGCACAAAATTATCTCAAACTCCGAGTTAACTATGGTTGACATGTTTATGGATATATTTTGTATTATACTTAAAATGTCAGCTTTTAGTTTTTGAATATTTAAATATAAGGTTATTTTGGGGAACATCAGGTATAAGATGATAAATTGAAGAGGTCTGCTATGATAATTTTCTTTCATAGCAATTCATAAGGTAAATCTTCTAAACTAATAATCTACACTGACAATGAACTAAAATGGTAGACATGTCTTATTGTCAATGTCACCTGTAATTTTTTTAATAACAATACTCCTTTGAATTTCCACGTTTTCAACAACAGATATTACAATTCTGCCCCATCAAAAGATCTTCAAACTTTTAATACTACACCACATATTTTGTTTGTAACATTTTTCTTGCCTTTTTTTCAACTACATTCTAAAAGAAGATTACAATTCTTTTTAAATCAAGACTTTCCTCCTTCGGCTTTTAGAACACTGATACCCCACCCAAGAAAAATAAGAGACACTTTAGTCCATTGTCAGCCTTTCCCAGTACACTTCAGCAATTTTACATAAATTTTTTTATCCCGACCATTTCGTTTGCTTGTATGTGGTCGCAACTATTTCTCTTTTTTGAAATCTGCAACCTTGTTTGATCAAGTAAATCCAACTATGAGTGTCTGTCAACAATAGGGATTGTAATTCAATGTTTCAAAGTTTCATTTGACTCTGCAAAAGGTCTTCTAAATTTCATTCTTTTAATTCTCCTCCCCCCTCAATTGCCGAAACATTCCTATTCGCAGTTGTACAAAAACCTACATCATACAATCCATATTTTGTTTAGATAAGTACACGTGATATAATTCAAAATACATTATGCCTGAAAAGTAAAAGATTGTGAGACTTTTCATTATATGTGCATCAAATGTGTGACAAAAATGTAATCAATGTGAAAGAACATTGATAATCATCAACAATGAGTTCAGCACAACACAAGCAGGCCGTTGCAGTATAATGCAAAAGTCTTTCTTCTCTGAATCTCTTTGCTGAGTTCATTTATCTCCCAAGAGTTCAACTGAAATCATATCTATAACAGGATATATTTACAGCATGTATATTTTAAATGAAATATTACTATTCTCAGTAATCATTATCTTTCAGTTTCCGAATTCTAACAAGGAAATGTCATAAGGAATTTTTCAACAATTTTAATAGTCACATTGAAGAATATAATCTGAAGTACACTATGATTAGAAAATAAAGGATAGACAGTTCGTGAGCTGGGTGCTTTTGATCATATGTATTGAATGAAGAAGCCAACAAAAATTTTGATCTGGAGGATTGCCATTTCAATGCTATCAGATGAAAATTAATTTCAAGAAATTAATTATCATGCTCGAAGGAAACTCTGACATTTGTAAGCAGAAATAGTGACAGTAATGGACATGTTTCGAACTTACTGAACCTCACCGCTGTAATATTGTGAGCATGAATCAACTTGATTTGGTTGACAGTAATGTTTACATGAAGAGAAAAGGATCAGGAGAATGTTTTGAACTACAATAAATTTGAATATTGTACTAAAGTAAATAGGTCAAATAAGACTATGATATTTATTCTTAATAAATCAAGTAAGTGTAGAAATACTAAATCTACTCAATTTTGCTTAATCTTAACCAACTTACTGCTGGTCAAAAATCAACGTACTATGTGTAAAAACTTACTGCTCTATTGATCAAATGGATTCAATTTCATTCTGCTACACTGAGGAGATCCAGTAATTCTAAAACACATACTTTCTTGTCAATTCTACAGCTAACAAAGATAAGATCAGATTTTTCTCTCAAACATGATTAAAAAAAATCTTTTATTACAAAACATTAATGATTACCATTAGGGTTTTGTTTCCTTTCCACAACTATGATGGAAATTTCCATTCACTGAGAATATTTGATGTGTCCTTCAGCACATTCACATTTTTTATAAATTACTTCATTGATTATATTTATTAACATTTAATCAAAATCAAAATCAAAATCAAAATCGATCAACATCAATGGAAATTGTAGCTGTGATACCAGTGCCAGTGGCACGTAAGAGAACCATCCGATCATGGCCGTTGCCAGCCTCGCCTGGCCTCCGTGCCGGTGGCATGTAAAAAGCACCATCCGACCGTGGTCGTTTGCCAGCCTTGTCTGTCACCTGTGCTGGTTGCACGTAAAAAGCACCCACTACACTCACGGAGTGGTTGGCGTTGGGAAGGGCATCCAGCCGTAGAAACATTGCCAGATCAGACTGGAGCCTGGTGCAGCCTTCTGGCTTCCCAGACCCCAGTTGAACCATCCAACCCATGCTAGCATGGAAAGCGGATGCTAAACGATGATGATGATGATGATGATGATTTACTACAGTCAAGGTGGCAAACTGAGAGGCAAAATGCTTAGCAGTATTTCATCCATCTTTTTATGTTCTGAGTTCAAATTCTGCAGAGACTGACTTTGTCTTTCATCCTTTTTAGGGTCAATAAAATAAGTGTCAGTTGAATACTGATGTCAATGTAATTGATTTATTCCTGCCTCTGAAATTGCTGGCCTTGTGCCAAAATTTGAAACCAATATTTGCTACAGTCAAGGTAGCAAGCTGGCAGAATTGTTAGCACACTGGGCAAAGTGCTTAGAGACATTTCATCCATCTTTACATTTTGAATTCAAATTCTTCCAAGGTCAACTTTGCCTTTCATCCTTCTGGGGTTGATAAAATAAATACCTGTTGAGCACTGGGGTGGAGGTCAATGTAATTGACTTCCCCCTTCCCCCAAAATGCTGGTCTTGTGCCAAAACTGAAACCAATATTCATTATTGAACACAGGTCTAATTTTCAGTTAGAGTTGAGAGAAAATATTGTTGCTAATATATTTCCATTGATTCACTGATTCGCTGAATTCAAACTTTGTACACTAAAGTTGTCAATTTACCTCATACAACCAATAACTTATTTCTAATGCATTAACTTAAATGCAGACCATTCTGTGTTATGTAGAGATGCAGGTTCCTCAACCTGCTAGAAATAGCAAATAAGGCGGCGAGTTGGCAGAAATGTTAGCATGCCGGGCGAAATGCTTAACGGTATTTTGTCTGCCATTACGTTCTGAGTTCAAATTCCGCCGAGGTCGACTTTGCCTTTCATCCTTTTGGGGTCGATAGATTAAGTACCAGTTACACACTGGGGGTCGATATAATCGACTTAGTCCATCTGTCTGACCTTGTTTGTCTCTTCTGTGTTTAGCCCCTTGTAGGTAGTAAAGAAATAGGCATTTCTTCTGCCTTTACATTCTGAGTTCAAATTCCGCTGAGGTCGACTTAGCCTTTCATCCTTTCGGGGTCGATTAAATAAGTACCAGTTATGCACTGGGGTCGATATAATCGACTTAATCCGTTTGTCTGTTCTTGTTTGTCCCCTCTGTGTAGCCCCTTGTGGGCAATAAAGAAATAAGAAATAGCAAATACATCCCCCACAAATCACAGGCTAATATCTTAATAATAACACTTGTTGGCCACAACTAGAGTACCATTATACACAGGTCTGATAAGCCTGGGCTAATAGGGAAGTAAATAACAACCACAACAATAACAACAACATCTTACTGTTCTACAGTAACTCATGTTTGCAGTCTTTCTCATCTAATTCATAATTCAATTATTTTTCATATATTTTGTAAGGAAATAGGAAAGGTGCATGGGGAAAATTTTCTACTTCAAACCACTCACACAAACCACTCACACAAGCTAGTGTGACACTTGTTTTACCAATCAGGTAATCTGAGCAGAGCAGATACACATGGCTTTGTCATATGTGTATGTGTTTTGTGTGTGTGTGTGTGTGCCTTTGTCAGATATAAGGTTTTCTCACTTTTACAGGAAAGGCTTGATGAATTGATAAAAAAGAGTTTTAATGGCATTGGAGAGCATGAAGACTAAAGCTGCAATTGAGAAAATTTTAGCTGATATGGAGGACTGGAAGCCATCTAAGTATTGGAAAAGAGGGAAGCTACTTAGAGTAATCTTATCTCTGAGCCATAATAAGGCTGATGTTTTTGGATTTTTTTAAACTACTTTTATTCTTCGATGGGATAATGCCATTTCTTGTCCTTTAATGCAAACTGTCAATTTTAGCCTGAACACCCCACGTGTACATAGATTTTTGTCTTTTCTCTTTTACTTGTTTCAGCTATTTGACTGCTGGAGCACCATCTTGAAAGGCTTTTAGTCAAACACATCGACCCCAGGACTTATATCTATTTTTAAAGCCTGGTATTTATTCCATCAATCTCTTTTGCTGAACCGCTAAATTATGGGAACATAAACACACCAACAGTGCTTGTCAAGCAGTGATGAGGGACAAACACAGACACAAAGACACACACACATAAAAATAGGCATACAAACATATATATATGCATATGTACATATATATATATACATACATATATATATATAACATATATAGTGTCGCATAACTGGCCCATTTAAAAGCACCTTTCAATCATTGGGCAATATGCGGTGCTTGTGAAGACCTGTTGAACCGAGTGAAATCATAGTTGTGGCTGAGCCTAGAGCCACCTGACTGGCACCCATGCTGGTGGCATGTAAAAGTGCCCACTACACTCTCAGAGTAGTTGGCTTTAGGAAGCTGTAGAAACCTTGTCAAATCTGATTGGAGTCTGGTGCAGCCTCTCAGCTTGCCAGTTCTCAGTGAAACCATCCAACCCATGCCAGCATGGAAAGCAGACGTTAAACAACAATGATGATGATGATGACAGAATTGTTTCAGTTTTCATCTGGTCAGCCTGAGGCTATAGCTGAAGACTCTTGCCCAAAGTACCCCACAGTGAGACTGAACCCAAAACCATGTGGTTGAGAAGCAAGCTTCTTACCACACAGCCACACCTGTGCCTACATAATCACACACATGCACTCACACCCACACACACAATCCAAATTTTATAATAAAAACCAGAAGATTAATTACTTAGCCTCAGTACCCATTTCAAACTGAGTGTGCTGAGATTGATGCAATTACCTTTCAAGCACTTTTTTTGCAATATTTTCACAAATAAGCAAATATACATTCAGAAATGATAAAAAATTTTTTGAAATATTGTCACACAACAGAAACATTTTCACATTATACAAATACACTCAAGATTCCCTGATTTTTGATGCCTATTCAGGTATTGATTTCTTTAATTGTTTGTGAAAAATAATCAATGGTTATCTTCTTACAAAAGTAACACTTATTTGACAGTACTGCAAAGAGCAGCTTAAATATTACATAAGCTGAAATAAAATCAAGCAATATTGTTCAAAAGAAATTAATAAACAAGGAGCTCATTGTATTTGCAACATAAGCTCTATAAAATATAATATAAAATCACCCAGACAAGATTCTAGTTAGTAAAACATACAAAAATGTATATAGTATATAGAAGAAATTGAAAAGGTTGATTAGAGTGACAAGATTCTTTTAAAAATCTCTTATCAAAGTATATATTAGAAGGTGTATAAAAACAATTATTCTGCAACTAACAGAATCAGATTAGCTTTGAGTTTTTCTTCTGTTACTGTGCCAACGTGTATCAGCATAATATGCTGTATACGTTTATTTGCACATGTTCTTGAATGAAAAACTACTAGAGTGATGTTGCTGTATTTGTGTTACAATTTGGATAAAGTAGGTGGTACATAACAAATGAAAAAATTTCATTAAAATCTTATAGCCATATGTTCTGAAAGTAATTGGTATATAGACCTACTTCTTATAAAGTAATATATTGTTGAAATAAATCAAAGTGATTTATGTAAATGTGTATGTATATATCATGTAGGTGTTGCCTGGCTCAATCATTAAAAGGCTCACTTTGTACTCATTAATTCCAAATTTAAATTCCACTACAGGGTATCTTGGACAAGTGTATAGTTTTATAGTCTCAGGTTGAACCATACTTTGAGAGTGAAATTTTGTAACCAGAAATGGTAAGGCCATTCGATGGGTTTTCCATGTTATTTAAAGGTCCAGCCTCATCGCACATTGTGATGTTGGCTCTACCAAAGAATTACATTAAGGGGAAGTTTGTCTTTGCAAAAACCAATCATTTACACACAACTCTATGAACTCAGTTATATGTATATATAACTGCCCAGTTATATGTGTGTGTGTGTATATATATATACATATACCCCTCTGCAAAGGAATTTTATTTAATTCTTTCGCAGGAAGGACTAGTTTGACGAGACGTGTTCTGTCCTCACCTTCGAAACACGCTGGAGTTGAACTAGAGACAGCTGATGAAGGGGATTTTTCCTTGTGTATTTGTCTTATACTCTGTTTCTCGTTGTTAGAAAAATGGTCCGTTCCATGCTGTTTTTACGTTTTCGTTTCTCGTTGAGTTCTACGTCTATTTGTGGTGTCCTGTACACATGTATATATATTTATTTATGCATGTATATATATACATGTAGATGTAGGTACTTACATATATGTTTGTATGTATGCATATATTTTATTTATTACATATATATATATATACGTGTGTATAAATATGTAACTGTGATTAATAATAAATATGCCAACATGGAAAGCAGACATTAAACGATGATGATGATGATGATAGACATATGTATATGCTCATATATATATGCATATACATATGTATATATATATATATATATATTCGTATATATAAATGCATATATACATACATGTATATACATGTAGGTGCAGACATGGCTGTGTGATTCCAGCTTCTATTCCACTGCATGGCATTTTGGGCATGTGTCTTCAACTACAGGCTTGGGCTAACCAAAGCCTTGTGAGTGGATTTGATAGAAGGAAGCTTGTTGTATATGTATGTATGTGCGTGTGTGTGTGTGTGTGTCTTTCTTTCTGTGTTTGTCCCCCACCATCACTTGATAACCAGTGTTGGTGTGTTCATGTCCCTGTAACTTAGCAGCTCAGCAAAAGACATTGATAAAATAAGTACCAGGCTTTAAAAAATGTATTGGAGTCAATGCATTCAACTGGAGATTCTTGAAGGTGATGCCACAACATAGCTGCAGTCTAATGACTGAAACAAGTAGAAAGAGATTAAAATAAGATGTACAGATATATCATCGTTTAACGTCCGTTTTTCATGCTGGCATGGGTTGGACAGTTTGACTGGGGACTGGCAAGCCAGGAGGCCGCACCGAGCTCCAATCTGATCAGGCAATGTTTCTGCAGCTGGATGCCCTTCCTAATGCCAACCACTCCGAGAATGTAGTGGGTGCTATTTACATTCCACCAGCATGGGAGCCAGTCAGGTGACACTGGCATTGGCCACATTCGGATGGTGCTTTTTACATGCTACAGGCACAGGAATCAGTAGAGGCAAGGGGGCTGGCATCGACCACATTCAGATGGTGCTTTTTACATGTCACTGCCATGGAGAGCCATTCAGGTGACACTGGCAATGACCCACGCAGGCATGGTGCTTATTGCATGCCACCAGCACAGGAGCCAGTTAAGCAGCACTGGCACTGGCCACAACTACAATTTCCAATTGATTGTGATTTGATTTTGATTTTGATTTTGATTTTACTTGACTCAATAAGACTCCTCAAGCATGGCGTGTCACCCAACAATTCAAAGTTATCTTTTAAATGAGCTGGTTATACAACACTGTGATCTCACTTTACTTGCCGAATCTTCTCAATCACAGCATATCTCCAGAGGTCTCGGTCTTTCATCATTGCTTCTGTGAGGCCCAGCATTCAGAGGTCATGCTTCACCACCTCATCCCAGGTCTTCTTGGGTTTCCCTCTTCCACAGGTGCCTTCCACTATTTGGGAGTAACATTTCCTCACACAGCTCTCCTCATCCATATGCAGCACATGACCATACCAGCACAGTTGTCTCTCTTGCACACCACATTTGATGCTTCTTATGTCCAACTTTTCTCTCAGGCCACTTACACTCTGTTATGTGTGCACACTGACATTATACATACAGTAGATCATACTAGCTTCATTTCTCTCAAGCCTACGCATCTCTTCAGCAGTAATGGCCCATGTTTCACTACTGTGTAGCATGGAGGTTCAACACATGCATCATAAAATCTACCTTTCACTCTGAGTGAGAAGCCCTTTGTCACCAGTAGAGGAACTTTGCTCAGGCTATTCTTATTCTAGTGGTAATGTTCTCTAAGCATCCACCCCCACTATAGACTTGGTCACCTAGGTAGTGGAAGCTATCAACTATTTCTAGTTTCTCCCACTGGCATGTGATGGAATCAGTTTTCTGAGCATCTGCAGTGTTTATTGCTCCTGTGCATCTGCCACACATAAAAGCTATCTTCCTGGTAAATCTTCCTTTGATGTTGCTGCACCTCTTATGCATCCATAACTTACACTGATTACATCGTATGGAGTTTGTACCTATACCTTTTCTACAGATCAAGCAGAGCCATCTACTTGAAGGGGTTTGTGATGTGTTCACCTTCCTACTTACTAGGACTTTGGTTTTGCAACATTGACTCTAAAGCCCTTTAATTCTAGACCTTGCTTCCACACCTAAAATTTCTTCTCTAGTTCTAGTAGTGATTCCACTATGAGAGCAAGGTCATCAGCTTAGAGGAGCTCCCAGGGGCAACCTGTCTTGAAATCCTCTGTTATTGCCTGGAGGACTATGAGGAATAAGAGGGGGCTGAGGGCTGATCTTTGGTGAGCCCCTACTTCAACCCGGAATTCTTCACTATACTCATTGCTGACCCCTACCTTACAAACAGCATCCCTGTACAGGGCCTGTGCAGCTCTTATTAGCCACTTGTTAATCCCTAGTTTCCAACATCACCAACCAGATAAGGGATTGGGGGACCCAGTCAAAGGCTTTCTCCAAGTCAACAAAAGCCAAGTATAGGAGTTTATCTTTGGCTAGGTATTTCTCCTGCAGCTGCTGTACCAAAAATTAGTACAGGGGTCGATTCATTTAACTAAAAATTCTTCAAGACAGTGCTACAACATGGCCACAGTCTAATGACTAAAATAAGTAAAAGACAAAAGATAATCATAAAATTACTGCCCCCTTAGCTGCCAACTCCAGAATATATTTCATTAATCTCTCTTAAGTATTGTCTAACTTGCTTTACATTTTTGCTTTTAACCAAGGACTGAATCTTTTTCAAAAGTCAGATATTTTTAATTCTTTCTTTAATTACAGTAGTTAACTTCTGGTTTTATTCTTCCTGAGTATCTGCTCTTTAACCATTTAGCATACCACTAGAGCTATCCTCTGAATCCAACACAATGTTTTTCAGTTTAAACATATTAATCTTCCTTGACTACAATATTTCTTAAGTTTCTATCATGGGTAACGTTTAAGTGAATGATATAAATGTGTTGCAAAAACTTGTAGCAACAACTTCAACTGTCATATGATTGCTGACAAATCTACTTTCAGCTTTCCATATTTAACTTAGATACACATTTATTATAATTAAATGGCAGCTTACCAGTAGTTGGTCGATGTGTATAACTAATATATAACTTCTAATCGTGTATTTAAATCAGCAAAAGATTGTGTATATTCCTGACTTTAAGAAATGAGTTTTAACATATTTTATCTATAGAATTATATATAGAATTACTAACAAAGTGTACAGTTAAATATTCTTTCTTTCTTGACATTTTTAGTCATAAAATCTATCAAATAAAGCTTACATCCATAATACTGTGACTGCATTATTAAGAATTCAAACCAAGTATACGAGGGGCGTTCAATAAGTAATGCCCCTGACCCACTTCCCATAGCAGTAGAGCAACGAAACTTGGCTCAGTTATTAGTCTTTTTCTACATAGGAACCACCCAGAGTTATGCATTTCTCCCACTGTTTGATGCAGCTCTGGAGACCATTTTTGTAGAAGACCCCAGCTTGGTCCTCCAACCTGAACGTGACTTCAGAATTCAAAACTGCATCATCTGGGAAATGCTTTCCTTTCAAAAACAACTTCATGGCTGGGAAGATGTGAAAATCAGAGGGTGCAAGGTCATGAGAGTAGGGGGATGGGGGAGGAGTTCATAGCCACATGCCTGTGCTTCTGATCTGGCGACACGTGAATTGTAGACTGGAGCATTGTCCTGCAGGAGGAGGATGCCTTTGCTGATCTTGCCCCGCCTCTTGATTTTGATAGCTTCTCTTAATTTCCTCAAAAAAATGAAGCATAATAGGCTCCTGTAATTGTGGTACCCTTTGCCAGGAAATCTGTCATCACTACTCCGTCCTGGTCCCAGAAGACTGTGAGCATGACCTTGTCAGTGGAGGGCTGCACCCTTGCCTTCTTTGGAGGAGGCGTCATGGTGCTTCCACTGCATTGACTGGGCTTTGGTCTCTGGATCATAGTGATGGACCCAGGTTTCATCCTGTGTAATCAGTCTTTTGAAAAATTTTGACTCATCTTCTTGGCACATCTCCAAATTCATCCTCGAGCACTCGGCGCGTTCTTGCTTCTGGAAAGGTGTGAGCAACCTAGGAATCCATATGGCAGACACCTTTTGCATATGTAAATGGTCATGAATGATAGTTTCCACAGACCCGGTACTAATCTTGACCTCATGGGCTATTTGGCGAATAGTTATGCATCGATCTTCCAAAATGGCAGCTTCAACTTGACAGACAGATGCCTGATCAATGGCAGAAGGTGGGGGCGACCAGATCTGGGAGCTGTTTCCACAGAGTTCTGACCATGTTTGAATTCACGATGCCAGCGTTTTACAAGGTCATATGATGGGGCATCATCACCATAAGTTACTTTCATTTCATCAAAAGTCTCCCGTGGTGTGCGTCCTTTCAAATACGAAAACCGGATCACTGCTCGACACTCAACAGGCTCTAGTTCACACTTGACTCAGTTCAAACACCTGTAAATCAGGAACCACAATTAGTTCAGAGCTGTAATTTGCCACTTAATCTATAGAGATATAAATAATTGCACATGTAAAATTTCAGCTAGATCAGACAACTGCAAGTGGGTCAGAGGCATTACTTATTGAACGTCCCTCATAATTTCTACAAAATATAACCTCATACAACTTCCTTTCAGTATATAATTCATTAAACTTCTACATTATCTGCGTAAACTTTGTGTCATTTCTTACTACCATTACTTCCCATTCTGAGGCTATGTTGTTTCCTTGAATTCAGCAACAAAGAGCTTCTGCACTGTCTCCTCATGCTGCTTTCCATTTCCCTATAACCTCATCAGTTAAGTTCAAATGGTAAAAACTGAAGAATGCTCTTAACCAAAATTTTCTCTTTCTAACAGTGCTTGCTTTGTTGACTTGGCTAATACCTGGTCTATTATCAGTATCTTACCAGCACACAAGCCCTGCACTGCTGTACTACTTAAGTCATTTGAAGATATATTATATCCCACACTTCCTATAAAGTAACGTATATACATATGTGTGGAGCCACAATGGCCCAGTGGTTAGAGCAGTAGACTCGCGGTTTCGATTTCCAGACCGGGCGTTGTGAGTGTTTATTGGGTGAAAACACCTAAAACTCCACTCCGGCAGGGGGTGGTGGTGATCCCTGCTGTACTTTTTCGCCACAACTTTCTCTCACTCTTTCTTGTGTTGGCCTGCTCACTTAGCCAGCGGGGTGGTGTCATTTGAAGGTTAAACAATGTGAAGCGCATTGTGACCAGCGATGTGTAGCAATATCTGATAGCCTGGTCAGTCACAGTCACAGTCACAGTCATATACATATGTAGACTGACAACTATAAGATAATTTTTCATCTATAATAAGTTTCATACCAGTAATGTGACTGGTAAAAAGCTTACCACTCATCAATATTCCACAGCACTAATATCATGTCTTCCCACCATTCTATCGGATTCATTCTCATGCATATATGTCATTTTTATTAAAGCATTTAGTAAGCCTCAGTGTTTTAAGTTACTCTATATGTTATGAGAATGCTTACTCTAAGTTAGCTCAGACAAGAAAGTAGCAGCTTCTAAGAACTATCATCATCATCATCATCATCATCGTTTAACGTCCGCTTTCCATGCTAGCATGGGTTGGACGGTTCAACTGGGGTCTGGGAAGTCCGAAGGCTGCACCAGGCCAGTCAGATCTGGCAGTATTTCTACAGCTGGATGCCCTTCCTAACGCCAACCCCTCCGTGAGTGTAGTGGGTGCTTTTTATGTGCCACCGACACAGGTGCCAGACGAGGCTGGCGAACGGCCACGCTCGGATGGTGTTTTTTTTTGTGCCACCGACACAGGTGCCAGACGAGGCTGGCGAATGGCCATGCTCTTTACATAATATAAATCCAGCTTTACTGACCCTTCCCAATTTGACAAACAATGTTTGGGGGTTCACTTTACATCTCCTCCAACCTTCATAGCCATTTCAAGGTTAGTAGACACTTATTTGCTTAAATCCCGTCTTTATATATTAACTTCTCACCTTAAACTTAATAATTAGAAACTGTAATAAACTAATGAATCTTACTCTTGTAGAAAGGCAAATGAAACTACAATATACACTCTCTACAATTCTGATCAGCATCACAACCATAATTGATGGGTTAATATAAGTAGAAGAATTTTCAATTTATTGTCAAACAAAGGTCCCATTAATTATGATATACTCGCAAGAAACTTTTTCAATGATAAGCTATATTACATGGAAAACACTGCATCCACATCATACTAAGGAGAACTAGTAAAAAAGAGGACCATTTGGTTCAACTCGTACACTTAACTTGGATGTTACTATGAACCTAAGCAGAAATATCCTAACTCTAGTAAATCCAACATTCCAAGCACAGAAATACAAGGTAATTATCAATGCACACAATTTTAATGTTAACTACTATTGCATGCTCAATGTAACTGTCACATCATAAGTTGAACTCAAAAACAAACGTCCACATAGCAACTACTGTAAGAACCCACTTGTAATTACCAAAATCTGTCAAATAATTTATATATTTTTTCTTTCCAAATAAGTTATATATTGACCATATATGACATGTCCTGAAAACATCCTAAGAAATAGGCGCAGGAGTGGCTGTGTGGTAAGTAGCTTGCTTACCAACCACATAGTTCCAGGTTCAGTCCCACTGTGTGGCACCTTGGGCAAGTGTCTTCTACTATAGTCTCGGGCCGACCAAAGCCTTGTGAGTGGATTTGGTAGACAGAAACTGAAAGAAGCCCGTCATATATATGTATATATATATGTGTGTGTGTTTGTGTGTCTGTGTTTGTCCCCCTAGCATTGCTTGACAACCGATGCTGGTATGTTTGCGTTCCCGTAACTTAGCGGTTCGGCAAAAGAGATCGATAGAATAAGTACTGGGCTTACAAAGAATAAGTCCTGGGGTCGATTTGCTCGACTAAAGGCAGTGCTCCAGCATGGCCGCAGTCAAATGACTGAAACAGTGAAAGAGTGAAAGGAAACCAAAATTAAAAGAAAAGTACAAAGGAGAATCAAATGAAATGCATGCATCAAGAAAGTGGGGTGAGTGACAGAAGAAATTAAAACTGTTAAATCCTATATTAGGCTAGTTATGAATGTCATCTTTAACCCTTTTAGCATTTAAACCAACCGTATCCAGCCAAAATATTCTGCTTGTGCTTAGGTTCAAACTGACCAGATCCAATATCTCATGCCTACTCCACAATGTCATTCTAAAAATAAACACTCACATCATCGAAATCTCACTGTTACAAGATAATGCATGATTAATTCAAACAACGTGAATAATTAAGCATTAGATTTGACAAGGAAATCTGAAGGCTATAATGTTGAAAGAAAATAACCACTTCTGATTGATTGATAAAGAAGTTAACATATATTGATGTATTAATCATTAATATTCATAAGACAACAAGTGAATTAGTAAATTTTGAAAACTTATTTTATAAATCAAAGAGAAGCTTTAAGGTGTGTGACAAGATGGCACAATATGGTTATAATTAAAAAATTTGTCTGTTACACAAAGTGAGAATGTTCCACGTAGATGTCATAAAACATTATTATAATTGTTTAGCCTCTTGGAGCTAATGCAGAAAACATAGTATAACACTTGTTTTCATTTGATTTGAAATGGGGAAGTAAAATCTAGGATTTAGAAGAACATTTATTATATTAATAAATCTCATGGTTAGAGAAAGAGCCAAAATTGACTGTACTGCCATAAAAGTATTCATTCAGTTCAGGAATATTAAATTTTAGTCAGAGTAACGAAAATTATATGAGGAGGGTGGTGAGTCTATGAATTGCAGAATGGGAATATGTAAAAGCCAGAAGAATAGGATCTTTTCGGTTTGAACGGCAGTTTTTTTCTAGCGATGTCATATGAAATTGTCACCCATAATTATGACCCTAGTATCGATCTATTGCATTTCAATTTGTTTTAGGGGTGGGGTTAGTTAGGGTTAGGGTTAGGGTTAGGGGTAGGGGGAAGGGCATCTTTTTTTCTTCACAAATGTAAATAAACCCAATCTGTTTCTTAAATGAGGGACATATTCATACAGCACAGAATGTATTTTACTTCAATCAACATCAGTGATTGGTTGAAATTGCAGAAATTGAAGAAAAAAAACAACAAATATCTTACAAACTATAGAATTTTCTCAATAAAGCCAAGAGAAAAGATGTTTTATAAACACATTCTACCAGTATACGAAGTTTAAAATTTTTTAGTTACCTAGAAATTATGTTAAAAACTACCGTTCAAACTGAAAAGATCCGAAGAATATTATTAAGTATTACAATCAAATATTATTAAATTAGTCTAACTCATCCTGGTTTCAGAGGAAAATGATGAGTTAATATACTGAACCAAAGGTGATACCCATTATACCTAAAATAGAAAACTTTTAGAAGTCAAAGAATATTACTTAACTGAATTAGTTTAGCCTGCATAATTTGTATTGGAATAAAAATTTTGGTAAATAAATGGAATTATTAAACTACCGAATGTTTCGAGCTAAGTTAAGGAAATATGGGGAAACATTTAGGTGTGGCTGTGTGATAAGAAGCTTGCTTCCCAACCAGATGATTCTGAATTCAGTCTCACTACATGGCACCTTGGACAAATGTCTTTTACTATAGCCTTGGGCCAACCAAAGCCATAGGAGTGGATTTGGTAGACAGAAACTGAAAGCCCATTCTATATATAAATGTGTGTGTGTGTGTGTGTGTGTGTGTGTGTGTGTGTGTGTGTGAGTGTGTGTGTATGTGTTTGTATCTTTGTGTCTGCGTTTATCCCCTACCAATGCTTGATCACTGGTGTTGATGTGTTTATGTCCCCCATAACTCAGTGGTTCAATAAAAGACGCCAATAGAATAGAAAAAATATGTACTGGGGGGTTATTCATTTAACTAAAATCTCATGGCCACAGTGTAATAACTGAAACAATTAAAAGTAAAAAGATTTTAACTATAGAATAACCACAGTAAAAATAATGTATATATGGAAGACTGGAAAGCAATTA
This sequence comes from Octopus sinensis, assembly GCF_006345805.1. NCBI lineage: Eukaryota > Metazoa > Mollusca > Cephalopoda > Octopoda > Octopodidae > Octopus > Octopus sinensis. Next base: position 1,973,857 of record NC_043011.1, on the reverse strand, counting down.
CAAAACAGGACATACACATGTGTGTAGGCACTAAGCTGGAAAATTATACATACCTGTGTGTAAAAGCAAATATTTGCATGCATCCTAAAAAAATCCTACTTATATGCTGAAATATCCAAGTATATGTCACAAAACAAAAATGTAATTAAGTGTATGCAATAAGGGAAACAAGGTTTATATGTAGGAAGGAAACTGAATCGTTAAAAATCGATTTAAACAATTATAAAATAGATCTAAATATAACAAAGAGTTTGAAGTTATAATCATGTGTCACCTGTCATATGACATATCAACTTGCAAATTTAGAAATGTTTTTCTGCAGAGAATTTGGGAATTATGACATCATCTAGGGACAGTATCACATGATACACCCAAACTATCTTTCCTGTTAAACTTTACAATGTTTTTAAAGTAAAAAATTACAAGTAGCTTAGTGCTTTTTTTTATATCAACAAACGTATCTGTGGCAATTCAGATTCTGTGTATTGATGCTAACTTGTGTCAGAGAATGCTTTTAATATGTACTGGACAAAGATAGAAACAATTTTCTACAGGCTGCATTACCCATGTGTATATGAGTAAAAATTCCTGAACTACATTGTCACATACACCTGTATAGTAACTCATCAAAATGCAACACTATAATGTGTTTCTGACATTTATGTGTGTGTGTGTACTGTCGTGTATTGAACTAAAGCCAACCACTCAGAGGGTGTGATGGGTGCTTTTACGTGCCACCAGCACGAGTACCATTTGTGTGACACCGTGGTGCATTTACATGCTACCAGCATGGGTACCAATTTGCATGGCACTGGTATCTGTCATGACAATGATTTTGTTTGGCTTGATGGGTCTTCTACTCAAGCTTGACATAATGCTAAAAGTCCTGGTTATTGCCTCTGTGTAGGCCCAATGCTCGAAAGGAACTCAGCCACTTTGCCTCCGTGAGGCCCAACATTCAAAGGACGTTCTTTACGTGCTACCAGTACAGGTGCACTTGGCTTGATGGGTCCTCTCAAGCACAGCACATTGCCAATGGTCATAGTCACCAGTCATTGCCTCTGTGAGGTTCAAAGATCATGCTTCATCATCTCGTCCCATGTCTTCCTGATTCTACCTCTGTCACAGGTTCCCACCACAGTTAGAGACTGACACTTCTTTACATAGGTCTCCTCGTCCATATGCATCACATGACCATACCAGCACAGTTGTCTCTCTTGCACACCACATGTGATGCCTCTTATGCCTAACTTTTCTCTCAAGATGCTTACACTCTATCGAACATGCACACTGACATTGCACATCCAGAAAAGCATATTAGCTTCATTCCTTTCAAGCCTTTGCATGTCCTCGGCTGTTATAGCCCATGTTTCACTGCCATGTAGCATAGCTGTTCGCACGCAGGCATCAAACAATCTGCTTTTCACTCGGTGAGAGGCCCTTTGTTGCAAGCAGCAGCAGAAGCTTCCTGAACTTTACCAAGCCTAATCTATGACTCTCGCCACAAGTTTCATCACCTGATCCAACAATTTGATACCTCTGTAATTATTACAATCTTAGGCATCACTTTTACCTTTGTAGCAGTTGACTATAGTGCTGGTACACCAGTTATTGGGTATGACTCTTTTGTGTATCACCTGATTTACAATATGGGTGACTAGACCATAACCCACACCACCAGACATTGTAAGCATCTCAGCAGTGATTCCTGATGAGCCGAGGGCTTTTCCTTTCTATATGTCCTTAATTGCTTTATCTACCAGCATACTGTTGATTCAGGTAGCTGGTCCCTCAATCGGGTCAACATTTGGCAAGCTCTCCTCCTCCCATTCATTCTCCACATTCAGCAGCCTTTCATAATGGCATCTTCAATATTCTTTCTTTACAGACTAATTAAAAGCAAGTGCACCATTATACATGCGGACACATTTCTTTCCTGTGACATCACAATTTTTTCTCACACACTCTCTTGCAATCTGAAATACTTCAGTTCTTTGATCCTCACAACGCTGAACATAGGCAAACTTCTTCATTTCTGCTTCTTCCTTGGCTAGATAAACCTGTCTCCTAGTTTCCCTTCTGGCTATCTGATACAGTTTCCTGCTGCCCCAACACTTCTAGGCCTTCCAGGCCCTGTCTACAGTATTGTTCCACCACCACGTTACCCTAGGTCTGAAAAGGACTTTGCACCAGCCATAGATTTGGTCTGTGGCACTCAACAAGCTGTCCAGTAGAAATTTCCTGTTTTCTTCAATGTCACAAGTTTGTAGCTCCTCTTCCCTCTCATCAAATTTCTCAATTAGGATGTCCCTAAATCTCTGACCATATGAAGGGTTCCAAATCCTTCTTTCCCAGATTGATGTGCTTCTTGGCATCCTTCTGGCCTCACGTCTAAAGTCGCTAATGACTAGTCTATGCTGGAGGGGTACATTATTCATCAGTGAGGGTCTTTGTATTTAAGAGCAACTATGGAAGATACCAGGCTGCCATCTGACATGCCCACTGAAATTCCCAGCCATGAAGATGAGATCATTGTCACTCGTTTTTGAGGTAGCCTGCAGAAGAATATCATAAAAGTAATCCTTCTGTTCATTTGATAGGCCTACTTGTGGGGTGCAGGCAGATATAATTTTAACTATACCATTCTGCAAGACTAGCCAGAGCTTAAGTACTCTATCGCACACTCTGACTACATCTGTAACCTTATCTACCCATCTCTCTGCAAAAAGTATGCTCACACCACCTACTCTGTCACTGTTACCTTCCCAAAGATTTTATATCTATGTGTCTTGCCTGTGAGGAACCTGGCTGAAGCTCCTCTCCACCTTATCTCTTGGATGCAACATACATCAACCTGCTTCAATTGAAGCATCTCTACAATCATATTAGACCTACATTTACAGTGCCAACTCTGAAAATTGGGAAAGGGATGTGGGAGGGAATCTGGGAAGGAGAGATGTTATTCAGTACTTGAAAAGAAGGTTTGTTTGGTCATTTGATACCAGACATGCCATAACAGTTGCTCTCACTTTTAACCTATCATCATTCAAACAAGTTAAAATTGTTGCCTCTACTGAGGGTGAGAGTAAGGTAAGAATTGTGTATATATATATAAGTGTTACTGCAGTTGCAAATATAGATATAAACATGCCAATGTTAAATTAAGTAAGTAAACAGGCTGCTATTTGGTTGGGTACGATTCTAGAAGCTATTAGAGAAAGTAATGAATTACAAGTTACAAAGTTATTTCAACTCAAGATCATTAGCATGTTAGTAATACAGGTTAAATGAATGAAAAGAATGATGAACGGTTAAAAAATAGAGTTTCTTAGCTTAGCAGCTGATCATTTCGTGTCATGATATGATGGTGTCAAAAATCAGAGCAAGATGAGAAGGTTTGAGAGAAACCATGTGCGAAAGGGGTTCTTTATATAATCTACAGCCAGAAGTGGTCAAATAAGTGGCTGGCTTTACCAGAAGAAAATCGAAATAGCAGCAAATGACAATAGTGAAAATGGAAAAAATGGCTAGCTCAAAGACATCTCAACCTGGCTCATGGTATTCAAAACAAACTTCTATGTGGATGAATTAAAGGATAACCGACAAGATCATGACAAAAGTCTTATGGCTATGAAATTCATTTCCTTGGTAGGACTACAAGTACTGAAAATTATCTCGAAGAAAATTATGAAAATGACTTATGATGACCAAAAAAATTCAATTCTAAATCATGTTGCTCCTTCAAAGAAATTGATATTATCCAAAAGAATAAAATTCTTCTCCACTATGGGTCAATTTCTTAATTTCTTTCAAATCTACAACACACCAGTGAATACTGTGATTTTGAAAGTCCGAAAATGTCTAAAACATCAATGAGTGAAAAACTCATAATGTCTCAGTTGACAGTCTAAGAAGTAGTGAGGAAAGAGAGAAAGTTCTTCAAGCTAATGAAGTTAACAAACTCAGTTTAGACTCTACAGTACAATTTTTACAATGTACTTTGCAAATATCTGAATTTTGCAATGACAATTCAAAAGAGAAAGTCATTGCCTATTCCAAAACGACCGTACAAGATAAAGAAAAAATTGAGTGACAAATCCAGTTATTACTGAGGTAGACTCTGGTTTCCACAATACGAATGTCCTGCAATAAAAGCTATCTGCAAAAACTTTGGCAAGAAAGTTTGCAAAAGCACCAGGAATAATTACAGGATGAGTCATCAGGATGGAATCATGACTTTTATTGGTCATGCATTGGAAAACCTGTGTTTGAATTTGTTTCATTCAGTGGGCACATGATAGACATGACGCATGATATGGGTGCTCCCTGCAGCATTATTGCATTCATAATAGTAAAGGATATTGGTGCAACAATCGCACAGCAAGATTCTTCATATGGATTGTACGATGGGCACCACATGGAATGCATTGGGGATGCTTGACTTACGGTGAAGTGAGGAGCTCAGCAATTCCTCCACACTTTCAAAATAATTAAAGGTGACTGCAGGTATGGTCTTCTGGGTCATGACATGCTCAATGCTGAAACAATTTGCAGCATTGAGTCATTTCTGCCACTGATCAAAAGGAGTGCAAGCTTCTGTTAAATTAATACCTAATGCCTGATAAATTCTGTTCCCCCAGAAACGTACCTATGACTCTTGAGGAAGATGTATCAAAAGAAATAGATGCATTGGAAGCCAAAGGTGTAATTGAAAAATGTGCTCCGGGTGGTATAGTCAATACTTCTCCAGTTGTGTGGGTGAGAAGGTAAAATGGATGAGTGTGTATGTCTTCTGACAACAAATTTCACCTAAATGAAAAGATATGCACAGAAGCTTATCCTTTGCCACAAACAGAAACCATATTCAGCAAGCTCAGTGGTGCAAGATTCTTCACTAAGATTGATTTAACCAATACATATTGGCAGATCAAGCTTGATGAAAATAGTCAGAGGTGCTGCGCCATCAATACTAGAAGAGGGATATACTTGGTTACGTGATTACAGATGAGGATGAAAACTAGATCTGCAATTTTTCAGCATGCTATAGAGAATGTGGTGTTCAATGGACTAAAAACATTTCATTGCCTAGCAAGACGATATTATCGTTTTTGCTAAGATGGAAGAGAACCTGAATAAATATTTAAATGTCATCCTCGGAAGGTTATGTGAGAAACAAGTCAGTGTCAACAAAGAAAAATTTGTTCAAAAGACTACATGCATCACATTTCTAGGCCATGTGATATGATATCAGCAGAAAGAATTAATCCCACAAAAGAACTCACTTACAGAATCATGGCATTAAATCAGCCAAAAAAACACTGAGGAACTACAATCCTTTTTTGGACTAATCAGGACACTTTGGGAGATTTATTTCAAATTTCAGTGAGAAACCAATTAGCATGCAGAATCTAACCCCTGCCAATCGTTTTCAGTGGACTGACAAGTGCCAACTTGAATTTGAGAATATTAAAGACCAGCTACGCAAAGAACCTGTGTTGATGCCATTAGATCTTAAATTACCTGCCAAGTTGATGACTGATGCCTCAATGAACAGCATTGCCATAATACTTTCACAAAATGGTAACACTGTTTTATATGTGTCAAGAAAATTGACACCAGCTGAGTCTAACTGGTCAAATATCAAATGCGAAGCTGTTACCTATCTCAAACAATTCCTGCTAATTAAAAAGGTTCAAACTCAATATCGATCATAAACCTTTAAAATATATCTTCCACCCAAAAATGTCGATCCCTATGAATGTTTCCGCTAGAATCAGGCAATGGGCTATTCAATTAATGGCAGTTGATTTTGATATATTGCATATCTTTGGCTCTAAAATTCCTCATGTTGATACAATATTGAGATTGCAAGTAATGGACGAAGGAATTATCTTTGCAGTTGAGCAAGTGAGTGATATTCTCTTTGGCCTCGCATATATCAATCATGTGAACAATATTACTGAATATGAGACATATTTAGAAAATCAAATGCATGGTCATATCCAGAAAATGGACTTTGCTAAAAAAAGGGCAACCTCCTTTCTAAATGCATGCATGATCAGCAAATGATAGAAGAGAGAATTCTATATTTGCAAATGAGAATATTAGTTCCCTACCAACTATGGGACAGTGTGCTTCATGACAGTCATGATACACATTTGGGTACTCAACAAATGCTCAGCAAAATTTCTCTGAGGTTCTATTGGCCAAACGTGTCTTGAGATGTGACTACCTTCATTTCCAACTGCACTGCTTGTCAGCAGAATCGAATTACAAAAGATGATTCAACAGCGACATGTTAGAAATTTGTAGTTTATGATTATTTGACCTTTATTCTTATATTGGTGCTTATGAAATCAGCAAATTACAAAACTTGACAGTGACTAATTATAAAGATATGCTAACTTCATTTTTCATCTTCTTACCCATATTATATATATATATATATATATATATATATATGGTATATAGATGTGTTTGTGTATACATATAATTATAACATTGTGTCATGCATAATCTTTTTGATAAAAACAAAAGGTATGTTGAATTACGTTTGAACATTCAAAATGAAGTTTGTAAAACCTTCGTCCTTACCAAACCTATAGTTAATTGAATTAAACTGTATTTTCTTGATGAAAATAGTCAGAGGTGCTGTGCCATCAATACTAGAAGAGGGATATACTGATCATTCAGTATGCATGTGTCATTTAATATATTTTATCCATCCGGTTTATGATAATTCTGTATTCTTTGTGCTCCATTTAAATATATTTATATAAAGCTTAACTATGTTTATCTCCATTACTAACTTGACATTAGCTTAGTTCGAATTTTTCTTATAGTCACTATTGATAGCATGAGCCTTGTCTAGGTCAAAGAATTTGGAGTTAAAGTTTAAATTCTTTTCAGTATAACTGTGTGTTTTTTATATTGAACACACTCCACTCTCGTGTACTATCTGTATACCCTTTGTTCAGCTGATTACTACTTATAGATTACACTTATAGTGGATAAGCAATGTTTGGCACCACTACTAAGGATATCCCAATTCTACCCAGAGATCTTTACATGGAACTACTAATACAGAATATCGATGACTTCATTTCACAGATGAGATGGAAGGCTTTCTTCTATGACAACAAATGAAATAATTCTTACTACTCCAAAGATAAAGATTGCTATAATTTTAGAACTTATAAAAATCCACCTCCTAACCCTTCCTTGGCTAAATTCAAAATGGATTACGAATATAAAATTCTTGAATATGATGAATTCACTCCAAAAGGACCTCTCCAGGATTATTTCCAGAATTTGCATTTGTATGTTTTCAGACAAAACCAGGAACTTATATACCCTCCTAATCAATATATACACTAACTTAAGGATATCAAAGACTTCTACTATAAGCTGATTCAAGACCTTGGATTACTTAATCAAATGGAACCTTATACACCTAAACACCCACCCACACACACACACTTCACCCTGAAGAACCATAAGCCTAGCTTCTCCATTAAACCTTCAGTTAGGCTTATTTGCCCCACTAAATCCAATTTGGGTTGCGTTAGTAAATGCATTATTGACCAGAATATACATCGTTTAAAGGCAAGTTACTGCAGTATGCATCCAGATATATCTTTTAGGTATGTGTTGGGTTTAATATATATAAGGTAGATGATAATACATATGAGGTAGATGAAAATAACCCTAGCAGTGACTAACAAGAATGCCAGACACATTTTGGTCTAGATGGGCCCTTTCAATTGTGTGTACTTATAGATCAAGGTGCAAACATATATATCATTGCTTATCAGTTGTTACTGCAGATCCAGACAATTTTTGCCATGGAATGATGCAAAAAAAATGAACAAGTATATGAAAATATTCATAAATTATGTACAACTCATATTTAAGACTATGTGCATATCATCATCATCATCATTTAACGTCCATCTTCCATGCAGGCATGGGTAGGACAGACAGATATATATATATATATATATATATATATATTATATATATATATATATATATATATTTTTGTATATTGTATACTATTACTCCCATACAATAAATCTGTGAAACTTCGTTTCGTTGGTAATGTTTTTGTAACTCACGTGGTAATTTTGGAGGGAGATACGAATTCGCCTGTCTATATAAATGTAGAGATGCTGGCAGACCGTTAGATCATTCGATGTCGCCTGATCGAGCTGGTGTAATGGGTGAGCTTTTTCCTAGCATTTCTAGATTTATAGGAAATATTATATTGACAAGGAAATGAACTTCTGGTTCTAATCTAGAAACGATTTCGTCTATAATTAATCCAATAGGCTGGGATTTTGTTATTTTCTTTCTCTTTACCATATACGGGTTGCAAGTTCTGTTTGCTTGTGGAGACTTTTTTACTAGTAGGAGAAATGGTGATCTATTTGGCTGCCATTTCTAATATTTTCGGTATGTGGTTTTGAGCAACTTGTTGCAATTAAACCTTTATTATAATTAATATAATCCTTACCAAATATGGTCTTTTCCATACCGATAAAACTACTAGGTGAAGTTTATTAATTTTATTAAATTAATTATATTTCACACTTTTGGTCTAGATATTGTGTATATATATATATATATATATATATATATATGTATGTATTTGTGTGTATGTAAGAAGCTAAACATAAATGTATATATGAAAGTTATTATTACCAAAATTAGTTTACTCTAATCACTTTATTTAAAATGTGTTAAAGCAATACATTTATTAGTGTCAACTACTCTGATGTTATTAAAATTTTCACATTAACCTCTACACGGTTGATATTATTAAGGTAGTGAATATAATCACTACTAAGGGTAAAGCAACAATAGTGCTCACTATAGCAATGCAGATCATGGTATATAGCAGGTGTGGCAGTGACAATGGTTTTGTTAGTGCTTAAAGTGTGTGTTGAGTTGGTGCAGCAGATAGTGTTGATTTGTTAAGCTGGCAGCACGGTGGCTGAATTAACCCTTTCGTTACTGTATTTATTTTGAGATGCTCTGTGTTTCTTTTAATTATTTTAAATATAACAAAGAATTTAGTAAAGTAACTTAGTTATTACTAAGCTAGTGTTAGGAACATAAATTGTGACTAAGGCTTGGTGGAATATTTTAATTCTATAACTTATGAAAACAAGACATTTTACCACAGAGCCAGAGCCGGTTTTGGCCAGGTTAGTAACAAAAGGGTTAATGCTACGAAACTGTTATAAAAATTTGCATATAAATATACTTGCTATTCTTCCATTTACTACCCTACTTCATCAATCATTATTATTAAGGTCTTTGAATGCAAAGAAGAATGTCAGTCATAGTTCTGCTTCCGCTTGTGGAATTGTGGTTTTAAAATTTATTTGCACTATGCTTTCTATTGAATATTTTGGCTGTAGATGAATATTTAAACATCTCTCATCATCATGATAGAAATCATCATCATCATCATCATCATCATCGTTTAGCGTCCGCTTTCCATGCTGGCATGGGTTGGACGGTTCAACTGGGGTCTGGGAAGCTAGAAGGCTGCACCAGGCCCAGTCTGATCCAGCCGTAGAAACTGGTGCAGCCTCCTGGCTTCCCAGACCCCAGTTGAACCGTCCAACCCATGCCAGCATGGAAAGCGGACGCTAAACAATGATGAGGATGATGATTTCTATCATGATGATGAGAGATGTTTAAATATTCACCTACAGCCCAAATATTCAATAGGTATGAATAAATATGAAATAATAGATTTATATTTACATGTAAAAGTAGGTATGCACAAAGGAGTCAAGGAAGTGCTGCTGTTCAGTTGAACATTCCATATGTAAGATTAAAAGAAAAAGAAACAATAGATCTAACATTTGAAAAAGTATCACTTGCTAGTGTGAATATAGATATCAAGAGAGCAGTGCCAGATTTAGCAAAGCCCATGGCTATTCCACTTGTGAGATACTTCCCACTCTCCTAACTTCCTGACTCAAAGAAGATGGAAAGGTGTTTTTAAACAAAATTGAGAAAAGCCAAGGATGTTGACAGGTGAGTAAATATCTACAATTCTCAACTCTTCCTCTAAAGGACATAGGATGTTATTATTGAATATAAAAAGTGATTGAAAAATTGTACAAACGTTAAAAGTAACAGTGAAAACTTTTTGAATAACTGAACTTTTTAAACATTTTGCTGAATAAGCAAGAAGTTTTAGGAAAATGAAATTTTAAGTGTACTGCTATTCTTTACAAAAATCTTGTGTTTACAAATTTAATTGCTTGAGTATTAATATATTGATCACGACTACCTGCCAGTGGCAATGTAACAGACAATTTTAGAATAGATGTTAAGAAATAGACACTACAATCATCAAATTGCTAAGAGTAAAATTTTTATTTTTTACCAGCCTCACCTGCCCCCCGTGCCGGTGGCACGTAAAAAGCACCCACTACACTCACGGAGTGGTTGGTGTTAGGAAGGGCATCCAGCCGTAGAAACATTGCCAGATCAGACTGGGCCTGGTGCAGCCTTCTGGCTTCCCAGACCCCAGTTGAACCGTCCAACCCATGCTAGATGGAAAGTGGACGCTAAACGATGATGATGATTCATAACAAAAGTTCATCAAAATTTATCTAAGCTTACCATTTTCAATACTCAAAGGGATTGAGGTCATGAAAAGACCTTTTCTTGGTCAATTAGTTATACTTAAGCTGAGAAATGGCTGCAAGATTGCTTTCCACATTAGGGAAGGCCATCTGAACTTTTCATGTATATAATTTGATAAAGGTCTGAGAGTGCCCATCTGTAGGCTTAAGGCTTAGTTTCATGTACAAGTGCAAGTACCATTTACCTCTCTGCCAGAATAATATCCTTAACTTTTTTTTTTTTTTGCTTTGAGTTGAATCATTTCTTCAAAAACAGTTTTTGACAAATTCTCATATCCATTAATACAAACCCATAGAACAGATCAAATTTTGCTCCCAGTTCTAAAAGATTGGTTAACTTCTCTGAAAGGTAAGCCTGTTTCTGCAAGAATGGAAATTACAGTGATAATTCTCCCCATGACAAGCCACCAGTACTACCATTCTACTTTATTTGTTTCTATTGCTTTGAAGCTGTTGTTTACATTTATTTTCCTCTTCAGTAAATCAGTATGGCATTCTTGTACTTTATCTGAGTGTTTATGAGTTTGAATAAGATAGAAGTTTTGCTAATTATCAAATCCTTCAGAAACCAAAACTGTATTAAAAGAAGCAAGTCTTCGAAAAATTTACAAACAATGCAATGACATTGGTTTTTGAAGGAAATTGCACGATTCACTCTTTGCTTTATAATTTTACATTGACTTTTGTTAATTGTATAAAAGCTAGACTACTTTTTGTACACTTGCTTGGAATTTAAAAATAGGTTGCAACAACACCGAGTTTAAAAGTTCCCTCTCCTGCCTCACACACTACTCAATGGAATACTTCCTCATATGACAATTCTGTCCACAAACCAAAGTCTGTCAGATCTGAGTTTGGCATCATCCATATCTTCATCTGGAATAATTTGGATTTGGTCTACATTACCATGTGTAGGCTGAAAAATCTGGCTGTCTGGCTCTAGAAGATTCGCACTACAGTTTTAACTTGGTGAAATTCTTCAGGCATTTTAGATCCTGTTATTTTTATCCCAAACAACTGCAGTACGATGTCTTGCAAACAACTTGCACATGCAAGTGCTACCAGTCAAAAGCTCTGTATACCGGAAGCTAGCAAGTGTATGGGGTCATCAGGAGAGAATACGCGCCATTTCGGGGCCTACCTCTCGACAGCTTCAATGCGCACCAGCCCCCCTCACTGATATGAGTCCCCGCTTGCTAGATCAGCTGGTTATCAAATAAAGCTCAATATCCTTCTAGCCATCGCTCATCGTCTCTTTTTAACCAAATCCAGTGGCTAGCCTTCTCCACTGTAGATTGGATATCAGTCATGGTGGTATTGACTTTACGATGAGTTAGGCCTAGCGATAACAACAGTCGTCTCACGCTGTGTCCAACAAACCCTCTACATCCGACTTCGATAGGAAAATGTTCCGCTTTCCAGCTTGCGTCTTCACATTCCTCGAGGAGGTTTTCATAACGGTTCAATTTTCGAGCCCGAGCGGCGTCCATATTATCTTCATGAGGAACCGTTAGCTCGACTATATTTACAACTTTCTTTCTTTCAAACCACATCAAAATATCTGGTTTTCATAACTGGGATAGGAAAGAAAACCTGGCACCCAGGTAAATCTGCAGTTACCTCCCAATAGCCGTTCCACTTTTCATATCCATTAGCGTGACTTGGGATATTGACATTAGGCTTTTGTTATGGGGGATGGGGTATAGACTTGTCTAAAAGGATGGTTTCAGTTGCCTGTTTAGATGGCTTTGATCAGTCAAGCATGAATCACATTTGCTGTCTGAGGTGTAAATGGTATGAAACTGATGGAAATCTGACCAGTTAACTGACAACAGGGTCTAAAGGGATGGGAATGTTGTGTTTTATGTGATTGTATGTTGAGTATTTATAACAAGGCAGTGATCAGATGTCCAGTATGGGCAAAGAAGGTTACCATTTAAGTCTTAGCTTTAGAGATATAAAAAGAGATCAAGAGTGTTTGGAAAGTCTGTCGGATGGTTTGGTATCTGTGTAAAGAGTTGAGAAAAGCAAAGGATTTAGCTTTGGCTCCAATAGCCAAATGAATGTGATAGCCATAAGGCATTGAAGTCAGTGATAGCCATAAGGCATTGAAGTCAGTGAGGATGATGACTTCAGAGAAGGGAGGGGTGAAACGAATGTTCTCAATGCATCTTCTTGGTCTTCTTACCTTTGAGACTGTGGCACATCCGGAAGGATATGACAGCTAGAGGAAAAGAAAGCTGGACAAGCACCAAGGTAATACTCATTTACAACGAAGTTGACTGGAGCAACATGAAATGATGTACCTTACTAAGAAATACACTTCATGTCTTGGACCAAAAACAGAACCTACAATCTTATGATTGTATGCCATGCACTTTCACTTGTATATTGCTAAACAATTTAAAATAATCCAAACAAATCTGATGTTACAAACATTATAAAGAAAAGGTTTCCTGAAATCATTGTTCATTTTATTTCATTATGGTATCAGTTTTGAAATATTCCAAACAATGCATTTAAATCTTTAGAATCTCAGCTGAATCAAAATTACAAAGGAATAAAAGTAATCTATAACTTGATTTCTTCTAGATTTCTTTGATTCTTTGTTAAAGTCGGAACTTTAGTTAAAAGTTAATCAAATTCTAAACTGTTCAATAATAATATTGGAAAATTTGTTAGGGATGTAATCTGTATGAAGAACATATAGTTAAGTGCTGGTTAACTTATTCCAAAAGAAATCTTTTACTTTATTTACATTATACCTGGAATGAGAATAAAATTCCTTAGCATTTATTACAAGTGAGGGAAATTATACTGATTAATAATCAAATGAAAATAACTAATGGATAGTGATTCTGATAAGTGTGAATACTTTGGACATGTTTCAGTCGTACTGGACCTCCTCAATGAAGCATAGATTGAAACACAACTACCAAATCTTAAAATGTTTTGACAGAATATGGTTTTTGTATGAAAATTATTCATTGATAAGGCAATTTAAAATAAAGACACTGGAAAATTGTGAAGAATGTATAATTAAGGATAACATTCTTAATATGGTTGAGTCTAAATAAGTTTACATTTTTCATTGTCCTGTAAACAACAATTCTGTTGATATAGTTGATGTTTTAGCTTGTGTTAGTTACATACAAATAGAAAATGCATACATACAGCTTCGACTATGTTTCAATACAGTTTCAAAGAATCCCTCGATAATTAAATTCAAACTTCAGAAACATGGCAACACAAGAAATGATAAACAGTAAGGTGAAACTGTTTCTTTCTTGCCTATTTTTCTAAAGAAATTTAATATGTAAACATATGTTGTATTATACTATTTTTCAGATAAAGTTTCAAACTTACACCTTATTTTAAAATAAGTAGTTAAGATTTCAAAGAAGTATTCATGTAAGCTTTGTTCTTATTTCATATTGATATGAAGACAAACATTTCAAAAATCGAATAAATTAAACAATGGTATTTTTACTAAACAGATCTTTGTAAAGAAGAGCCTGTTTGTGAAGTTTTATCAACTAAAATTCAATTAATATCATCAACAAAGTTTTATTCAAGCCTCACATTCATACAATACATTGTTATGTTGCTAAATAGAAAAAACTTTCAAAAGGAAGAAAGCAAATCAATATCATTTGGTAAATAGAATTTAGAAAATTTAGACATTTGTCTGAAACGATGTTGACTTTCTGAAATATTTAACAATACAGAATGAAAACTAACGAAAAAAAAACTTTATTTATTTATTTCATTCCATTTAAATAAAAGATAGTAATTTTCAACCCAATGGCTGATAACAAAATATTTTCTTTCTCTAAAATTCTGAAATGTGACTCAAGGAAGATAAGTTTAAATATCTCCAAGAACTTTGAAGATTATTCAAGGATTTGTGCTGAGCTCCGTTTTTATAGTACCAAGTAGAATATAGATAACTGTTGAAAAGGAAAGTAGTTTATAATAGCTATCAAATCAGACAATTAGTCCTGACAACTAGATGAATTGAGAATTAACTATTTTTACCAACAGACATCAAAATTACTATACTAAATTTGAGCTCAAGACCTATGATCTTAATGCATGAACTTAAATGCTTACACATTTTATCTCTTCTTCAATGAGATAACAGAATAAAGATTTATGTATAATTTATATTGTCTATATAGATTTAAAATATGAGGTAATCACAAACAATGTTACTGGTCCACATCCTGCCATTTGTACTGTATTGCATTCATAGCCAAGATGTCTAATTCTGGACAGCTTAGGGAAATGGTATTATTGCTATATTATATGCATGCATTTATGAGTAATAGTAGTTCAAAAACATTGCTAAGGATTCTGTATGGAGTGGAACAGGAAGAAAACTTTGGGCGGAGGGACTCATGAGTTAATTCACTGGGTGACATCAGTCCCAGCAATTTCCCTTGAATTAAAAAGTTGAATACATGAATACATTCTTCTTATTTGTAACTATATTTCCTATCAGTGAGTGAGAGAAAATTGAGATGCCTAAGGAGAGAAATGTGTCTGCATGGATGATGGTGCACTTGCATTTAGTGATTCTGAAAAGAAAGAGGCTTGGAGAAGCCATTATGAAAGACTACTGAATGTAGCGAACAAATGGGAGGAAGAGAGTCTACCAAATGTTGACTTAATTGAGGGACCAGCTCCCTGAATTAACAGTACACTGGTATATAAAGTAATTAAGGACATGAAGACAAGAAAAGCCCCCCCGGCCCATTGGGAATAACTGCTGAGATGCTTAAAATATTCGGTGGTGTGGGTTATGGTCTAGTTACTCATATTGTAAATCAGGTGATTCATGAAGGAGTCATACCCAATGACTAGTATAGCAGCACCATAATCAATTGCTACAAAGGTAAAGATATTAGATATATTAGATAGAAATAATTACCGAGGTATCAAATCGTTGCATCAGCTGATGAAAATTATGGAGAGGGTCATAGCCCAACTAATTAGGGAGAGAGTTAGCCAAGATGAGATGCAGTTTGGTTTTGTGCTGTATTTCTGGTAAGGCAACTGTGTGTGTGTGTTTGTGTGTGTGTGTGTGTTTGTGTGTGCGTGCGTTTGTGTGTGTGTGTGTGTGTGTGTGTGTGTTTGTGCGTGTGCATGTGTTTGTGTGTGTGTAAAATAGTAAGCATGAATTATATTTCATGATAATTTTCTTCAGCATAAATTTGATAGAATACAAAAACAAAACCACAACAAAAGTGTTTTGACATTAAACTGAGGACATCTATTAGAAAGCGTAGTTTTCACCTTTCTAACACAACATCCTTAGACAGGTATGTCTTTATGAAATTCTTATTAATACTGTTTGCATTCATTTATTGTTTTCCTCATACCTCTTTAATACTTTTCTGATATGGAAAATATAACAAATATATAACATACATCAAATATATCGACCTTTTTTTAATCTATTTATTTTACATGACAAATGAGATTTTTTCTAAATCTTTGCCGTTTGTTAACTGAAATACAAATGAAATTTTCAAATCCTCATACGAGAAATTTAATATTAAGTTTTTTAATATTACACAAACTGTTTACTTTAATTTCATCAGCTATCATTGATACAATATTGAGTCATTAGACAAAATTTTAAGCTGACGTTATATTTTGAAATTACAAGTGACGCAATTGTGACACCAGAGTAATAATAATAATCTTTTTTCTTTTTATTTATACCTTGGATGTGGTGTGTGTGTGTGCGTGTGCTTGTGTGTGTGTGTTTGTGTGTGTGTGTGTATGTGTGTGTGTGTGTGTCTGTGTGAGGGATTTAAACTCTATAGCACCATACGAAACACTGGAACCTACTACAGAACAACAGCATCTTAAATTAAACCTAGTATTTTAATAGTATTTTGATTTATCTACACTAGAAGGTTTAAAGATAGTGTTGACCTACAGAGGATTCGAATTTGGAATGAAAAGAGGGGAAATCAATAATGCAAACCATTTCATTTGAAGCCCTTCCAAGTTCTTCCAAACCACTATACTCACCATCAAAATATTAATTATAATTTCGGATCTTTTCGGTTTGAACGGCAGTTTTTTCTAGCGGTGTCATATGAAATTTTCACCCATAATGATGACCCTAGTATTGATCTATTGCATTTCAATCTGTTTTAGGGTTAGGGTTAGGGTTAGGGTTAGGGGTGGGGGAAGGGTATCTTTTTTTCTTCACAAATGTAAATAAACCTAATCTGTTTCTTAAACAAGGGACATATTAATACGGCACAGAATGTTTTTACCTCAATAGACATCACTGATTGGTTGAAATTGCAGAAATTGAAGAAAAAAAACAACAAATATCTTACAAACTATAGAATTTTCTCAATAAAGCCAAGAGAAAAAGATGTTTTATAAATACATTCTACCAATATACGAAGTTTAGAATTTTTTAGTTACCTAGAAATTATGTTAAAAACTGCCGTTCAAACTGCAAAGATCCCTAATTTCTTTATTTTCAGAAGAGATATTCCCATGATGTATCTAACAGTGGTGTTGAAGAAAACATTTATGTACCTAAATAAAACACATTATATATAATAGCAGAAAGACCACCCTCCACACGATTTTCTGCTAGTCACTCAATAATATTTCCATATTTGTTTCCCAATTCTAATAATTTTATGATATTTTACGTCTAATTATTCCTTTGTATAATAGTGCTCACTTGCTTAGTAAATATTGCTTTCATTATTTTATCAGTCATAATCTCTCTTTTGTAAAGAGTCAATCTGCTATATATATTTATCATTAATAATTGGTAGAACTTACATAGGTGTGCATAGATAGATAGATAGATAGATGGAAAGAGGGATACACACACACACACTCACACACACACATGCACTCACACACACTCACACACGCACACACACACACACAAGTTTGGTGCCGTGAAAACACATGATAATGACGTTGCCTCACTTTTTCAAATATATTCAAATTTAAAATGGTCTAATATAACGATATCCTTCATTCGGCATGTGCTGAAATATGCCAAAACAATTTAATTCCACACAAATATGTTACTTTATATATGTAATTTATGTGTTAATTCTATTTACTGAAACTTGCTAGAAAGCATGTAGATGCAATTGTCAGTTTTTATTTCTCTCAGCCAATATTTTTACATTAGAATGCAGCGAGCTGGCAGAAACGTTAGCAGGCTGGGTGAAATGCCTTGCAGTATTTCATCTGCCATTACGTTCTGAGTTCAAATTCCACCGAGGTCGACTTTGTCTTTCATCCTTTCGGGGTCGATTAAATAAGTATCAGTTACTGGGGTCGATATAATCGACTTAATAAATTTGTCTGACCTTGTTTGTCTTCTCTGTGTTTAGCCCCTTGTGGGTAGTAAAGAAATAGGTATTTCATCTGTCATTATGTTCTGAGTTCAAATTCCACCAAGGTCGACTTTGTCTTTCATCCTTTCAGGGTTGATAAATTAAGTACTAGTTGCATATTGGGGTTGATCTAATCGACTCTGCCACCCTTCCCAAAAATTTTGGGCCTTTTGCCTAGAATAGAAAAGAATATTTTTACATTAGCCTTCTTTCGAACTCTAGATAATGCAACATACAACTGACCATGTGAGAAGAATTGTGTCAGAAGATAGATTCCAATTTGTTCAAAAGTCTGTCCCTGGGCCTTGATGCAGGTCAAGACAAATGTTTGCTTCACATGAAATTGTTTGCAGGTAAATCATCATCGTTTAACATCCATTTTCTGTGCTAGCACGGGTTGAACAGTTCGACCGGGGTCTGGGAAGCCAGGAGGCTGCACCAGGCTCCAGCCTGATCTGGCAGTGTTTCTACAGCTGGATGACCTTCCTAACGCCAACCACTCCGTGAGTGTAGTGGGTGCTTTTTATGTGCCGTGAATGGAAATTCCATTTCTTGAGATACATGTGGTATTCTTAGGATTAGCAGAGTTGATCCTGCATAAGGACCAGAAGCAATCTCAACCTCAACCTCAATAACCTGATCATGTAAATGACAAGGATATCCATTAGTAGCATCTAAATTTCTCAGAAGCATTATGCATAATTTTTCTTCAGTTTGAGAATGTGTTGTGGAAACTCTAATGGTGTAAATTTGTTGATGAACTTGATTGGTGAGTTCCATTATTAACTGTATCTGAGTTTCTGTATAGTTTTAGCTCACCAGGAATCCTGGTCAACAGAAAATCATTCACAAATTGTGCTGCTTCATTTGTTGGAGTAACTATGGTTCTATTTGCAAGCCACACAGGGTTTGTGAAGTTAATTTTGAGGTCAACATATACAAAATCACATAGATCTGAAAGAGTAACACTTTTAAGGCAAAGGCATTGGGTAGTTTGATTTTGAAGGTAATTAGCAAACTCACTTTCATCAGAATGACCTTCTTGGTTGTCAATGCCACTTTACTCTCTTTTACTCTTTTACTTGTTTCAGTCATTTGACTGCGGCCATGCTGGAGCACTGCCTTTAATTGAGCAACTCGACCCCGGGACTTATTCTTTTGTAAGCCCAGTACTTATTCTATCAGTTTCTTTTGCCGAACAGCTAAGTAACGGGGACATAAACACACCAGCATCAGTTGTCAAGCAATGCTAGGGGGACAAACACAGACACACAAACGTATATATATATACATATATATATGACGGGCTTCTTTCAGTTTCCGTCTACCAAATCCACTGACAAGGCTTTGGTCGGCCCGAGGCTATAGTAGAAGACACTTGCCCAAGGTGCCACACAGTGGGACTGAACCTGGAGCCATGTGGTTGGTAAACAAGCTACTTACCACACAGCCACCACTATTTAAAGTAAAGATCTCTTTAGTGTTGCATCAACAATCTGTGATCTGACACCATTATTTTGAAGTAGAATATTCTCTTTTCAAGATACCCTAACCAGTCGGTCATGTGTAGCAGAAACAGAATCATGTTTATGTCTCCATGCATATTCAGGCATCTGTTTCACTCACTTTGGTTTGGTTGCATCTGACTCAGTTGCCTGTCTTTCTCTCTGCCATTGTGCCTTTACTGCTAAATTTTCTTTTTCAGTCACATTTTATATATAAATGAAAGTTCATTAAAAACTGTCTTTTTTAGCAATCTAGAAATAACAGCGATTACATAAATGTTATTGTAAGGCTTATATCGTTTCAAGTAGCCACACCAACAAAATCACTTCTTCATTAGAAAAAAAAATTTAC
Organism: Octopus sinensis; assembly: GCF_006345805.1. Lineage (NCBI taxonomy): Eukaryota > Metazoa > Mollusca > Cephalopoda > Octopoda > Octopodidae > Octopus > Octopus sinensis. The sequence continues at coordinate 1,953,933 of NC_043011.1, read as the reverse complement.
CGGTATATTAAAGAACTTTCATTTTATCAAAAATATTCATTTAATAAACTCTGGAAACTGATAATATTCTTGAAATTGTGCCTCATATCAAAGTTATACAGCTATTTTGTGTAATAGCATACATTCATTCAACAGAAAATCACTTTAAAATTATACCGGTATATTAAAAAATTCTCATTTTATCAAAAATATTCATTTAGCATCGTCCAGAAATTGGTAATATTCTTGAAATTGTGTCTCGTATCATAATTATATAGCTATTATTAAATTATCATTAATGAAAATAGGGGTTAATGAGAATGAGAGACTGTTGCAAATAAAAATGTAAAATGTTGCCTGCAATGAATTAACAGTGTTTATTATTCAACATTAAAATCTACTCCGCAGTAAATGCAATGAATATTTAAATTCATGAAGAATAGGACACAGTGAATGCAATGAATATTTAAATTTGTGAGAATTTGGAGTTAAAAACATTCAATAAACTTCAGAAGTCAAAATTATAGGCAATTTCTTAGAACATGTATTTATAAAAATATTTCCAGACAGTCAACCCTTTAATAATTGCTTTCTTTTAGTAATTATTACATATCTAATTAATAAGCAGTTTTCTCCATTATAGTATAGATTGGGTCATCCCCAAGATAATGTGGGTTTTTTTCAGTTGCTAGAATTAAGAGTTGGAAGGGGTCGGATAAACAACCTGCATCAACTTGCTATAAACAATGATTAAAGCGTTTATCAAATAAACCAATAAGTGTTGTGGAATAGTTACATGACCCAGTTTCTTGGCAGCAGATTCTTCCTTTGACCAGTAGGATCAAAAAGTCAGTTTTGAGATATTTTTAGAACTACATCAAACACACAGTTACACAAAAGAACTAAAAGCTAACCATTCAGTCAGAATATATTCTCCTGTCGAGGGAAGCAAAAAAGTAGCAGCCAATATGTCTAGAAGAGGTCATTGTTTTATAACATTATAATGCACTTTAAGTGTGCAAATATGGACAATAACAATTGGCCGAAACGTAATGTAGGTGAAAAAATAAGAACTTATTAATTGACTGCACTATGATTGAAGAACTATTATTCTATGTATACTCTCTGTTTTCTTTAAACTATTAATTATATATATTTTGTGTGTGTGTGTGCGCGTGTGTCTGTGTGTGTGTTTGTGAATGTATCATCAAAATGGATCAACCCAATAGGTAAGATAAAAAACTCCACAAAATGTTTAAATGCTTCTTCACATTACTTTGAATGAACTGTTGAAAATGGAGTGTAGTTGTATCAATGCTTACCAATTTAATTGACCATTCAGCTAATACCCTAAAAGGCAAAATATCTCATCCTACTCTTACCTATTGTATCATGTGGTACTTGAAGATACTTTTGAGATTTGGTCAGAGGAAAGACTTTGTTTTTGACTGTTGAAATAGATCCACCATGTAATTCCTTGCCGAAGGAAAGCAACGAGGCATTCAAATTTTATAATGTGCAATGATAATAGTTGGATCCATTTCCCACATCATAGTCAAGATCAACAAATAAGATTTCCAGGGAAATCTCAGATCAGGCTTGGATAAAAAGCCAGATCTCAAAAGAAAATCAAACCCAGATTATGAAAATTTGATGCTTGATAGGAAATATACTAGTATTCTGCTTATATTTATTTGCTAATCTGCTTATTTTTATATTTAGGACACAATAATTATTCATCTTCTTCAATTCCTCTTAAAACAGTAAATGGTTCCTTAATCTCAGTGTTCCCTTTTTCTTTCCAAGCTTATTTTGCTTGCAGCGTATAGTAAGTCTTTGATTGTTCTTGTTTAGTCTTCCATATATTGCATTCCATTGCATTTCTAGTAATAGATTTCTTCCTTTAATGGTTTTGTTTTTAAGAAATTTGAGTTTCTCATTTTGACACAGTTCATTAATATTGGTATAATAAATGCTGAAGAATGTAAACAGTTGAGTTGCTTATACAATTGGATAACAAATCATCTCTTGTACTTGAATTCAGAAATATATATCATTAGAGTTAGGTAAAGTGTCCCTGAATCACTAAAAGTAAAACTATTTTCTGGCACAATGGATAGGAAATGAACAGCTGGAAAAGTGACAGACGTGGAAGATATGCTTGGGTTCTAAGGTACATTTGATATTATTGTCTTTTCTGTTCAACCAAAGGAAAAAATTTCTTATTTGAATTCAAAGTTCCACAATGAATTTCAAAGAACCAGTTTTGATCTTCTAACACTAATTTCATTATCAAAAGTTTCAAAAATTAAATCTACTGTTGTTTTTCCTCCAAGTAATGTTTCTGTAATTATTTTCATTGTTCAGTAATTCATCTTAAATAAAGAAACTCAAGCAAATATGTTTTTCAATGATATCATTACAAACTGCTCTGAGTGGAATTCAACATTCAGTAAATTTACTTCCTGTAATACACCCTGATGGAAAAGCAACATGTGCTTGATTCCATAATTGCTCCATATCTTATAAATTCACCTGACACCAATGACATTTACTCTTTACTCTTTTACTTGTTTTAGTCATTTGACTGTGGCCATGCTGGAGCACTGCCTTTAGTTGAGCAAATCAACTCCAGGACTTATTCTTTGTAAGCCTAGTACTTATTCTATAGGTCTCTCTTGCCAAACTGCTAAGTTACGGGGACATAAACACACCAGCATCGGTTGTCAAGCGATGTTGGGGGAACAAACACAGACACACAAACGTATATGCACACATACATATATATATATATACGACAGGCTTCTTTCAGTTTCCATCTCCCAAATTCACTCACAAGGCTTTGGTCGGCCCCAGGCTATAGCAGAAGACACTTGCCCAAGGTACCACGCAGTGGGACTGAACCTGGAACCATGTAGTTCATAAGCAAGCTACTTACCACACAGCCACTCCTACGCCTGTCAACTTTCAATTCACTTCAGTTCAATAAAAGCATCAAATTATTGCAATATCATTGTAACAACTCAAGAAAAGGATCTCTTGTAGAAAGTTGCTGCAACAAATTCCTGAATAAGTTTGAACTCTCAATGTTTTTTGCTGCAGTGTAAAAAAAATTATGTGTTTAATCTTTTATGAAAGCTTCTAAGTATGACAGCACTACAGTGACAACATGACGAGTGACAGAATGACAGACAAATATCATAATATAAATAACAAATGACATCAACTTTACAATTTCTGGAGCCCACTTTTGGTACCTATCATGGAAGACCAATTATCATTTGTCAATCCAATAATATTTTCTAGAGGAATATTTTTTGCATGCAAGATAAACTTAACAGCATTGTAAGAACAAGAGCCATTACTTTTTGACAACTGTATCTAACAATGCGTATTAAATCATGCATTTCAGATTAAAGTATCTCACAACCACAGTCAAGAAAATATGGAAAATTAAAAGATTGTAATTTCATCAGTTATGGGGAAAGGTTATTTCATCCTGAATGACATACAAAAATTTTGTACTTTTCGTTGATAATTTTCGAGCAACCTAACTGTCCAAAAATTTTCTTTCATATACACCATTAAAAGATAATCAGTATAAAGGGAATGTTATCATGAGTAAAATTGCCAATACTTTTAGTTGTTCATTTTCTGTTAACTTTATTTTCATCATGAATTGAGATATATTCTCATATTATGTCTTTTATGCATCAATTTATTTGCATTTCTTCAAGTAAGATTCACAGTAGGTGACATCTTAATTTTTGTTTTGTTGAAGCCATACAACTTCCTCTTTCTTTTGGAGAAAGTTTGACTTGCATTACTTACTATAGTAGAAGGCAAATAATCAAATAATACACAGTTGTAATAAGGTTATGATAGTTGTAAAAATGGTACCATTTATATATAAGTTATAATGGATGCTTACACCAACTCATAATCGCTGGTTTGCTAGGTACAAGAACATGATGTAGTAAAATATACACAGATATAGATAGGCACAGGAGTGGCTGTGTGGTAAGTAGCTTGCTAACCAACCACATGGTTCCGGGTTCAATCCCACTGCGTGGCACCTTGGGCAAGTGTCTTCTGCTATAGCCCCGGGCCGACCAATGCCTTGTGAGTGGATTTGGTAGACAGAAACTGAAAGAAGCCTGTCGTATATATGTATATATATATATGTGTGTATATGTTTGTGTGTCTGTGTTTGTGTGTCTGACAACCGATGCTGGTGTGTTTACGTCCCCGTCACTTAGCGGTTTGGCAAAAGAGACCGATAGAATAAGTACTGGGCTTACAAAGAATAAGTCCCGGGGTTGATTTGCTCGACTAAAGGCAGTGCTCCAGCATGGCCACAGTCAAATGACTGAAACAAGTAAAAGAGTAAAAGAGATATATATGTGTGTGTGTACATATACAAATGTATATATGCAATGGAAAATGATGGCATAAGGAACTGATGTCTTAAGAATTAGTTATCATTTCATTGTTTATAAAATGAGTGTCTTTTGAATTCTAAAATTTCAAGGAGAGTTAGTTGTTGACTCTTTTTAAACTAATTCCCTTAAAAGAGTATCTTTGGATATTGGAAGTCAGACATTTTCAATTAATTAGAGCATTATTTCATTTACTGATATACATCACACATGCACGCACATGCACACACACACACACATATGCACATACACACATACAACACACATGCATATATATATATATATATATATATATATATATATGTATGTATATATATATATATATATATATGTATATATATATATTATATATATATATATATATATAATATATATATATATATATATATATATATATATATATATATATTATATATATATATATATATATATATGTATACATATATACATATACATATATATATATATTATATATATATATATACATATAGATATATATTCAAGAGCTATGGAATGGAGTACATAAAATCTGGGCTGCATATGTTTCATAGCGAGCAGAACCTCAGAAGTAGTAAATATCTAGGCGAGGTGTATACTGCAGGCTACTCTTCAGCCCAAGGATATATTGATTAAATGAAAGTTTATATAACCACAGAAAGGTAAATGCTAACATATGGAAGATTTAACCAGAATATGTAGAGAGTAAAGTAAGAGTGGAGAATATAAATGTAGAGAGAAATTAGGATTAAAAGAAGGAAAAAGAAGAAAGTATAAAAAGAAAATAAATGTAAGATCCTTGGATCTTACACATATACACACACACATACACATATATATCTGTGTGTGTGTGTGTGTGTGTGTAAGATCCAGGGATCTTACATTTATTTTCTTCTTATACTTTCTTCTTTTTCCTTCTTTTAATCCTAATTTCTCTCTACATTTATATGTATGTATATATATATATATAGGTGGGAGAGTTGGTGTGTGAAAGCACGTGATTGGAAGTATAAAAACTTTTTAAAAGGGTGAAAAAACTACAGAAGACTTGTGTTATAAGGTTAAAGTATATATTTAAGTCGTTAGAAAAATGTTAGAAAATTTTGTGCATAGCGACATAGTTTTTGGAGAAATAAATGATTTCGTATTTTCTTTTCAAATTTCTCAAATTTCTTTACCTACATCATGTCATGTCTTCACTATGAAGTGAAGAGTTCCAGGCAAGGATTTCTTCCGGTAGATAATCGCTTTATATTTTTTTCAATGTGATGAGTTTCCTTGTATAAAAATGTTAGAAATGGTTAAGTTTTGGTTTATATTTTTCAATGAAGAATGTTTCCTTGTTTAATCTAATTTGTGTTGGTGTTCCAATAGCACATTGATAGAATGGAAAGATTAAAAATTGTGGTAGTAGTTGCTTTGCGCATTTCTCAATATGTTCACTAAAGGGTATCATTCTGTATTCTGGGAATGCAATCTGTTGTCGATGTAGAGTGCATCTGCATCTGAGCGATAATCCTGTGGACCCTAATTAGCTTTGGTGGCAGCCCGAGCATCTTATGACATAAATTAGGTTTTCTGAAGCACAAGTAAAATTAGATTTGATCTTGAATTTTTGTCCCTCTTTGAAGAGGAATTCTGATCCTTCTAGAAGGTTTGGGCATGTTGCGCAGTTTGGTCTACCACATTTTTTTACTTTTGCATCCGTTATTTCAGAAAACAATTTTTGCCTTTGTGAGGATCTGTTTTAGTTATTTAGGTTGTTTGTAGCTTTTAATGATTTTATGTATGTTTAGAATTTCCCTTAATTTGGGGTCCTTATGAAGCCTTGGTAAATTCTGAGTGATGATGGTGAAAGCTTCATTGTTTCTGGGGTTGTATGTGGATATGTAAGGCAGTATTTTCGGGGAAGGTATGTTGATGTGTTGAACTTTTCTTAAAGTTTCTATGTTGATTTCTGTTGCACGTCTGATTCCATCCTCTATGAGTTGAACTGGGTAGTGTCTGTCAATTAGAGTGTTTTTGAGTTCTTGTAGTCTAAAGTTTCTGGCATTTTGTTCTGACACTATTGTGCATATCCTTCTTGCAAGGTTGAAAGGGATGTTTGTTTTAGTGTGTCTTGGGTGGCATTCAGTCTAAAGTGGGATATAGTGTGTGGAGCTCAACCATACACAAATATATGGGGATATGGGAAATAATCAAATATAGAGATAAACACAACCTAATTAATAATAAATTAGATCTTAAGATTACACATACTTTTAAATGCTTTAGAAGTAGGTAATTAATAATTATACCATACTGTATTTTTGGTGAGATAAGTTATTCAGGATGCCATATCATTCAGAGCCTTGTATGTTGAAACCCGTTCAATAATGCATTCTAGTGACCCTTAGTCCCTTTGACCTATAAACTTTTAATAATTACAATATGTATTTACCCTTTCCCAGTGGTGAGCCTCTTCTATCATGGTTGATATAAAATATATTTATTATTTTGCATCTCCCCTAAAGATAAAATATAGCCTCTAAGATCTGTTACTATTCTACCTTTTATCATTTTCTTTGATGTACTCTACATATATCTTATAAACCCATTTCCAAAGATAATTTTGTCTCTGTTAAAACTTGGTACATTTATATTTCATTTCATCTTGTATTGAAAAGAACATTCTGGCTATAACTTTTTCCATATATCAATGCCATTATAAAGAAAATCTTTTTATTTCATCTTATATTTTTCTTTATATCTTTCTTATGCCTTTAGGTTGTTTGTAGCTTTTAATGATTTTTTGTGTTTTTATAAATTTTTATAAATTTTTTATTTTATATTTTTATATTCTATGCCTTTATATATCCGTTTATATATTTTCATGGTTTTTATAGTTTATATCAATATACATTTTTTAATTACACATCATATCTTATAAATTCTTATATTATATTTTTTATAATTTCATGCCTTTATATATCCTTTTATATATTTTTATGGTTTTTGTAGCTTATAAGTTTGTGACAATTTATACTTTTTTCATGAAATTCAATCTATACTGTAATCTTACATTGTTATAATTTTTTTTATTATACATGATATTCATTATGTGATTATAGGACTAAATCTTTTTAAATCTTGTATCTGAATGTACCCCTTTATATATTTAATATCTCTAATTTACTTACCCTATATATTAGATCTCATGTTTTACTATATCCTACCTTTACCCACCCATATTTAATGAGAATGATTTTGATATCAGTTTAACGTATTCTAAAAGTATCTATTTATATTATATTCCGTTATATATTCATCATATAAGTTTCTATCAGGATATTCTATACATTCCATTTACAAAAAGCCTTAATATTTCTCTTATATCTCAAAATATCCCCTTTTACAATTTTAAGTGTACTTCTAGCCTTCATCTATATATTTATATTTAATTATATTTTGCTTTAACATTATAAATATGCAAAATATGTTTTCATTAATCAATTAAAGAAGCCACTTGAAATGGCCATAATGAATTGACACCTGTACATCTTTGTTACTCATTTATACATACATATATATGTATGCATATATCACCGTGACCACCGTGACCGACCAGGCTATCAGATGTTGTTACACATCGCTGGTCACAATGCGCTTCACATTGTTTTAGCCTTCAAATGACGCCACCCCGCTGGCTAAGCAAGCAGGCCAACAGAAGAAAGAGGGAGAGAAAGTTGTGGTGAAAGAATACAGCAGGGATCGCCGCCACCCCCTGCCAGAGCCTCGTTGAGCTTTAGGTGTTTTCGCTCAATAGACACTCACAATGGTCTGGGAATCGAAACTCCGATCCTCCATCCGCAAGTCCGCTGCCCTAACCACTGGGCCATTGCACCTCCACATATATCACGGTGATATATGTATGCATATATATATATATATATATATATATATATATGCACACATATACATATACATATATACATACATAAAAATATACTTACAAATGTCTGTATACATAAATACAAAGTCACATTTACACATGCATACTCATATATGCATCCATTTTCCATCGCTAGTTAAAGAAAGAAGAAAGTAAAAAATGACAAAAAAGAACCAGATAAGTTGGGGGGAAGGGGGGGAATAAAAAAGAGAAAATATAGAAACATTTCAATTTTGACATTGTAGCATCTGTAAAAGTATCGAGACGGAAAATAAAGAAAACAAAAGGAGGAAAAGAGAAAGTTAAATTGTAAAAAAGCAATTGAGTATATATACACATGTCCATATATGCACACATGTATATAGACATACATATACATACCAATGTAAATATATATGTATATTATGCCAGTACCACCTGACTGGCCCCCGTGCAGGTGGCACGTAAAAAGCACCCACTACACTCTCGGAGTGGTTGGCATTAGGAAGGGCATCCAGCTGTAGAAACTCTGCCAGATCAAGACTGGAGCCGGTGCAGCCATCTGGTTTGCCAGCCCTCAGTCAAAACCGTCCAACCCATGCTAGCATGGAAAGCGGACGTTAAACGATGATGATGATGATGATGATTATTCATACATCAATACATATATACGCATATATACACACAACTGTGTGTCTGGCATGTTGAATATAAATATAGAAATTGTTAAAAGAAAGAATGAATTATGGAATTTCAGAGGTGTAGATTAAGAAAAAACTAAATAAAATTCAATTATAAGATTAAAGTTAAAGTATTAAAACCATTATTTTATGTAATATTAATATGAGCAATCTTTGTAGGCCTAACCAAATATCTATGTTAGGTAAGTAATGTACATACTGCAACAATAAGTATTGAATAGGGAGAGTGTAAATAAATATTAACAAATATAAAAATATTAATATCCTTATTAAAACATTTTATGAAATACTATAAAAATAATAATAATAATTTCAAATTTTGCCATGAGGGCAGCAAATTGGGTGGTGGTGGTGGTGGTGGTGGTGGTGGTGATGGGGAAGGAAAATGAAAACATAATGAAAATTCATGAACTGATCTCAGAGGACTCTTGCCAAACAATTCACAAACTTGTTGCTATGACTGGAGCTCATGCTAACGAGTTTTGTGCAAGAAATTGTGAATGAAAAAAGTTGCAGCAAACTTACTTATTTACAATTAATTAATTTACTCTGGACATGCATGATTTCTTTTTAACTTGGAATTCCTTTTTGACTCAAAATTTTCTTCGAATTTATACATGATATTTATATCATTTTATTTTTAATTTCTTTTCTATTTGTATATTTACTGTCTCAACTTGTATACTTCTGAAAGACTGTTAGTCAAAACAACCAATCAAATTTAAAAGTGTATCTGTCAATGTCAGTTATATCAAAATATAACTTACACAGACAACCTCAATTCTTATTCCATTCTGGATCACAACTGCCCAATGAATGGGGACATAAAACTCTGAGTAGCAGTATTTTGTGACATTTTTGTGATGTTTTTGCAGCTTTAATGATAAAGCATATTACTCTACCTCTGATATTCGAGTACTATTTTCTCCCACCTTGTTTCCCATTTATATGCTTACTCTGGTATATATATATATATATACACACAAGGAGGTATCCAAAAGTAATTGGAAACGTTCTCTGTGGGACAGGCCCATTATAGTTCAGGCTTCCACTGCTAGAAGCCAATTGATGTGACCTTCAGGAATCAGTCTACTAACAGGCGCTGTCGAGTGAGGTCGTTCTGCCATGTGGTGCATCTTTGTTTTGCAGGGCCTCACCCCTGTTCGATGATTTTTGCGATGGCTGAAATGAAAGAACAGAGTGCTTCTGTGAAATTCTGTTTTCCGCTGAGGAAAACAGTGGCTGAAACAGTTATCATGCTTCACACAGTTTACAAGGACGCAGCCATGAGCAAAACACAAGTTTATGAGTGTTTTTCATGCTTTAGACCAACCTTGTTCAGGGCGTCTGACAACCTCCTGAACGAATGAAAACATCACGAAAATTCATGAACTGATCTCGGAGAACCATCGCCAAACAATTGATGAACTTGTTGATATGACTGGTGTGTCCTGGAGCTCATGCCAACGAATTTTGAGCAAGGAATTGCGAATGAAAAGAGTTGCAGCAAAATTCATGCTTTGTTTGCTCATGGAAGATCAAAAGTAGTCATGACTGAATGTATGTTGTGAACTGAAAGAACAGTTGGAAGTTGATCTGGACCCTTTTTCAAAGCTGGTTGTACAGCTATAACCCAGGAATGAAGCAGCAATCAAGTCAATGGGAGCATTCAATGTCACCATGTCCCACCCCAAAAGCGTCTCAAGTGAAGTCCAAGTGAAGTCCAATGTCAATATGATACTGATTTGTTTCATCGATGCAAAAGGAATTGTCCACACAGAATTTGTTCCTCCTGGTTAAATTGTTAACCATTTTACTTGGCAGTTTTGAAGCATTTACGAGACGCAGTGAGACAAAATCACCTTGACCTGTGGCAAAGTGGAGAGTGGTAGCTTCCTCACAATGCACCAGCACACACCACGTTGAGTGTGAAACAGTTTTTGACAAAAAATGGCATGTCTCTACCTACCCCCACTCCCTATTCACCTGATCTTGCTCCCTCCGACTTTTTGTTCCCACAAATGAGAAAGGTTCTTAAAAGAAAATGTTTTGCAGATGTGGAAGAGGTGAAGATAAAAGAATGGAGATGTTAAAACGTTTCAGGACTGCTTTGAACAATGGAAAACACATCTAGACCAAATAATTGCTTCAAATGGTAAATACTTTGAAGACAGTAAAAGTGTAAACATGTAAAACTAAGTGAATAAAATAATATTGCAAAATTCCAGTTTCTTTTGGGTACTTTCTCATATATATATATATACACTATATATACACTATATAGACACCAGAGGCAACTCCGGGTCATCAGCATCACTTGGGCCCATTCCAGATTTCACATAAAACACATGCCTGCTTGAAGAATTTCATGTTTTCCACTTTATTTCTAGCCCCAAATGCACTAGTGTAGCTAGGAGGTGGGCATGGTAGGAGCGGTCCACCCCAGGTTACACTTTTAAAGGGGCGGCACTTTTGGGTCTGTTGTAGGCAATATGTCTATTTTTGTGGGGTCCGGGGTAGCAATCAGAAGGAACAACCCGAGTAGCACACACTCTAGCCACGCTAGTGCCCAAATGGCTTATTTGTTTTATATCTATCACTATGTCTTTCTCTATTTCTCAGTTAAGAGTAAAAATAATGCAACCCTTCAAAACACAGCTGATCTTTATACACAGACGCACAGAATAACAGCAGTCAAATTGCAACATCAGAGTGCACAAAAAACATCAGTGATCTGACTGTCACCTGTTCTCTTGACAAGAGATGCCAGTTAGTCTTTTACACCTACCAGGTTCATTCATATTAGCCCCAGTTGCTGGATGATTTTTTCGTTCCTTTAAGAATATTGAAGAATGGAAACTTTTCATAGATTGGAATTTAAATCCTAATCTCTATACAAATTTATTGTTTCAAGGAAACATTGAATTTTAATTACTTTTAATTCTTACAATTGTAGATAACAAATCGAAATCGAAATCGAATTGAACCAGCCAGGATCCCTGGTCTGGTGGTACGTAAAAAGCACTATCCGACTCGTGGCCAATGCCAGCGCCGCCTCGATTGGCTTCCGTGCCGGTGGCACATAAAATACACCAATCCGACCGTGGCCGTTGCCAGCCTTGCCTGGCACCTGTGCAGGTGGCACGTAAAAAGCACCCACTACACTCACGGAGTGGTTGGCGTTAGGAAGGGCATCCAGCTGTAGAAACATTGCCAGATAAGACTGGGGCCTGGTGCAGCCTTCTGGCTTCCCAGATCCCCGGTCGAACCATCTAACCCATGCTAGCATGGAGAACGGACGTTAAACGATGATGATGATGATGAACTCGGATTGTAACTTTTGAGCCTGAGTTAGGTGCGTGTGAATGATGTCAAGAGGACATCTGCTACAAATGTTATTTTTTGACACTGGGCACCTCTAAGACAACCACCCTATGCTTAATGAAACTATATTAACTGTGACCAGGATCAATAAAAGGAGCCTGAGTTATTGGCTGAAATTTCATACTTGAAGAATTGGCAGAAATTAAAGCAGTTTGCAAATATACGTTCACTTTAGTAAATTTATCCTGGGGCTAAGCCCAAACAGTCTGAGTGCCACAGTCTGGGTGTCTGATACACACACCCACACACACACACACAAACACACACTAATTCATACATGCTACTTTGAAAGAATTATTCAAATGACTTCATAGAATCAGTTGTCACCTATTACTCTGGGTGTCATATAACTGTGATGACATTCTATTTATTTTTTATGTAATTGTGACTCCAATTTAATTAGTGTTGTTTGAATGAAATGGAACTTTTGTAGTCTATGGATAAATATTTCCAAAATCAGATTTATGAAGCTTTGGAAATATTGGATTTGGAGACATACACCAGATTTTGCCTGATGGCAATATGTGTGTCTGTTTTCCATTTTGCTTTATTTTTCCTGTAGGGTTTAAGTTTTATTAATTTGTTTCTCTAAATCTAGTTGTCTGAAGCCATGTTGGTGTGCTTTGCAGTTCTATAGCACTTTTCCTTTGTCTGAGAAGCTGGAAATCTTTTTAACAGTTTTACAGACAAGGTTCTTAAAAATTAGGTGGAAGGGTTTTTATCAATGCAAGTGAGCTGTATGTTTTCTATACAGTTTGTGTCAACATGTGCCGAGATATAAGAGATGTAGGGAGGTGTAAGAATTTAACTAACTCTAAGTTTGTAGTTTACAGTGAGAGTATATGATGTTACCAGTCAAGCTAGAAAAAGAGGAAAGTGATTTCATTCAAAACCTGTTTAGCTGTATTATAGTAATCTTAAATACAGACATGACTAAATAATATGCCTCAAATTATGCTTTGGATAATCATTCAATATCAATACTAGAGAGTGGATAAAATTTCCTAAAAGTTGAGTGAATGTGTTAAAATTTGAGGAAAAGGAAGAAGTACCAATTGAAATTCTGTACTTTCAATTTATTCTTTCATTCCAGATGTGGAATATGAAGGGCCGCAGAGTATAATTTATTGATTTTACTATCATATGATTAATGATTTTGGAGATGGCCGTAGCAAAGTGAAATTGGTGATCGTAAAAACTCATAAAAGTAGCTGATACATTTGACAAACTATTGTAATTTCATGTGTAAAAACCCAGTTATTATTCTGTCAATGACAAATAAAATACTAATCATTTAAGCTATGTACATTCTATTCATGTTCAAGACACTAATACTAGTGAATGTATCAGGGAAAATTTATTACAGCATATGAAGAATAAAAGAATCTACAAAACCTGCTGCCCAAAGAGCATCTTACTTACCCAGTAGTTCAAAAAGAATGTGAGGAATCTGATATGATAGACCAAAGAAAATATTAATTTGATGCATATAAAGCAGATTTTCAGAACAAGTCTATTTCTGATTTCTGTGTATAACATTAATATAAATGCAAGATCAAAGATACTCTTGTGTTGATGTTTAGTGAGATAGCATATATCGGCATTTATTTCAAGCATTTTGATAAGATTAGTAGCAAAACCAACCAACATAAACAAGAAAATGTTATCCACTGTGCTGGTAGTAATAGTTTTCAGGAAAAGATAAAATGCTGTTGTATAAACTAAAAATGAAATTATAACGTATATATATATGAATCTACAAATATGTATATATATTTACACACACTTATATAGACTGATATACAGACATGCATAAATATATAACTATATTTGTGTATACATGTATAGGCACCTATATGTTTTGTGCTACAAAATATATAAATATATTAACTTAAAAATATATGTCCATATTTTAGTGTAAATGGTATGAATTATGAATGCACATACACATGTAAATAATATTGCCTATATGTGTGTGTATGCATATATATATATAATATATATATATATTATATATATATATATATATATATATATATATATATACATATATATATATATATTAGTGATGGGCCCTCAGAAATTTTGGGTTGGCGTCTGGTGTGCTTGAAGAGTACTGGGAGTGAGGAACCTCTTAGCTTTTGTTAAAGCATGTCTCTAAGGGTAAGTCACTCTAATATAAAAAACAGATATACAAGGAATGGCACTGAACATTTTGGGTATCTTATGCTTGCACGTGCAATCGCCAACAGGGCAACTATCCAGTGCCCAGTCAAGTAGGAGAGCACTGCAGGAAGCATGGAAGCTGTGGACATGAATGAAGGGGAAGCTAACTGCTGGTGCAATAACCTTATGCATTGACATTGCAGGCATTTTGAATGGACAATAGTCAGCGATGGTCTTCCTTGATCACAAAACAACACTCACACACACAAATTTGTTTCATGAAGTACAGGATGTCATTCAGACCCTCAACTACGAGTCCACTGCATCTTATAGCAGAAACATTCACAAGCTGATGAAGCTCATAAGATGACCTGCTTTTTTTCCTTTGTCATCTCCATTACCACTCTATACTTGTCTAACACTTCATTCTGAAGAATGCATATATTGAGTTCTACACCAGGTTATTAGACTTGCAAAGCCTGAGTAAATTGTAACACGTTTATTCTATAGAGTATATATGTATATATATATATATATATATATATATATATATATATATATGTATATATATATATATATATATATATAATATATATAATTTATATAAGTTATTATTAGTTTTTTTTTTTTGCAATTTACTTAATCTTTGACATTTTATTGTTATTTTAATGTTAATATTTCTATTATATGTAATTTTCTGGATGGTGTAATTTAGTTGTTCATTTTGAATTGATAAAAGGTGTTTTTTTTCTAATTTTTTATATATATTATATTGTGTGAAATTTGATTTAGTATTTCTAAATGGAATTTTATTCCTTGTAAGTTTTGGATTTTATTCCCTCAAATATTAATAATTATATATATATATATATATATATATATATATATATATATATTTGATAGTTTCCACTACCTAAGTGACCAAGTTAGTAGTTGGGGTGGATGCTCAGAGAGTGTTACCACTAGAATAAGAATAGCCTGGGCAAAGTTTAGAAAGCTTCTTCCCCTACTTGCGACAATGGGTCTCTCACTCAGAGTGAAAAGTAGATTGTATGACACATGTGTGTGAACTGCCATGCTTCATGGCAGTGAAACATGGGCTGTGAAGGACATGCATAGGCTTGAAAGAAATGAAGCTAGCATGATCCACTGGATGTGTAATGTCAGTGTGAATGCACAACAGAGTGTAAGCACCCTGAGGGAAATGTTGGACATAAGAAACACTGGATGTGGCATGCAGGAGAGACGTTTGCGTTAGTATGGTCATGTGCTATGGATGGATGAGGAGAGATGTGTGAAGAAGTGCACCACCCAAACTGTTGAAGGAATCCGAGGTTGAGGTAGACTGAGGAAGACATGGGGTGAGGTGGTCAAGCATGACCTTCAAACGTTGGGCCTCACAGAGGCTATGATGAAAGACCAAGACCTCTGGAGATATGCTGTGACTGCGAAGATCCAACAAATGAAGTGAGCTCATGGCTCACAGGATGGCCTGCTGGGATAACCTTGGATCATAGGGCGACCTGTTGTGCTTGAGGAGACCTATTGAGTCAAGTACATCAACATCAACATCAAAATAAAAATCAAATGGGAATTGTAGCTATGATACCCATGCCGGTGGCACGTAAAAAGCACCATCCGAACATGGCCAATGCCAGTACTGCCTGACTGACATCCATGTCGAGGACATGTAAAAAGCACCAACCGATCGTGGCCGTTTGCCAGCCTCCTCCACAAAGACACATACAGATGCACACACACACACACACACACACACACATACACACAGAGGACAGGTTACTTTTAGCTTCTGTCTACCAAATCCGCTCACAAGACTTTGGTCAGCCCAAGGCTATAGTAGAAGATACTTGCCCAAGATGCCAAGTAGTGGAACTGAACCCAGAACCATGTGGTTGGGAAGCAAGCTTCTTACCACACAGCCATACCTGTTCCTAGAGTTGTTTCTGTTGTTAGTTGTGCAGCTTATGTACAAGGGAAGACACTATATTGCATAGGAATTGCTTCATATGTGTTGTGACAGTTGTGTTATCTGCTTTAGTATTGAGTAGTGATTGGGTTGTATCTATTGCATGGCTTGTATTACATTACTGAATGGCAATTATTGTATAATGTAAGTTGTTGTTGCTTATATGTGGATAGGTCTTGTATTGTTTTACTGATTGGTAGAGGGAGTGCAGTATGTAAATTGTACAACTGAATTAAAGAGTCTTACACAGACTGAGGGGCAAGACTGGATGAGAAAGAGGAGGAGGAGGAGGTGAAGGAGAAGAAGGAGGAAGAGGAGGAGGAGAAGGAGAAGAAGAAGAATTATCGTTGTTGTTGTTGTTTTTGGTGGTGGTTGTGGTGGTGGTTGTTAAGCAACAAGACAGGTAAGGGTGATTAGGTGATGGTCTAGGACTTAGGGACGGGAGACCCCAGACCTTGGAAAAAAAAAAACTTTGGTCGTCTTGTTGTAGTCGAGGGCTCTTCGTTGACGCCCGACACCACTGGGAGGTGGCCCTCGAAGTCGCTGGAAATGGAGATCTCCAGGTCGAAATTCTTGAATGGCTGTTGGTGGTGGGGGTGGTGGTGGTGGTGGTAGAACATCTTTTTCATGTGTGGAAGTACATATGATAAAAAGTCATATATTGTCTAATTTGTTTCCTTTAACCTGCTTATTTATTTATTTATTTATTTATTTTGTAAATTTTGATAACTGACTTCTGTCACATCCTTTTCTTGGCTGAAGTTGTTTTAGATAGCATATATATATATATATATATATATATATATATATATACATATATATAATATACATATATACATATATATATATATATATATATATATATATATATATATATATACTCTGTGTGTGAGAGAGAGAGAGATTGGTTGGTATTGACTTAGGATATATATACTGAGTTAACATCAACCAGTATCTTAGATACGAGGTCATTTCTTCAACTTAGGAGCAAAAAGGAGACAAGCTAGGAATTTAAATAAGACCTAAGTGGACAGTATCATGTTGTAGTGCTTTAAAGATTATGCCAAGGAGAAAATTGCACTAAGGAATAATATTATCTATCTGATGATAATTTCATGAGACACATTGGTCTTCATATATCAAGAGAGAAAGAGAGAAATATTGTGGAATAAAATTGTCAGGAAATAATGCTTTTAACTATCCTTCCTTCCTGTATTCTTCCTGTCATTATCCCTTGTCTTTCACGTCTTTAAGTGAAACGTATAAGAATCTACAAGAAAGAATGAGTTCATGATTACAGCTGAATATTACTTTTTAATACATATTGGACATTTAGAGCAGCGGACGGCAAAATTAATAGAGCATAAGATACAGTGCCTTGCAATACTGTATATGACTTTATCTTTTAGGCTTCTGAGGATAATATAAATAGTGATTGACTACTGGGTGGATTTAATCAAGTACATTGCTTATGCATAATTTTTATGCAGTGAGAAATCCACATGGACACCAGTTTATTGATAAGAATCAACAATAAATGTTGTTTTTGATAAACAGTAAAATACTTCTGGAATAATTGTTAAGATTGTTATCTTAGATCTGTAACTTAAAATGTGATATATAATGATTTTCTCAATATTTACACATTTGCATTTTTGTAATAATTATCTATGTTTTTGACGACTCAATGACTGCCACATCATATTTTCCAGTAAAATAACATTGCTCCTTTCTTTCTATGGATTAGAAGATTTCAAGAATAAAACCAAACTAAACCAAAATTAAATTTAAATAAAGCCCACACAATACATTTCTGGCTCTTTTCTATTGTTGAAACAACTCTAGTATTGTTATCTATCAAATCGACATTAACATTTCATTTGATAACAATAAAAGCAATAACAATGAGCTCAATGATGTTAGCTACTTATTAAAATAATTTATATATATTTCTTTATTGCCCACAAGGGGCTAAACATAGAGGGGACAAACAAAGACAGACAAAGGGATTAAGTTAATTACATCGACCCCAGTGCGTAACTGGTACTTTATTTATTGACCCCAAAAGGATGAAAGGCAAAGTTGACCTCGGTGGAATTTGAACGCAGAACGTAATGGCAGACGAAATACGGCTATGCATTTCGCCCGGCGTGCTAACGATTCTGCCAGCTCGCCGCCTGATAATTTATATAATGAGTAATACATCTTACTGAATTGGTTTATGGTCTCTCATACATACTAATATTGGAGCAAAAGGGTTTCACAATTAGTGTTTTGGGATAAACCCAGTCAACTCTGCTTTAGTAAATAGCAGCTTCATGATTACAGATGCACTCAATTTTATTTCTAGAAACCCTGTCTTATATCAGTAATGATTCTTTATTATATAGAATTTGTGAAAAGCAAGTTTTTATTTTACGAGTGGAATATGAAAAATAAATTTCAAATAAAAGCTGTCAGCTGTTCCAAATTACTAAATGGGTGTTTATAAAAATATCTAAGCTGTAATTTTTTTAACAATAGGAAAAAATATCCAGTAACCTTTGTGAGTTTTCAATGAGGAATTAAATTAAACAATGATGAGAAATAATGTTTGATTCTACGATAAATTATTTGAAGACCTCTTTTCTCGAGACTCTTCAGAATGGCTACATTTTTATTCATATTGCACTCATATGTGTGTTTTAGAGAAATCTTCTCAACGATTAATACATAAAACTAAATTTCAAGAAAAATTACCTCTAGATTTTATTAGCAATTTAATTGCAACATTTAATAGTAATTATGTTCCCATTATTCACTTTTGATTTCCCAAATCCAGCATTCAATAAATTCCATTGTTTTCATACGGTTATCCAGTCTTAGCTTTTCATTAATTTCTCTTTTCTGTTTATTTCCAGTTGAAGTTAATAAATTCCAGAGATTAAAATAGATATCATCTAAAGTTACAAATGCATTGATAATTAAGGCTTGATTTAAGCAAAAATAGATAAACAAGTAAACTACAATAAACAAACTAAATAAGCAATTTGTTAATTAACTTAAATTGTAGTGGTACTTAATAAACAATCCTTGTTAACTTTATTATTTACATAAATCAGAATACATGCTTTTTGTTAAAAATAAATTCCTATAGTAGCTAAGATAGAATTAACACACAGATTGAGTTTTTCTTTGTTTTTGTTTTAAATTTCAACTTTGCCATTTCAGAAACATAAGATTAACAAATATTCTTTTATTAATTTTTATCTAATTTAAGTGAACTGCTAAGGAGCAAATACAAAGTGTTTAATTTAGGGGTAGGATTGTGTTGAAACTTATTGTTAATATGTTCAATGATATTTAAATCAAAATATTGTTATATATCTTTTATCCTGGAAATTTACTGTACGGATAGAAATACTGAACAAAGCAATGATAGATTTTATGTATCATGAACATTTGGAATACTAAATAAAGAACAAATCCTTTATTTCAATTCATAAGATTATAACTGTAGATTTTACAATTAACAAATATTTGTTTATGCCAATAATGCCAGATATATTGATTTTCTTGGGGGTGGGGGGCAGTTTAGTTTAAATGTAAAACACTGCGACATGTAATCACAGGGGTGTGAGTTCGAGTCTCATGGCTGGCCGCCAACACATTTTTCTGCAAAGTATGGGTAGTTTATCCTGTTCATGCTATATTATTAGCATTATCTGCATTTGAGGATAAAAAATTACTTCCCTAACTTTTTTTTTCTGTATTTTCAGGTTGCCTTTGCCACTTACCCATTATTTTAATATGGCTGAAAATCTGCATTTTTCTCAATCAAGGAATCAGTTTTGTCAGTCAAACAGACTGGGATAAATACAATATGTCAAACCTATTTCTTTATTACCCACAAAGGGCTAAACATAAAGGGGACAAACAAGGACAGACATAGGTATTAAGTCGATTATATCGACCCCAGTGCGTAACTGGTACTTAATTTATCGACACCAAAAGGCTGAAAGGCAAAGTCGACCTTGGCAGAATTTGAACTCACAACGTAATGGCAGATGAAATACCACTAAGCATTTCATCCGGTATGCTAACGTTTCTGCCAGCTCGATGTCAAACCATAGTCCCAATCAATGAGTATAGTAATAATTTAACTGTCAGTCTCTGTTTCTGAGGTAAATTTTTGTCCATATTCATTCCATCTTTCATTCTTTTTGCTTCAATAAATTAAATACCAGTAATACTCAAAGTTCAATTTAATTATCTTGTGTCCTATAAACATTAGAATTTACCAACTTCAAAGAAATTCATCCATCCATTTTTCACTGCCCACCATTCCTGGAAGGTTTGTGGAGATAGAGTCCTTGAGCACCTCCTCTATAGGGTTCTATCAGAAGCAACCATTATTACACTTACTGGTTAGATTCTCATGCATGACCAATTCAGACTATGGATATTATCCAATCATTGCATTCTTGGTTTATCCCTTGGTCTTCTGCCATTTGGTTCAGCTTGAAGAATCTATCTTGTAACATTCCAGTTACATATCATTAGTATCAGAGCTGTGACATTCTAGTCCCATTTCCATTGTACTAGATATCTATGACATCACAATACGGAGAAGTAGTACCTCAAACTTCAGAGACCATCTGATCTCTAAGCTACACATCTCATTTAGGTGACTTGCATTTCCAATTTCACTGTTTCAGTCATTACCCATCATTTAAGTATGGATAGGCATGAAAACTGAATCCAAAGTAGCAAAGTTTGGCTTTTATACCAACCTCTAATCTTTTGAGAATCAAATGCTGAAGTTGGTGCACTACTGTGTCATCGGCTGCAAATTTAACGTCAAACTCAGCCTCCTGCCTTCTTTCACATGTGAATACTACCATATTCCACTGCTGTCATTAAGAACTTAACTGGGAACCTTCTCTTTATGCATAAAAATATCCTTGGGATAAGGAGAGAATACCTTGCTATATCCCTAACCCAGTCAGAATAAAATCATTGGATATATATGTGGTGTATCTAGGGGCAAAAACTAACCTCCCAGAGCGAGCTGAAGCCACAGGGATATTAAAGGCTGAAATATGGTAAGGCTGCTGCAAAGAATGAAATTGAACCTGAGATGTTAAAAGCCTTAAAATAGAGAAGGTATTCTCTAGCTGACTTGTACCTCTGGGAAGGCACTAAAGTATGGGAACCTGGAGTGATGAGAAGGGAAATGAGAGAGTGCCCTAATTATAGAGGAACTTCTTTGCTGGGCTCTCCAGTAAAGTCTGCACTAAGTATTTGAGAAAGGGTAGCTCAACAGACCAAATATTCACTCTACAGGTCTTCAAGAATTCATGGGAGACATCAGTCTTCTCAACAATGTTTGCTCAGTGCACCTTGTGCATGTTAGTAGAACATTACTGGGGCAAGTGGAGAAGTTCTTCAAAGAAATCAATACATGAAATGCCTGTAATATGAAGATGTCCTCAAATGCACATGCTGGTTGATATGATTAGAATTTTATATTATGAGAAGTATAAAGCTATATCAGAAGTTGTGAGGGATTTCAATTGAAATGTTTAGCTTGAATAAAATGAGACATTCCAAGAAAAGATAAAACCACAAAGAAGAAGAACAGTGATTGTGGAAATAGATAACTGAATTATATTCCAGTAATGTATGGAGATATTGTTAACAAAAAAGATTTGGTATTTCCCAATAGACAAAACAACTTATTTTATCATATATATAAGTGTGTGTGTGTGTGTATATGTATATGTACATATATATATATGTATGTGTACATATGTATATATATATATATATATATATTATATATATATATATATATATATATATATATGTATATATATACACATATATGTCTGTGTGTGTATACATATACATACATACATACATACATATATACGTAGATATGTATGTATATATACATACATATATACATAGATATGTATGTATGTATATATATATATATAAATATATATATAGAGAGAGAAAGAGAGAGAAATATATATGTTTGTGTGTGTCTGTGTGCATGAGTGTGTGTGCGTGTGTGTGTATAGTATAATAGTTTGTATTTCTATTAATGTTGTGGTCTCA
This sequence comes from Octopus sinensis, assembly GCF_006345805.1. Taxonomy (NCBI): domain Eukaryota; kingdom Metazoa; phylum Mollusca; class Cephalopoda; order Octopoda; family Octopodidae; genus Octopus; species Octopus sinensis. The sequence continues at coordinate 1,931,265 of NC_043011.1, read as the reverse complement.
TAAGAGATGAAACAAAATTTAGAGGTCTTCTGGGATAATGAATGTTTAAAAGCCTGCAGTATTAAAAACTGAAATTCAATAAAATAATGTATTGAATATTGAATATTTTAGCATTTGCAACACAATAATTAGCATAGAAAAACACAGATTCTAATACACATACAATATATATCAGGATATTGTATGTATTCACACACACATATATTCTAAACATTGTAAACAGAATAATCAAAGATGTTAAAGTTTGGTTTGTTTGGAACAGCCAAGTATTATTGAAACATAATATAGATGCAAGCATAGAGATTTCACTATACAGCACTTAGGGTGAGAGGTTTCTAGTATAACTTTAGATTGCTTCAACAGATTGTGCATAGGATTTCATAAAAACTGTACAGAAATTTATCGTGTGTGTGTGTGTGTGTGCATGTCCATGTGTATCCATGTCCATGAAAAAACATCCATGACACCACTCACTAAGTAACCCACTTGTATTTACTTCCTCTGGCCAGATCTTGCTTCGAAACCAAATTCTTTCTGTGGAATCCGGTAACTCTGCTTCCTCCCTGTTTCCTCCATTTAGAATATTGTAGATCAGTTTCTGATTTGTTTTTCATAGTTGGCTCAGTTTGAACTGTCGGTACTGTTCTTCGTATCCTTTGATTCATCCACTTTCTGTTTCAACATATCCCAGACAAAGTGCCATTTTCCTCCATGTGGTATTCTTTTATTCATGTAGTTCTATTCACTTTGACCGAAACTCATATTTCCTCTTCTTACCTTCTCAATTGTACTTAAACCCTTTCATCAGGTGTCAATGTTTTCTTTTATTCTCCTTTTCCAGAATAGTTCTTTGCTTCTCTGTTCTTTCTCATCTCTGAACATCTTCATCTTTCCTGTGATGATGTAGGCAGTGACATACATAAAAAAATTTAACCCTGCTGATGTTCTTACATTTTTTCAATATATTTTATATTTTATCTAGTTTCAGCTCACGAGCTGTGGCCATGCTGGGGCACCACCATTCAGTGTTGCTACATGATGAGATTTTCATAACAACTTCTTTCACTTTCATGACTTTTAAGCTTAGCTTTGCTCTATCACATAACTTCAATGAATTCTACATTATTTACATTATTATTATTATTATTATTATTAGTCAGGTCACTGCCTGGAATCAAACTTGGAAAATTTGGAGTTAGTAGACTGTGCTCTTGACCACTACGTCCGCGGGCATATGGCATAGCATAGTGGTTAAGAGCGCGGGCTACTAGCCCGAAGATTCTAAGTTCGATTCCAGGGAGTGGCCTGAAAAATAGTAATAATAATAATAACAATAATAATAATAATAATAATAATAATAATAACATCAAAAAATACCTTAGGAATGAGAATCCAGGTTCGAAATTTTCTCAAGACACCTGATGAAGGCTGGAGGGTATATTAGCCAAAATGTTGTGTTAATAACAATCAAGAAAAGGACAAATATCCGTCAAATGTAAATAATGTAAATAATGTACATAATTCCTCGTCTCTTAAATATAGATTCAATGAATTCTGTTGTATATTTTAGCTAGTTGTGGAGGTAATTTCTTCTGGTGATTCTCCAGTTTGAGGTACACTAAGGTTCTGTATAGCTGGTACATTTCCTCCTTCCATGTCCAAGCTCTGTTGATTTTCTTGTTCAGTGAGTGTTTCTTCTAGAACTGTAGTCTCCTACTGTTCCTTTTGCACTGCCATTGTAATTTCCCCTTGTTCAACCTTTTCTATTCACTTCTTGATCTTAATTTGTTCTGAACTGATCAACTAATCGTGGGCATCGTTAGGATTACATTTCATTTTAGACATTTTTCTTGCAAATGAGATGTGTGTTTTAAGGTTACCACCAGCCAGTAGTTACATCATACCACTTGACAGGTTGTCAGCCAAAACTTCTGAGAGACCTGTCTGCATTCATTGAAGCTGGTTATTCTGTGGTGATTACCACCACCAGTATTTATCTTCAGAGCAAACAAAGGAAGATTTATATACTTGGATGGCTATTGGTTCTAGTGAGTCCATCCATTCTTTAACAGGCTTTGTTTCCTGTCCTGCAGAGTGTCCAACAAAAATCACCACCCTCCTAACCAAGCCAGTGTTTGGTAGAGTTGCTAGTTTAGTCACTGATAGTTCCACCATGTTACAAGTTATACTAAATTCTTTTATATGAAACATGGCCTTTGAAATGTTGGGATTAATAAAGGAAACTAAATTCAAATATACATGCAAACATACACTATGAAAAAGCATGATTCGTTTTTCCAGCATCTCATCACATCTTGATCAAAACCATCCAGATTTCATGTTATACACTGTGAGTTTGATGTGATCAGAGGAATAGCTGCTGTATAAAGCTGCAGGATCAGAAATAACTAAAAATCGTTCATAATCTTCAAACCATTAATCCACTATACGAATGCACACTTCATTGGTTATATAAATCAAATATCACAGAATAACATCATTGATTTCTTCTATTGTGAACTCGTTGAATCAAGTTTTCTAATCCTTACATTGACCTGTAAGTAACAGGCAGCACTTCTGTTGCTAAGTACCCCACTTGGTCTTTTCATCCAAGATTAGCATCACATCATACTGATCTAATTCAGCAAACTCTGCAAATACCTCCGTGGCACTCTGAAATCCCTTTTAAGATTTGGTAATAAGTGGACTTTTAGAATTAGGATCATAAAGGGAATGATCTGGTACTAAGCATAAACCCTCTGAATCATTGTCACTCAGAATGTATTACTTTCATTTCAATTATCTTTTTGACTTGTTGCAATGTTGAGTTTTGCTGGAGTGGGCATAGAATCAGTCGTGTGTTACTTTGAGGAGTAAGTGCTTTTCTGAGAAAAGCATACAGATTGTAAATGATAACCAAGATAGATAAAAGCTAAATAGAGTATAATATTTAGGTTAGCACTTTTAACATTTCTGACAGCTGACTAATCTCATCAATAATAAAAGAATATTGCTTCATTTTCATTTTCTGCTTCCTGTAGTACTGAATACACTAATAAAATAAGTAACTTGCACGTGCATTATTCAACTTGAAACAAAATGCATATTTAGCTCACTTGAAATAATTTTTGGATTACAATCACAAGAAAAATCTAAGGGTTCTGACAACTAATGGAGAAATTGTAATCATTCAAGTGTCAGAACTTATTTTAACAATACTTTAATGAATATTCAATGTCATCGTCATCATCATCATCGTTTAACGTCCGTTCTCCATGCTAGCATGAGTTGGACGGTTCGACTGGGGATCTGGGAAGCCAGAAGGCTGCACCAGGCTCCAGTCTGATCTGGCAGTGTTTCTACAGCTGGATGCCCTTCCTAACGCCAACCACTCCGTGAGTGTAGTGGGTGCTTTTTACGTGCCACCAGCACGGAAGCCAGTCAGGGTTGCACTGGCATCGGCCACGTTCGGATGGTGCTTATTACGTGCCACCGGCACAGGGATCACAACTACAATTTCTATTGATTTTTGATGTTGGTGTACTTGACTCAATAGGTCTCCTCAAGCACAGGGTCGAAAATGTATATTTTAATTCATAAACTGCATGCACAACAGCAATATATCTATTCCTTCTTAATACATTCTGGCAAACTTGAACATATCTGACTACTGCTGTCTTTAAACGATGGGTGTTCATAATACACACAGTTCACCAGTGTAAAGGAACTTCAAGACACTATGGTATTTTGACCTTATTCTGCGTCTTCTCAGTCAAAGCTATTGTGCAGGACTAATAAATGTAATAAGAGCAGAAGCTCTTGTTTATAGAGATCAGCAAACAATTTACTTGCTGAAGGGTGCTGATGTTTAACAAAGAGATAACATTTAATACAGTACATGCAGAATGATGAGAATCCATACAATAAGGATATCTATTCACTCTTTATACATTCTACATTCTCTCTGATTTGTCCTATGCGTGTGTTATTGACACACTTTGTCTAAAGAGCAGAGGTTTCTCCATTGATGAAAAATACATTATTGTTTGGGTTCTCACTGTTTTGCATGGATCAACAAATCTTTTGCTTGTTGATTCTTATAAGCAGTAGCTTGTGCTCTTGTTAAATTCATAGGTCCAGCAAAGTAACTTCAAATGAGGAGACACACAACAAGTTTCGAATACCACAGTGTCTCAAAAACCCTTACACCAGTGAATTGAGTGTGTTATGAACAAACAACATCTAAAGGGAAGAAATGTTCTCTACTGCAAAAAAGACAAAAAACTCAGCAGCAATTAGATATTCATATTCAAATCTGCTAAACGTATTAAGAATGCATGAATATGCTAGGAAAAATACATATTTATATGCTTAATTAATAAATACATTTTTATTTACAAAATAATAAATGCAGGTTTTTTTCTTTAAACTTGATAGTGGGGCATCAAGGAATTTAAATTACTTATTCATAAAATTTTGTTGGAGGAGAAAGGCCAATGACCATAATCATTTTCCGTGTCCTCCAACACTGATAGGAAGAACTTATTCTCAAACTGGAGACCTGTTCCAACTGCATGTGACGTAATGGGCTTTATAAAGACGCACAAAAACAAGGTGGTGGCATTTAACCAGGCAATGGATTAATTCAGCCTTCCAAGGACAGGAATGGCCCCTCTTACAGAATTCCATATAGTGGCGGTGAGCTGGCAGAATCGTTAGCACGTCGGGCGAAATGCTTAGCGGTATTTCGCCTGCCGCTAAGTTCAGAGTTCAAATTCCGCCGCGGTCGACTTTGCCTTTCATCCTTTCGGGGTCGATAAATTAAGTACCAGTTACACACTGGGGTCGATATAATCAACTTAATTTGTTTGTCTGTCCTTGTTTGTTCTCTCTGTGTTTAGCCCCTTGTGGGTAATAAAGAAATAAGAATTCCACATAGTTTCCAAGATTTTGGTCAAGCTGAGGCTACGGAAGGAGGTAACTGACCAACGTGTTACACAGTCAGATTGAACCCAAAATCATGTACTTTCAAAACAAACTTTGTAAAATAAATATAGACAATTTAATCAACCAATGATATTACTTATATGAGAGGATATAAATGGAGATGGAGTTTTGTTTAACTAACTTTTGCCTGCTTACTAGTTCATACACTTTCAATAGCATTATACTGAATCTCAAGCTAAGTTCCTTATCTCTAAAAGGAAAGAAATAGGATTATAAGCAATACGTGTTCAGTTAGTTGGTGCATAGACATGAAAATTGAGAAACTGCTTCAGTTTGTTGATTTCCTTTGAACTATTACATGAAAACAAAATTTGCATGGCCCAGTTCAACCAAAGGTGACCTTAGTATTGCAAGCTGCATGGCAGCATAACCAGTGCCAGTGTCACAAAAATGCCCTCAGTACATGGTGTGAAGAAACCAGTATTTCAAAAAGGTATCCAGTTGCAAAAACTATGCCAAAGTAGACATTGAAGTGTAGTGGTTAAGTGTGTATGTAAACAAATACATAAAGCGATTTATGATTGAAAAGATATTTATTTACAGTGTTAGTTTAGTGATTTGTCACTACATACAAAATGCAGGCAACTGCTACGAGTTGCTTGAATAGAGTACATATACTTCCTTTTCTAAGCCTAGATTCGAAACCGAATCCAAGAATCCTCGGTTGCTCAAACCACGACAACCAACAGGCGCGAAAAGAAGATTTGCTTTGTTGGTTGTCGTGGTTTGGGCGACCGAGGATTCTTGGATTCGGTTTCGAATCTAGGCTTAGAGAAGGAAGTGTTAATTCTTACAGAAGCATGAGGCAGTTCTTAGATCCACTGAATTCTATCAATCCATCAAACTCATGTCAGCATGGAACATGGATGTTAAATGACAACACCAACAATGCCACTGCTGCTGACACTGCTGACGCTGTTGCCAATGCTGCCAAAGCCACTGGCACTGATAATGATAAAAGTCAGTTTTCTGTTAGAGAAGTGAGACACTAGATATTTATGGTAACTCTCATCAGTGCTCTAAAGTTTCATGAAAACATAATCTTTGTAAATCATTTAAAAAAATTTTTAATTTCAATTTAATTTTTTTGGCTCAAAAAGCAAAAGCAAGGCCATGTAGGGGGACATGGAGTTATTTACAGGGAGGGTGTTCATACAAAGAGTTCAGGCCATTTCTGGTCAAGAAAGACTTTGAACCACGCGGTCATTGGCATCTTCACTATCTCGTCCGGCAGCTTGTTATTTTTGTACCAAACTATTTAGTTCAGGGATACCTTAAATGTATCAGTGTGATGGTGATTGAAACAGTATTTGGAAAAAAGCCTTTTGTCTATGCTCTGGACACATAGATGAGGAAACTCACCACTTGAAGTTAACAGAATATACTTTTGATTTTCTTGAAATTCTGCTACAAATTGTTGCAATCTGCACCGTATATTGTACTAATTTGCAAAGTGATAATATTTGCAACAAGCTGTGTAAACCTTTATCATTCGAACCAGCCTCACGTAGACCACATATTCTACCTGTTTTATATTCAAACCAGCTATATGCAGCTGGTCAAACCTTCACTACAATGTCATTCTAAAAAGAAACAACCACATTGTAGAAGAGCTACATAACTTAGGCATAGTAATGTATGAGCCAACCTGCTCAGCAGGCAAATATATCGATGAGGCAACTAGCCTCGCTTTGATATACTAGCCTCGTTCTGAGCTACACTGTAGAACGACCTCAGTTCCTACCAGGCTTTGGTCAAAGACACATGTCTTCTCTGCAGGTCCATGCGCAATCTCCCATGTGTGACTCATATGTCTATTCACCTCGACACATGATATATGGTTCATAAGTGAAGATATTTCATCACACACACATTCTCAAAATGACTGTTCTCATTGCTCACATGCATACATACTGTAATACAAATATTGTATGTTACTTCTTTCAGTGCAAAAGCAAAAATCAAAACTTTCTTTGTATGTAAACAGACATGTTCTTATATCATACTAACATGTTTCCACCACAAAAGGTGAACACAGAATAAACAATATATTTATACACAAAAATGTCTTATGGTGATTCATACTAACTGTTTTTCCATTTAATAACATGTACTTGAACAGCCAACAACAGCCACTTTAACATCATTGAAATCCTGAAGTTGGAAGCACTCCATCGGTTACGACGATGAGGGTTCTGGTTGATCCGAATCAATGGAACAGCCTGCTCGTGAAATTAACGTGTAAGTGGCTGAGCACTCCACAGACACGTGCACCCTTAACGTAGTTCTTGGGGATATTCAGCGTGACACAGAGAGTGACAAGGCCGGCCCTTTGAAATACAGGTACAACAGAAACAGGAAGTAAGAGTGAGAGAAAGTTGTGGTGAAAGAGTACAGCAGGGATCACCACCATCCCCTGCCGGAGCCTTGTGGAGCTTTAGGTGTTTTCGCTCAATAAACACTCACAACGCCCGGTCTGGGAATCGAAACCACGACCCTATGACCGTGAGTCCGCTGCCCTAACCACTGGGCCATTGCGCCTCCACTCCTGAAGTTATGACACAATGCACAATTAATGTGAACAAATAAGCATTACGTTTGATGGAGCAATCTGAAGGCTAAAGGGTGAGAAGATACTGAACAGTTTGTGTTTGAACATGAACTATCTAAATCTTGATCTTGCAGTTTGGTTTCTCAGCACCTTAACCATCTGCATCTTGTAGGAAGCATATTAGTATAGTTGAATTTTAGTATGTCAATAGTGAATATATAACTGAAAAAAAATCTTATAAAAAAGCTAATTTCAACCATCCATCAATATGTTCATTTTAAATGCTACAACCACAAATAATTCTAATTTTCTAAATGTGATTTGTGAAATGAAAATACATACATATAGAATTTTGTCTACTTTAAAGTAAACTATTTTACATAATATTCGGTTTCCAATATAAAACGATCTAGATTGGTAGCCTATTAATACTACAAACAAAGATTTTACCATATTAATTGGAATAAAAGCATCGTTTATAAGTATATTCTATATTTGAACATATCTTTCATTTAATTTTTGTTGCAAATATCAAAAGAAAAATATCCAATACCTCATTTAGCGCCTGAGTCACTTTTTGAAGATTTTTCTTTAGCAATTTAAGCTATGATTATGTCTGAAGCTAAAATATATATCAAATTAGAATTGATTGAAGTTTAAATTTATATAAAATAAATCAGACAAATGTTTTTCCAAGAGATGCGAATATTTGAAGCAAAAAGTAAACAGGCACATCAAAAATGTGAAGTAGATGCACTCATGTTTCAATGCTTGCAAGATTTTGGTCATATCTACATTAGGATATTAGGATTGATGCAATAGTCTCACTCTATCTTGCTCTCTCTCTCTCTCTCTCTCTCTCTCTCTCTCTCTCTCTCTTTTATTTAATTATTGTAAACTTTACTGATTTAATTGTTTCCATCAGTTATCACTATTAAAACATTAAAGCAATACTGATAACTGAGAGAAATATAGTTTCTATATCACTTATATTTTATTGTCTTCACTTATCTCAAAGTACTGCTAGGGCACTGATTTTGTGAGTCCATTAATCATATCAATCCTTGGAGGTATTTTAGTCTGGTATATTTATTTTATCAATCTCTATCAAACTGCTAAGTTATGGGCAACAAAGAGGTAAAACTCAAATGCAAATGCACACACACACATACACACACACATATACATGAGATGGGATTCAATTTAGTTTCTGACGACCAAATTCCATAGACACTTTACTTGGTCAACCCAAAGCTACAGTAGAAGATATTCAACCATACAGCTAAATTATGTACCACTGTTATTATATTGGAATCAAGCCAACAAAGTAGCCTTTATACAGGTGCTATTCTAATAGAAGTATTATACAAACCTACTTAAAAATCATACTTTGCCATCTTAAAAAAGGGAAAAATACATAAGATAACATGCACTGTGTCTAAGGGTATTTTACATTACAGAGCTGTTTTACAAAGCCTGACCTGTGGCTAAAGAACAACTTTTATCTTTTACTTGTTGAAGTCATTGAATGACCAGCAATGATGCAGCCCTACTTTAAAAGGTTTTAGTGAAATGAATCAATACCAGTACTTGGGGGGTGGGTGAGTGTGTGTGTGAGTGGGGGGGTGAGAGAGAGAGAGAGAGTGAGTGAGTGTGTGCATGTAGGTGTGTGGCGGGGTTAAGCCTGGTATTTATTCTATCAGTCATTTATGCCAAACTGCAAAGTTATCAGGACATAAACAAACCAACACCAGTTGTTAAGCAGTAGGGGACAAATACAACTTCACACACACAGATATATATATATACAAATATGTATATGTAAATATATGCATATATATATAGTAAAAGCGGTAAAATAACAAAAGAAAGAAAGAGACCTGAATATTATGTGAATAGAGGAAATTTATCTGTAAAATAATATGTGACAATTATACAATAGCCAAGATAAAACTCTGAGTTTCGAATTACCGAAGAGATGGTGTTGTGGATTTCCACTTCGGCATCCGAAACTCAGAGTATTATCTTGGCTATTGAATAATTGTCACATATTATTTTACAGATATATATATATATATAATATATATATATATATATATAATTGAGATTCAGTTGAATTAGGTACTTAAGTTGAAGCATCATGTCAGTCCGGTATTATATGCACAGCTTGAAGTAAGGTGAATAAAACTAAAATAAGCAATAGGATGTAAAGTTGTGATGCAATATGACCATTTCAAGTGGCTCCACATAATTGAACAATGCAATCATTACATCAATTAAGATGCAGTGCCATCTTCTGCTGCACAAATAGAGTTTTAACGAGTAGGACACAGTAATATAATTTTTCTCAAATATTTTAACAGAGCAAGAAGATGAAAGAAATTCATGTTGTTGTTTTTGTAGCTAAGAATATAGAGTACACTTCCAAGAATTTCATGGAGCCTAGTGGTGTCATAATGTTGTAAGGGATTGTAATTCATTTCTAATTCATTTATCTCTTTATCAACTACTAAATCTAAGACTGTATGTGTTGAGGAACTAGCCGAGATGTTTGGATTAGGTCATTCAACCATTCATTGACACCTGCATGCCATCAAGAAAGTCAGAAAATTTGGTCAATGTGTTCCTCACAGCCTTTCTGAGTCTAATTGTGTGCTGAGAGTCACATCTCATGAATGATCCTTATTTGGACTGAATAGCGACTGGTGGTGAGTGTACTCACTAATAAAGACACATTTACATACATGAAGTGTTATGCACAAATATGATTGCTGTTACCTAACTATTACTATTATATCTACTACTACAGCTGCTACTACTATAATCAAGTAATATTACACATTTTTTCAGTAATAGTTGCTCTAACACGGTCCCTGGCAAATCGCAACACCAGCATTCATTCTGGCACTGTCTTTCTTTATATCACTGGTGGGGAGATGAGTCGCTGCTATCTGTAGCAGCTGAGCATCCATCACTGAGAAGACCAAGGAAGATCAAAATCATGGGATCTGAGGTGTCAGGGATTTATCTCCCCACTAGTGATATGAGCAAGAGTGCATTTTTCTCCAAAATCCAATATGAGAATTTCTTTCGTCGTATCTACCACAGCATCGTCTGTTCTAATAGAACATCCACATAGGCGCAGGAGTGGCTATGTGGTAAGTAGCTTGTTTACCAACCACATGGTTCCGGGTTCAGTCCCACTGCGTGGCACCTTGAGCAAGTGTCTTCTACTATAGCCTCGGGCCGACCAAAGCCTTGTGAGTGGATTTAGTAGACGGAAACTGAAAGAAGCCCGTCGTATATATGTATATATGTATATATATATATGCATGTGTGTGTTTGTGTGTCTGTGTTTGTCCCCCTAGCATTGCTTGACAACCGATGCTGGTGTGTTTACGTCCCTGTAACTTAGCAGTTCGGCAAAATAGACCGATAGAATAAGTACTGGGCTTACAAAAGAATAAGTCCTGGGGTCGAGTTGCTCGATTAAAGGTGGTGCTCCAGCATAGCCGCAGTTAAATGACTGAAACAAGTAAAAGAGTAAAGAGTAATTCGAATGGGGATAAATATTACGTCTTGGTATTAATACTGCCTCTGTCGCTAATATGTATTTTTTGATATTTCTAAGTTCCTATTTGAGACATGCAAAATAGCCACATGATCAAAGGATCAAACAATTAGCCACATTTAGTTACTGACCCCACTGTTATTCAAGTGAAGCTTGAATGCCTAATAACTCACCCTCCTAAGCTGAATATTAACTAGAACATTTTATCCAATCTGAGAGGATCTGCACATCTATAAATATTGCCCTTCCCTTCTATGACAAATGTTTCTATACAAGGCCGGAAGATCTGATGGTTCAGTTCACTGTAAGATAAATATATATTCCAGACCAAACAGTTTCAATGTTCAACAGAACTGTTTTGATATCTTTCAGAGTTGAGACTGGAATATCTTGTGGTTCTGGGCTGTGTTGCAGAGACCTATTTTCAGTTATGTAACAACTACTGTTGACTTGATAATGAATTGAGCTGGGACATTTTATTATGAGTGGCTATGACTTCTACCATACCATGGGTTTTTATTTTTTGTCCTCGATGTTATCCTTGTGACAGATTTCATTATAAAGTGTCCTAGCTACAACATCATGTCTCATCAGTAGATAATACTGTGATGACATTTTCCGACAAACTGCTTATGATGTGTGTATGTGTGTGTGTGTGTGTGTGTGTATGTGTGTATGTATGTGTGTATGTATGTACGTATGTACATATGTATGTATGTACATATGTACGTATGTATGTATGTATGTATGTATGTACATATGTATGTATGTACATATGTACGTATGTATGTATGTATGTATGTATGTATGTATGTACATATGTATGTATGTACATATGTACGTATGTATGTATGTATGTATGTATGTACATATGTATGTATGTACATATGTACGTATGTATGTATGTATGTATGTATGTATGTATGTATGTATGTATGTATGTATGTAACATTGCCAAGATTATTTTCCAGCATTTTTATTTTGTTTTTCATATTCAATGTTGCAACAAATGCTGTTCCTTAGCAGGCTTTCTGAAGCACGAGTTAAAAAAATGTTCAGTATTTGAAATTTTTAATATATATGCATATAGGAAGATATCAATAATGTCTTCTCTTGGATGTAAGCAATCCTTAATGGAAAATCATTATTAGCATAAAGATTACATTTTTTTTTATTATAAACTGACTGTAGATATCTATTAACAATCTTCTTATGTTTATAAAAGTTGAATAAAAGCTATACTTAATTACAGAATTTATTTATAAAATGCCATGACTAACATGGAATCTAATAGAATCATTATCCATTTTAAGTGCATGAATTAATAATCAAATATTGTTCTATATCAAGACTAAATAAGTTATAAACATAAGAATATGTGTTCCATCATTGCACACTATTTATTTATTTTTTATTTCTATCTAGTTTCAGCTCACAAGCTGTGGCCATGCTGGGGCACCGCCATAATAGACTAATGAGTTGGTTTATTTTTTATTTTTAGAATTTGAAGGCAATACTTTACTAATAAACACTTTAAAATATAAAGAAAAAGAAAATAAAAAAGAGAGAAAAGGCGGGGACAAAGCAGCAGAAGGTAGAGAGGGAGGGCCAATGGGTCACATATCCCAAAACAAGTGGAGTGCTCAACCATGCCCTGCAGTAATGACTGCAACGGCATTGCCACAGAGAATGGTCACTGACAATCACTGCAGTAGTCACTTCCCCTCACAGGGCTCATTTCTCTGACAGACCACTGTTATCCCTATTTTGCAGAGGAAGGTGGTAGCATGGGGTTCGTCCTAGGATACCTAACGTCTTGACAGTAACTGACACAAACTGATAGCAGGCTCCTGTACTTATTGATTTTTCTCTTTTCCACATTATAGGCAATGACACTAGAATTTGTTGCAACAGATGCTGAAAGTTTGGAACTGGAGAACATGTCACTACATATCACGTCCCAGATTAGGGGTCTGCCTCCTTTGAATGAGAAGCAGGTACTTGAGTTGAGATCAGAAGCCAGCCACTTCAAGGCACCTTCTGATTATGTCGTTCAGAGTGGCATGTTGGGAGAATCAGCCAAGTCTGCAGGATAAAGGATGAAGCTGAATACGTCTACTACCACTTTGTAGCAAAATTTGTGCAGCTCATACATGCAGAGAGCAAGGCGTTGGGCCACCTAGATATCAGTAGATATTGAGGGCACAGAACTGAGCCATGCTCTGATTGTTGGTTGCAAGGTGGAATGGAGGCAGGCAATGTCTCAAGCCATTCAAGGGAGGTCTTGCAGCTGATGCTGTCCCAGTTGCATTGGACATCTATATTCCAGGGGATGGCAAGCCCATCAGCGGTCCTAACAGCAAGGGCTGATTCCGTTGCCTGGGGCACGTCAGGTTCAGCTATCCCATGGAATATTTTACCAACGCAGGTGCAACAGGAGGAGATCGAGGATAGATCAACCAGCAGAGCCAGATCCACTGCAGACCAGAGACCAATCTGATCAAATATAATAGACTGTTTGATCTGTTGCCAGCTGGAGCTGTCAAAACTGACAATGCAGATCAGTTTGTCACAGTGCTGGGGATGGTGTGTTTATTATAAAGCACTGTGTTTGTCACATCATCATCATCATCATTTAACATCCGCTTTCCATGCTAGCATGGGTTGGACCATTTGACTAAGGTGTAGCGAACCAGACTCCAATCTGATCTGGCAGAGTTTCTACAGCTGGATGCCCTTCCTAACACCAACCACTCCAAGAGTGTAGTGGGTGCTTTTACGTGCCACCGGCATGAGGGCCAGTTTGGTAGTACTGGCAACAGCCATGCCCAAATGGTGCTTTTTACGTGCCACCTGCACAGGAGCCAGTCCAGCGGCACTGGCGACGACCTCGCTCAAATATTTCACATGCCACCAGCACAAGTGCTAGTAAGGCGACGTGGTAATGATCACGCTCGAATGGTGTGCTTAACGTGCCATTGACACAGAGGCCAGCTTGTTGCTCTGGCCAGTAAAATATTTGAGAATTTTCAAAGTAAAATTATTCTAAACTGCAGGAACATGGAATTGGTTGATATTTTAGTTACTACTAAACCAACCAACCCATAGAACTGTAGCTGTTGATTATATTATAAGCATTAATTTACAAACCAGATTCTCTGATGTAACCTCTGCTGAATTTGAATGGACAAATTACATTTAAGAAAAACTGTCAATTTCTAAATACTTATAGTTTTAAACTATTTTGCCATCTATTTGATGGTCAGTGGTTCTCTAAAATATCATTAATGGATGAGACTTCAGCCAAGATTAAACAGAAGCAACTGATGCTACCCTTGATAATCAAGAGTAAGATAAATAACTTCACTTCAGTGATATAGGATTCAGATAACATTATGGTAAAATCAATAATGATGTGATCTTGAATGATCTTGCCGTTTGAATTATTATATTGATAGTGGCTAATTGAAAGCTCATATATAAAATCTAATGGCCTAAAGTACAGATTCTATACAAAAAATATATCTAAATATCTTTTAATTCTAATTATCTATGGAAAAATGTTATATAAATAATAGAGTTTCTTCTTTCTAAGTTCCAAGTTGAAATCTTGATAGAGTTGACTCTAAATATCACCATTCTAGGATTGATAAAATAAGTATCAATAATGTACCAAGTTTTATTCAGTTGACTCCAGTAAATCTCTGCAAAATTCCTGGCTTTGGGTAAAAGAGAATACAGGAAGATCAGTTAATTATGATTTTATTCAACACATTCCCCTCTCAGATTCACAACACTTATTGCAGTGGTCCTTCAGTTTTTCAAAGAACTCGGAAGGTTGGGCCCTCCAACCAGGCCTCTTCTTGAAGTGAGGAACTTTTCAGCACCCCATCATAGTTCAGTATGTTTGCAAGAAGTTAATATTAATACAGATGAGATTTATCACTAACAATTCATTAATAATGATAATGATAATAATGATGATGATGATAGTAGACTTCTAAATACAAGTTTAATAATGAAAAATGTATGTGCGTGTGTGTGTGTGTGTGTGTGTGTTAATATTTGTTTTTATGTTTAGTTATAATAAAAGCAATTTTACATTAATTTGGTGAGTTACTCTATACTTTTGTAGAGGACAAATTTATTATTCTTAAACAAGAATATTACTACCGTGTGCATGTACGTGAAAGCAGGAGTATTGTAATCACCTGTCTTCGTCTGTTTGTCTGTGTGTTTGCAAAATTACTGGAAAATGGCCAAACAGATTTTCACCACTCTTGGCAGAAATACTCATCGTGTGAGCAGCACAAAATGGTATAAACATTTAGTTTAATAATCTTAAAAATAAAATAAAATTTAATCAAACTTACAGCAGTGGCTGTGTGGTAAGAAGCTTGCTTCCTAAGCCCATGGTTCCAGATTCAGTCGCACTGCATGGTACGTTGGGCAAGTGTCTGCTACAACAATAGCCTTGGGCCAACCAAATCCTTGTGAGTGGATTTGGTAGACAGAAACTGGTAGACAGAAACTGAAAGAAGCCCATCATGTGGAGATTTTGGGTAGAGATAGGGAAACTTTTAGATAATTTCTACAATGCTTATTTAGTATAAAGCTGTAAAAGTGTTGTTTTATGTATATTCTCGATGAGACCGCATCAATTTAAGGCAACAAGCTGGCAGAATTGTTAGCATGCCAGGGCGAAATGCTTAGCAGCATTTTGTCAGTCTTCACGTTCTGAGCACATTTAAGGTATTAAAAAAAAATGTTAAATTCTGATTTTTTCACATCTCATTGTTTCTGTTTATAATTTTAAAAATTACAGAGCCTGAGAAGATCAATGCTGGAATTTATCCACAGTGCTTTAAAAAAGGTATCTAAAAGATAATTTATTTTAATAGTATTCTTTTCTGTCAGTAAATATATGGTTACTTACACACATACACACACACACTCTCACGCGGCCTCACTTGGTTGGGTGGCAGTGGGTTTAAATTTCAAATTTTTTGTTTTGTTGCTTAGATCCCTGTAATGTATCATGCACGTGTTGCCTCCATGTCATCATTCCATAAAATGTGCTTATGGTAAGAAAGTTATGGAAAATCCTCAATACATGTGACAGTGACAAAGAAATGAGGATGTGCTAGAAACAACAGCCAAATCGCCCTTAAATTACACACCTTTCCATTTGAAAATATTTACATTTTTTTATGAAAAAGGCTTCTGTCATGGTTTTTAAGTGCATAGTGCCAAAAAGTTGGCCAATATCGGCCAGGAGGATGGGGATGAGGTGAAAAAAAATATCATAACTTTTCAAAATATTTTTCTCAAAAAGTCCCTTCCGCCACCACCACCACAAACACATCACGTTAAAGGCATGAGTGAAAAATAAAATTGGAAAAATCCCTGTCAAAACACAGAAAATTAAACTTTTGCGGGCATCCTGATCTGAAACTTCACTTCAATTATTTCTTCTCCTTAACTGCATGATGTGTAAATATATTGATTTTCATTTTTTACCTACAAATTCAGACATCGAAAGTAATAAGAGCAGAAAAAATGCAGACATAAAAGGGTTAAAATATTTAGCTTTAAGAATTATTGTTCGTTGTGAAGCCATTTCTTGAAGAAAAGAAATCCAAGGTGATAAGGTTCCAATTTTTTTTTTTTATCTCCTACATAAAAAATGATAATATAGGGTTGTGAGGGTGAATAATACTATTTACCTGGTTTTAAGTAATTCTTAGCCATTCAACCAACATGGTTAAATAGTAACTAAAATATTATTTTTAAAATATGTAATCCTAGTATATTTATCCTAGTAATCTTAATAATGTATTAGTATTTATGTACAGAAAATTGTATATGTTCCTTTTTTCCAATGTAAAGTATTTTTTATTAAGTTTTGAATTTTAATATCAGGAATATTACCCCAAACAGCATGGAAAAGAAAAAGCATAAATCTGGATCACTGAAACACAAAGAGCGACAAGAAGCAGAAAGGCAAGAATCAGTCAAGTGGTGCAGATCTCTTACAGATTTTATAATACCACAACCACCATCCACACAAATGTCCAGTTCAAAAAAGAATTGGTCATGAAGTTTCTCATGCAATATATTATTCTATTCAGGTTGATTCAACACAAGATATTTCATCCAACAATCAGTTTAGCATTATTATTCGGTATGTGCTTAAAGGTGTTATCTGCAAGTGACTACTTTCAGTTGAGCCAAAGTAATGATGCTACAAGGAACATTTTGACCTATTGACTGAAATGTTACGGCGTCTTAGAATTGACCCCGAATTGACCATGGGCAGCATAATGGTTAACAAAGTAAAACTGCTGCTGTGGCAGATCAATATGTCCCTGTATGGTGTATGCTCATGTCTTGAATTTGGTGATGATTGAATCAATAAAATGTTGTGTACCTGCAGTTTCTGTTTTCAATTTTCTCCAGAACTTTGCAGCTTTTTGTGAAAGCATCACATAAGAGAATGACTGTGTGGATAAAAGTTGTTGGAAAACATCTAGGACAAGAAAAAAATGAAGCTAATTGGTGAGACCAGATAGTCAGGAAAATCCAATGCCGCAACAACTATATTTGGACACTTTGATGACACTAATGTCAGTATTTTTGTAAATCTGTTGACATGCTTATCAATGATACAAGATTCAGACAAGTTTGGTGCCAAAACAAATGTTTTACTTCAAAGTCATTTAAAGTTTGAAACCATATTCTCAGCATTTACTTACTTGTATATATTTGAAACTATAGCCCCGTTATCAAGTTATCTACAGACAAGTGGGTTAGATATGTTTACTCATGGGGTTCAGTAGATTCAGCTACAGCAAAGTTGAAGGAACAGACAAGAACATTTGGATAACATTAAGCGCAAGGCTTTGGGATTTGTAAATAAATGTAATGACAAGATTTCACAGATGAATATGGATGAAAATCAAACATTGGAAAGTGGTGCTTGGAAACAGCCTTGCCAGTTAAGAGACAGAGGAAGAAGAAAAGAATGGCAGATAAGCTTGTTAATGATGAAGGAATTTCCTCAGATTTTCTCACTGATTTTCAAGCAAATGTGTTTAACATAATAATGGATTGCATTGTCAAGTCACTAGAATCAAAATTTGTACAGCACAAACACTTGTATAAAGATTTATCTTGCTTGGACCCAGTTAAGTTTCAAACTATCACAGAGAAGGGCCATGAAGTTGAGTCATTGGAAGGTTTTATTAAGTTGCTTCCACAAATCGGCAAAGACCAAGTAAGATTGGAATTGTCTTCTTTTGCTTCAAATCTTGATGTATTAAAACTATTTCTTGCCCATTGTGTATACTAAAACTTCTGGCATCCAACAAACCTCATGACAAGGCATATCTCTTTACTCTTTTTACTCTTTTACTCTTTTACTTGTTTCAGTCATTTGACTGTGGCCATGCTGGAGCACCACCTTTAGTCGAGCAAATCGACCCCGGGACTTATTCTTTGTAAGCCCAGTACTTATTCTATCGGTCTCTTTTGCCGAACCGCTAAGTTATGGGGATGTAAACACACCAACATTGGTTGTCAAGCGATGTTGGGTGGACAAACATATATACATATATACGACGGGCTTCTTTCAGTTTCCGACTACCAAATCCACTCACAAGGCTTTGGTCGGCCCGAGGCTATAGTAGAAGACACCTGCCCAAGGTGCCACATAGTGGGACTTGAACCCAGAACCATGTGGTTCGTAAGCAAGCTACTTACCACACAGCCACTCCTATGCCTATGATAACTTTATGAACTTTATAAAGTCATCTGCACACTATTAGTTACCCAAATCCAATGTGAGAGGACGTTTTCAAAGTTATAGATCATAAAGACAAGGATAAGAATCTGCTGTCTGATGAGAACTTGGAAGAATACATGTTGTTATCCATTGAAAATGAATTGTTAGCTGAATTGGATACAGAAGCAATTATTGACAGATTTGCACAATCAACCAGTGAACTCAAGCAATTGCTCTTAATAAAGTGGATTGCATGTAATACAAGTTTTGTACACTTGATTTATTTGTTAACGTGTGAAGTGTGCAGTACAAGTAAACTATTTTAAAATACCCACCAATCATTTAAAACTTTAAAAAATTGGTACATGTATTATATACTGTTATTTTCAAAGTGCTATAAGGGTTTTATAAAAAAGAGTAATGGCAAGAGCAGGGAAAAAATAATAATCGAAGGAAGTTAGATATTAAAAGAAAAAGAAATCAAAATCCTGTAAATTTATCCTTTATTTTTAGATGATTTGGAGCAATCGAAGTGGTGGTGATAGAATTCTTGGCATATGTACGTTTAATTAAAAACAATATATCAACAGGTTGTTTGAAAGAAATCTCTTTCATAAAAAGCAAACAAACAAACAAATAATGTATGTGTATGAAGACATGGTTCTCGCTACAATGCCATAATTTTCATAAGAAAACATAATTATTTCTTTGACAGTAAAATATCTTCATTAAAAATAATGAAATTGATTTATAGATTTATTGGTTTTTACTTTCAGTTTGGTTAAACATGTCCAAAATGACAGTACACGTCCAAAATAATACTATACTATAATATATATTCACCAAAGCATTTATCCTTAAATCCTTAAAAATGTTTTAGCCCGAAGGCTGCGGCCATGCTGGGGCACCAAAAATTCATTCTGAATCTACAGTTGGTATTACTGTATACTGCCAGTAATATGTACAGTACATCTACATTGTAATTATTGAAAAAATATACATTTTTTTCACAAAAATTTAAATTGCACCTTTTTGTTTCCTCTTATGAATCTTTTGCAAATTTTATTTATTTATTATAAAATTAAATGATAGCATTCTAGTTACGGGGCCCCCTTAGTCTCCTGGCAACCAATATTTTTGGACCCAGTCTGCCACTGCTAGTGAGTGATACATTTGGCAATATACCATGCTTGCAAAGACCCATCAAGCCAAGTGAAATCGTTGTTGTGACCGTTGTCGGTCTCATGTAACTGGTACCTATGCTGGTGGCACATAAAAAGCACTTTTCAAGTGTTGGACCTCGTGGAGGCAATGACAAATGACAGACCTTTGGCAATATGCTACGCATGAGAAGGAAGATCCATCAAGCTGAGTGAGATCGTAGTCTTGGCAGATACTAGTGTCACACAACTGCCCCCCCCACCCATGCTGCTGGCACATAAAAGCACCCTGTACACTCTGTAAAGTGGTTGGCATTAGGAAGAGCATCCAGCCATAGAAACTATGCTGAATCAGACTGGAATCTGGTGCAGCTCCTCAGCTTACCAGTCCTGGTCAAATCATGTCAGCATGGACAATGGATGTAAAATGAGGATGATGATGATGATGAGGAGGAGGAGGAGGAAGAAGAAGAGGAGGAAGCGGAGGAGGAGGAGGAAGATGAGGAGGTGGAGGAGGAGGAAGCGGAGGCGGAGGAAGAGGAGGAGGAGGAGGAAGATGAGGAGGTGGAGGAAGAGGGGGTGGAGGAAGAGGAAGAGGAGGAGGTGGAGGAGGAGGAAGAGGGGGCGGAGGAAGAGGAGGTGGAGGAGGAGGAGGAAGAGGGGGCGGAGGAAGAGGAAGAGGAGGAGGAAGAGGAAGAGGAAGAGGAGGAGGAAGAGGAAGAGGAGGAAGAGGGGCGGAGGAAGAGGAAGATAAGGAAGAGGGAAAGGAGGAGGAGGAGGAAGAGGAGGAGGAAGAGGAGGAAAAAGAGGAGGAAGATATAAATAAATATATATAAATATATATATAATCCTAATTAGGTGATGGAGTATTTTACAATTGTTTCCTAGCTAGCAGAATCTCTGAAGTAGTAATTACCCAAATGCAGGCTACCTTGCTAGCTACACTTCAAGCCAAAAGATACTTCAGTCAAATGAAGGTTACATCGGACTTATCTATTCCATTCCATTCCCAAATTTGGGATTTCCATTACCATATACAGCAGTCGGAGTTGCTAACCGTGAACTATAAAGTAACATTTTTCTGCTTATTGAACTTCAATATAGACAAATTTACAACCTTGTATGTCAGTAAACTGCTATTGTTCTTGAAAGTTGCTTTTTATACTACGGACTGTTCAAAGCTTACTAACTTCCTACACCTTGATCCTTAGATATTACTATACACACATACACACATACTCTTTTACTCTCTTTTTTACATTTTTAATTGTTTCAGTCATTTGACTGCGGCCATGCTGGAGCACCGCCTTTAGTCAAGCACATCGACCCCAGGACTTATTCTTTGTAAGCCTAGTACTTATTCTATCAGACTCTTTTTTGCCGAACCACTAAGTTACGGGGATGTAAACACACCAGCATCAGTTGTTAAGCGATGTTGGGGGGACAAACACAGACACACACACACACACACACAAACACACACACACACACACACATATATACATATATACGACGGGTTTCTTTCAGTTTCCGACTACCAAATCCACTTACAAGGCTTTGGTCGGCCCGAGGCTATAGTAGAAGGCACTTGCCCAAGGTGCCACGCAGTGGGACTGAACCCGGAACCATGTGGCTGGTAAGCAAGCTACTTACCATACAGCCACTGCTGATATATCTTCTATGGAAGCACTCCGTCAGTTACGACGACGAGGGTTCCGGTTGATCCGATCAACGGAACAGCCTGCTCGTGAAATTAATGTGTAAGTAGCTGAGTACTCCACAGACACGTGTACCCTTAACGTAGTTCTCGGGGATATTCAGCATGACACAGAAAGAGACAAAGCCGGCCCTTTGAAATACAGGTACAACAGAAACAGGAAGTAAGAGTGAGAGAAAGTTGTGGTGAAAGAGTACAGCAGGGATCACCACCATCCCCTGCCAGAGCCTCGTGGAGCTTTAGGTGTTTTTGCTCAATAAACACTCACAACGCCCGGTCTGGGAATCGAAACCGCGATCCTACGACCGCGAGTCCACTGCCCTAACCACTGGGCCAGTGCGCCTCCACATATCTTCTATATTGTATCCAAGGCACTTAAGTTGCCAGAACCTGCTCAGCTTGGCTGTAAATAACATGTACTATGCGTAACTATAGCGAGTTGTTAAACGTAATGGGAACACTGTTTAATTTATTAGCCTACTGGGTGGTGGTGGTGGTGGTGGTTTTGATGGTGAGGAAGAGTAAGGCTGTGAAGGAAGGCACACATAAATAAAACACAGTTATCCTACAATATTGTACTTCAGAATGAAAGAGAGAGGGAGAGAAAACTTCTTGAGATTTAATTTTGGAACGAGCAGGATGAAATAAGATGATCTGTCTGAATGAAAGTATTAGAAAAGTCAAAGTTAAGTCTTAAATATTGGCAGTTGTCATATGAAAGTTTATTGAAGATCTTCAACTATATCAAACAATATTATAACTTAGAATATGGTGACAAGTGAAATATATATTGGTGATTTCTTCCTCAGAAGTAAGTATTCACAAAAATAACTGCACTTGATGACATACCAATAAATTCACATCAATGTTTATTGAGAAACAGAATTTATTTGAATGACAAATGAAGCAAAGTGGCTGTGTAGTTAAGAAACAAAACAGTTACATCATCAAGTGTTCAAACCTGACAATTCTTAAGTAGTAAGCTTTGAGCTTTATTATTGATACAGCACATAACACTACTCATCTCTGTTATTCTCCAATACCATATTAAATCCCTATTTTAGTTGAGTGATCTTCTATCTTTTAATTGCTTCACTCATTAGATTGTGGCCATGCTGGAGCACCAGCTTGAAAAATTTTAGTCAAACGAATGGACCCCAGTACTTTTTTTTTTCTTTCCATAGCTTGATACTTATTCTGTCAGTCTTTTGCTGAACCACTAAGTTTTGTGAAAATAAACATATTAACACTGGTTGTCAAGCAGTGATGGGGGATAAATGCACAGACAAAGACACACACTCATATATGATGGGCTTCTTTCAGTTTTCCTCTACCAAATCCACTCACAAGGCTTTGGTCAGCCTCAGGCTATAGTAGAAAACACAGTGGTACTGAACCCAGAACTATGTTTTTGGGAGGCAAACTTCTTTACCACAGTGCCATGCTTGGACCTACAGGAAACAATCTTATAGGAAACAATCAATAAAATTGCTCTTACAGGATCACCATCAGTTTGAACCCACAAACGTTTGGTCACCTTTTTCCATGTCGTAGGCATAGTGAAGACACCAACAGATCTTGTGTTGGAAATTATGAAAAGCAGTTTGCTGCCAACTACAATTAAAATTTTAATACCATCTCTAATTTAGTATTGCACATTTTTCAGTTCAATTTCTTATATTAAGTCAGAATTTGAATCTGTCAAAATCAATAAAATGAGTAGCAATGATTTACTGGATTTCATTATGCTAACTATATATGAAGGAAACTCATTGAATTAGCATTTAAATGAGAGAGTAATCCACAGACATGTGTGCCCTTAATGCAATGAGCTTCTGCACATTTTCCATCAGCCTAATTTTACTTACAAGATATGGATCACCCTGAAGCTATAGCCATGGCTCTTGCCCAAGATGCCATACAGCTGAATTGAAACCAGGACTTAACCATATTACACCATATTACATGGTAAATTGGTATAATTGTTACAATATCAGAGAAAATGTTATTCTGTATATTTTTTTCTTATGCATTACATTCTGAGTTCAAATACTGCCATGATCATCTTTGTCTTATTCTTCTAGAGTTGATGAAATAAAGTTCAAACCAGTGGATTGGCTGAGTTATTAATGTTGGAACAATAAGCATTATGGTATTTGCTCTAGATGCCGAAAGATGGCAACAGGAAACCACTTTTGTATTCTCCAGGGATAATTCTAAGACAACCCCATGGTCTAGTCAAGGAAATCCCCACAAATCATTCAGCAATCTGATGGTCCAGAGAAATATATTTGTGTGTGTGTGTGTGTGTGTGTGTGTGTGTGTGTGTGTGTGTGTGTGTGTGTGCATGTGTGTTTTGTCTCTACCTATCTACCTATATACATACAACCTTGTTGTAAAACAAAAGAAATTATTGATCTTTTTTTTATGTACTGGAACCAAATAAAAAAAATTCACTTAAACATGTATTGTTATTGCAACATGTTTTCTACAAAATAAAATATGAGAATACCAGTAGGACAATTCCTACATGATATGACGAGGTGGTGAAGCATGACCTTCAAACATTAGGCCTCACTGAGGCAATGACTAGTGACCGAGACCTTTGGAAATATGCTGTGCGTGAGATGAGTGAGTCCATCCCGTGTCCCTTGCCAGGGATGCAGCTAGCTCACTTATGCATGACTTTCCTTCCTTGGACATGCAAAGACCTGTTGAGGCAAGTGAAGTCGAAACTGAATTTGAAATCGAACCTCATCCGACGACTGGCACCCTTGCCAACCTCCCTTCATTGGACACTAAACTCTGCTTGTGAAGACCTGTTGGAGCAAGTGAAATCAGAATCGAAATTGAACCAATCCTATGACTGGCACCCGGCAGTTACCAGTGCCACTGGACTGACTCCTGTGCAGGTGGCAAGTAAAGAAACACCGTTCCAACCCTGTGCTTGAGGAGACCTATTGAGTCAAGTACACCAACATCAAAAATCTATGGAAATTGTAGTTGTGATCCCTGTGCTGGTGGGACGTAAAAAGCACCATCTGAATCGTGGCTTCTGTGCCAGTGGCACGTAAAAAGCACCATCCGATCGTGGCTGTTGCCAGCCTCACCTGGCACCCATGCCGGTGGCACATAAAAAGCACCCACTACACTCACGGAGTGGTTGGCGTTAGAAGGGCATCCAGCTGTAGAAACACTGCCAGATCAGACTGGAGCCTGGTGCAGCCTTCTTGCTTCCCAGACCCCGGTCGAACCGTCCAACCCATGCTAGCATGGAGAATGGACATTAAATGATGATGATGATGATGATGATGATATAGTTTCGCGTATATAAACTATGGTTACACTTGTAAATACTTTCTAAATATTAATATGGTTGAAGGAGGAAAAATGGTCTGATGATGAAAGTAAATGTGTTAATCTTTGAAAAGGAAAGAAATATCACTAATATCAGTTAGTCAGCAATCGTTAAACTTAGCTATCTGTTCAAGTATGAAGCTACTTCATTTTGTCAGATCAGGCTTGACTCACAGAGTTCTTCTAAAAGAAGTTAAAATAGTTATCTGATTTCATTGATCAAAATGAAAGAATCAAAATTGGAAGTCTTGTGTGTCACTTCTGCGATAGTGTTCACCATGGTCATTGATAATAATAAAAGCCAGCCAAAGATATTGAACTGTCTTGTAATGCAATAAGCTTCAGACGGTTTAGCATGCTTTTTCATGTGTATATATATATGTATCTGAATTTGAACTGTTAGAAATAGACTTGATCATTTTGACTCAGCAAATGTTACAGAGGTATTTGTGCAATGAGAGATAAATGACAAATAGCTTCAGTATGGAGCCAAGAGTAATGATTTATTAACAGCTCATATGACCACTAGTCTTGCTTGTTTGCAAATTTCAGAGCTGCTTCTTTTTTTATTTTCCCAATTTGGTTTTCTGTTTAGGCTGATGGCCCTATTAACTATCATTGCTTCGATAGTCATCCATTCAATTGTTAAATGATTGATCAATGTAAAACATGAAAAATTGTAATACTATTTGAAACTACACTCAGTTTTTTTTCTCTACTCAAAAAGCAAATGAAAGTAATTTGGTTGATGGTGATGATTAGACCCACTCGTATACAGTGCTTTTACATTTCTCTAGAGAAAACAATATAATCTGTTCCACTTTAGAATCTAGTCAAATTGCAGTTGAAAAAAGAGTTGTGCAGTACTAAAAGATATTATGACGATATATATGACACCAGAAAAGCTGAAGATCAATAGTTACACAAGAGTGGTTCCTTATTAACTGGAAAAATGTTATTCAACAAGTTGCTCAGGAGTCTATTGAATTTATTACTGTAGCAGTGCTCTATCCATTGTTAGTCTCAGATAATCCAGTCTATTTGGCTGTAAATAGGTATCATGTATAGATACTGCTTTCTGTTTTTATGCAGATGATGTAATTGTCAGGTGTAAATAACAGTTGTTCTTACTTCGAGATACAATCAGCAAGAGTATATCTAAACTTTGGGTCATAGGAACCAGCAGAACCTAATAGTTGTACCCACATGTACACTCTACCTAAGCTTCTGACCAGAAAAGAACTACTCCCCTAATCCTCTCAGCATGTCTGTCACACTTGACAATCCAGCAAAGAAAAAGCCTGTTTGAATATTCCATTTCTGGATGTAACATTATTTCCTTTCACTTCCAGTCCTGAGTCCTGTCATTACTTTGCCCTCCTCACCTCACTTCATTCCGCCACAGATGAAATAGGTGTTATGATGGTTTCTAACACTGAAATGAGATTTTGTTGCTAAATTAGTATGCAGGTGAGCAAGTACTTCTGTCTTGCTAACTTGTTTTATACATACAATATGAATATGAAGTGTTCAGTTGTATTTCATAGATTTAGTGTTTTATGGGGCTAAGCCACCACCATCATCTCTATCATCATCATCATCGTCATCATCATCAAAAAGACAATATTTCAACATCTTTCTAATCCTTTCCTAAACTAATGCACACATTCTCACTGACAAAAAACAAAAAAACAACAAAAGGAATATATATGAAACAAACACTACCCACACAGAGAAATCCTTACAAACATCATAAATAAAAACTAATATCTCTACATACAATGGTACAAACACTGAAGTGAAAGTGCTAGCCAACCTCCTAAAGAGAAACGATTCCATGGCCTGCCTTGCCTTGCCCCTCTTATATTATGTTTAAGGACCCAACTTCCTTTCTAATCCTAAATGTAGACTAATTAACCCACCCACCCCACAAGAGTGAAAAAGACATTGTAAGTAATTGTAATCGTAATGTCATCAGCTCCCATATTAGAAGGGCTGAAAATGCTTAGCAGCATTTTGTCTATCTTTACATTCTGAGTTCAAACACCACCAAGGTCAACTTTGCTTTTCGTCCTTTCAGCATCGATGAAATAAGTACCAATTTGAGCACTGGGATCGATGTAATCGACTTGCCCCAACTCCTGAAGTGACTGGCCTTGTACAAAAATTTTGAAATCAATATTAGAAGGGCTGTGGATTGACCCAGTGGGATTGAAGTAATTGGTTGGTTCCATAGCATCTAGAATGAAGTGGTCTGCTTGTTCATCCTGTTTCATACTGTGAATATCTACCATTCAATATCAAAATCCTTCCTTTTGAAGGCCCTAGATTTTGGTAGGCAATTCAACAAAATCAACAACCTCTATTTCAAAATGATCATGATCACAAGAAAGTCAATCTTACTTGAAGATGATTCTCATTGGGTAAAAAGAGGAGGATAAAGCACTGTCTGATGTGCTTATGGGAAGCTATGACAAGGCTAACATACCTGCCTGCATTAGATTGTTTACCCTAGATACTCTAAAGAAATCATATTTCAGCCCTATATAGGAATGGTCATCTGTCAATCTGAAACCACATGAATAACATATGCCATAGATAATATCAGGAAGAATCTGATAAAAGTTTTCAAACAATTTGGCCTACCTGTAGCAGTTACCACCAGTTTAACATTGGGAACTTCCTGAATGTAATCCTAAACCTTCAGTCAGGCAAGTATATTCACTACAAAAAATGCAGTGAGGAAACTATTTATATTCATAAACTCACCAATCACCCTCCAGCTTTAATTATTAATATAGTGGCACGTAAAAAGCACCCACTACACTCACGGAGTGGTTGGCGTTAGGAAGGGCATCCAGCTGTAGAAACATTGCCAGATAAGACCGGAGCCTGGTGCAGCCTTCTGGCTTCCCAGATCCCTGGTCGAACCATCCAACCCATGCTAGCATGGAGAACAGACGTTAAACGATGATGATGATGATGATAGTAACAGGCATCAGTAGAAGAATCTCTAATCTATCAGCACACAGGGAGATTTTCAACAGGGTCAAATCCAACTAAAATGAGGTATTAGCAAGGAGGGGCTTTACCAATAAGTTAGACTGTATGGAGGAACCTCCCACCCACATATATACTTTCCACTCACATCCAAACCAGAAGTGAGTTAAAAAGTAGAAAATAATCTGTTTCAATAAGGAATTTGCTGATGCTATTTAAAATGTATTTCCCTAGAACCCATAGATATTATAAATCCTTCAATCCCCTTAATGTCAAGGTCAGCTATTCATGCCTAGACAATATCACTTCAAACTTTTCACGCTACCATAGGTGTGAATCACATCTACACAACCTCCAATTCCCATTACAACCTGTAATTGTCAAATGACCACTGGGAGGATGCTACTTCTCAAAAGCCATAATTTATAGACCCACCCTCATGCCATCTAACGGCATTACAAGACACTACATGAGCTTGACAAACAATAACTTTGAAGGACGTTATACATAGTGCATGCATTCTTTAGATGCAGGGTCAGGGGAAACTCAATTTCCCTGTTTCACTTCATCTGGAGACATTGTAACCATCAAAATGACAGGACCTCTCCTTACTCACTTAGAGCTCACTACTGCCAACTTTGTGTCTTTGAGAAACTACGCAGTGTTCTACCAACCCACAGTATTCATCAATAGCAAGAATGAACTATTTTACTGTTGCTACTAAAGATATACCTTGTTAATTGACTTCAAGTTGAACGATAACTGAGTTAATGGCTCCATCTAACACATTACCTCACCCTGTGTGGCACCCAGTGTAAGGAACTGATGCTACTGAATATACTATGCTACTGAATATACTATGTCACAGCCTACCATCAAAATACCACCAGTATCATACCAACAGTCTGTGAAATTACATGAACTTTAAAAAATAAAGAAAATTATTAGTATTACTTTGATAGTATTAATACCAATTAATACCATGTGACTTCAGCTGTCTAATTGAGACCTAAATTTTTCCAAAGCCTCCAAACATCTGATGAAATGAATGGGTCATGAAACCTTAAGTTAGTGGTTCCCAAACTTTTTAGAGTCGCGACCCACTATTTATCACACCAGTTTATGACGACCCACTTATAAGTCTTGAACTATCTCGATAGACAGAAGTTAATCAAAGCTAATGCGTAATTTTATAACTTTTTGCAACCCACTAAGATTCCATTCGCGACCCATCTGTGGGTCACGACTCATAGTTTGGGAACCACTGCCTTAAGTCATATGGTACAGAGACAAACTTATTAAATACAAGTAACTCCAACCAAATGTGCTGAATCCTTTCATGTGCCATTCACTTACACACACACACATGTGTGTGTGTGTGTGTTCTCATGCAGTTTTCATTTCAAGAAATTGCTTCCATTTATGAAGTTAGGTCTTTGAATTTTTTAATGTTTTTAACAGAATGAAATCATGAATAAAGCTAACCATTTATTATCTCGTTTGTATTTTTTTTAATTTTCATTTTGGCAAGAAAAGTTTTATTAAAGATAAAGGAAAGTTAATGCAAACAATGAACAAAAATAACATAGATCGAGAATAGTATAAGATAAACTCCAGCATGCTTTTATTTTAATGGAGATGAGGGTGAAAAATTAGCCTCGCAAAGATAAGACAATAGATGGAACTAATGGGAAAGTAACATTTCTTATTAACCAATTCATTGTCTAAGAAAGGATTTACACAATAAAGTAATAAATGTTTAAATTACAAATATTCTCTTAACTAAAAGAAAGTTTAACGTTAATGCAAAAAAGAAAAAGTAATTGAACTAGATCTGGACTTAGGTGCAAATTCTGTGAGAGACAGTCTGAAGTCATGGAGGTAAATTATACATTAGTGATTAGTGTAGAAATAGTTCATTGCAAACTTGACAGGAAATGGATAACTGCTATAAGCTATCATGTTAATAGCTTTCCTCAAATAGAAAATAAAGAAAATAGCAAATACATAATTTGATATTTTTCAGGAGATAATTACTGCAAAGATTGAATTATGAGATACATAGCTACACAAATAAAAGACAGAATACTTAACTGAATTGCTCATTTGAAAGAAATAATGGGTTGGAGTTGAGCTCATCCCCAACTTTAATACCCTGAAGATACTGTTGTATAATTTGTTAACTTCATCTGGCTTATTTCCTTGTAAGATTACAGAGTATATCTATTGGTTCAATCTTGTATGCTGTACAACATGTTACCCACCTTCATGTAGTCACAAACACTTCAGTTGCACTAATGAAGAAATCTTTATTATTTGATTCACAGAAACACAATCCAAAATTACAATCAGAAACAGCCTGAAAAGTATTCTTGTCAAATACAAGAATTTGTTGATCTTTGTAAATATACCTATGAGCAATACGAAGTGTATTCTATACAGAAAATATCTGTCTCTAACCTATAAACTATATAATACACACACACATATCACATATATATTTGCATATATATATCTATATATATATATATATATATATAATATATATATATATATATATATATTATATATATATATATATCTATATATATATATATATATATATATATATATATATATATAAAACTGTAGTTGTGTGAGTGTCTGTCCCCTTCGATTTAGATTCCTAACTACTCCCACATTTTGCGGTGCAGTTTAACCAAATTCGGGTATCTTATAGTCATGATTCATATCGAGCCCGTCTGGGTATTAGCGCGCGTCTACGATGAGTCTACGATTTTAGAAATAATTTAACATAATTTTTTATTCCATTTTAATGCATATTTTTTCGTGTGTCGATGGTGGCAGAGTTGGCGTCCACGCTCACACCTGCACCTGTTTGCTTCTCCCACTTCTTCCCTCCCATGTGAAGCTGTGGGGAAGGGAGTGTAAGGAAATCAATGTCGTAATGCGTTGTCAAGGAGACCAGCGTTCTTTTAGAACAACGACTTCATGGCTTGAAGTCGCCAAAACAGAAATCGCTAAAAAAGCTGAAACAGATCCACAAAAATGGCAATTACCACCACACAGGGCAGGTTTCCTGTGCAAACAATTTGCACAACCGAATGTTTTAGTTGTTGCACAAATCTTTATATATAAAAGTAAGGCTGTGTGTCTGTCTCCTACGATTTAGATTCCTAACTACTCCCACATTTTGCGGTGCAGTGTAACCAAAACCAGGTATCTTATAGTCATGATTCATATCGAGCCCTTCTGGGTATTAGTGCGCGTCTACGATGAGTCTATGATTTAAAAAAAAATTTAACATCATTTTTTATTCCATTTTAATGCATTTTTCGGTATTATATAAGGGAAGTAACTCTAAAAATGTCTACGATGAGTCAACGATTAAAAAAAAATTACCATCATTTTTTATTCCATTTTTAATGCATTTTTTTTGCTATAACTCACTAAAATATATATATATATATATATATATATATATAAGGAGAGCTGGCAGAAACATTAGCACACCGGGCGAAATGCGTAGCCGTATTTCGTCTGCCATTACGTTCTGAGTTCAAATTCCGCCGAGGCCGACTTTGCCTTTCATCCTTTCGGGGTCGATAAATTAAGTACCAGTTACACACTGGGGTAGATATAATCGGTTTAATCCGTTTGTCTGTCCTTGTTTGTCCCCTCTGTGTTTAGCACCTTGTTGGTAGTAAAGAAATACATATCTATATACATACACACATGTATGTTTTATCTGCTTCAGTCATTAGACTGCAGCCATGCTGGGGCACTGCCTTGAAGACCTTTTAGTCAAATGAATTGACCCCAGTATTTTAGTTTTTAGCCTAGTACTTATTCTATCAGTCTCTTTTTGCCAAACCACTAAGTTACAGGAACATAAATAAACACCAGTTGTCAAGCAGTGGTGGGTGACCAGCACAAAGACACACACACACACACACACACAGATATTTGATGAGTTTCTTTCAGCTTCCATCTACCAAATCCACTTACAACTCCGGTACTTATTTCGAAGTTTAACACTTATTCTGTTGGCCTCTTTTACTGAAACTGCTAATTACCAAGGATGCAAAGAAAGCAAGCACCGGCTGTCAAGTCAAGTGGGGAGAGATAAATACAAATACACACATGAAGTTGAAAAATTGGATTTAAAAGCTTTTCTACAAAAATTTGAAGGCCACCCTTGAGACATACACTTTACTTGCTCTTTTATTCTTTTACTTGTTTCAGTCATTTGACTACGGCCATGCTGGAGCACCGCCTTTAGTCGATCAAATCGACCCCGGGACTTATTCTTTGTAAGCCTAGTACTTATTCTATTGGTCTCTTTTGCTGAACCGCTAAGTGACGGGGACGTAAACACACCAGCATCAGTTGTCAAGCAATGCTAGGGGGACAAACACAGACACACAAACACACACACACATACATATATACGACGGGTTTCTTTCAGTTTCCGTCTACCAAATCCACTCACAAGGCATTGGTCGGCCCGGGGCTATAGCAGAAGACACTTGCCCAAGATGCCACGCAGTGGGACTGAACCCGCAACCATGTTGGTAAGCAAGGTTCTTACCACCCAGCCACTCCTTTGAAATTGTCTCAGTCACTTAATTGATCAAAGTTTTTCAACTCGTTGCGTATTATTTTTATAAAACTCTGCTTTCTTGTCTGATTCATTAATAACATAGTCACATGAAAGTGGTTTGGCATTGCTTCTAAAACCGTTATGGTATCTGTTGAGTTAGTGAATGAAGATGTATTTCTCAGGCTGCATGAAGAAGTAGCAACACTCAAGAACAATTAACAGAAGACTTTATTACTGCACATAGTGTTTTCTCTGTTGAACTTTTACAAATACTAATAACAATAATTACATACAGGAAGGATATACTGTTTGGGATTTACAACAAGTTAACTGATATAGCAATCTGTGGTTGCTGGAAAATAACTGTGTTACATTCACGGTGACAAAATCTCCTGTCTACTACTGTCACCTGGGTGTGGAGATGAGAATGGTGACATCATGTAGCTGCCTCATTGATTCCCACCAAAAACTGCCATTATGTAGGGCACAGTGAAAAAAGTCTTGAAAATCAAATCATGCAATAGCCTGATGCAGATTCATCACTTAACAGACTGATCATGTGAAACCATTGTGGTCTGCGTATGATGTCTGCTCACCTACCCAGTGATTCAGTTTCAAATCATCACTACTCCATTTTCTCAATGCAGTCAGTTATTTGATTAAGGCAAGTGAAAATCATCATCATCATCATTTGACGTCCGTTTTCCATGCTAGCATGGGTTGGACGGTTCGACCGGGGTCTGGGAAGCCAGAAGGCTGCACCAGGCTCCAGTCTGATTTGGCAGTGTTTCTACAGCTGGATGCCCTTCCTAACGCCAACCACTCCATGAGTGTAGTGGGTGTCTTTTACGTGCCACCTGCACAGGAGCCAGAGCAAGCTGGCAAATGGCCATGATCGGTTGATGCTTTTACGTGTCACTGACACGGACGCCAGTCAGGCGACGCTAGTAACTGCCATGCTCGAACGGTGCTTTTACGCGTCATCGGCATGGGTGTCTTAACGAACTTGACTCAACAGGTCTCCTGAAGAACAACGGGTCACTCTACAATCCAAGGTTAGCACAGCAGGCTGTCCTGTGAGCATAACTTATTTAAATACATAGGAAAGAAATACCTGAATGAATCCTTTATTAGAGTAATTCTTCAAATGTTTTCAATTCAAATAAATTATCAGATGAAGGGTTTCTGGACAATATGCATTGCATCTCAGTTCATTTAGCAGAAAGGGATATGTTAGCTGTGATAGAGCAACTCTACATTACTCCAGTTCAACTAACTGCCTGGAATTTGTACCAAATATTCCATGAATGTTACCACAGGAGTGGCTGTGTGGTAAGTAGCTTGCTAACCAACCACATGGTTGCGGGTTCAGTCCCACTGCATGGCATCTTGGGCAAGTATCTTCTGCTATAACTCCGGGCCGACCAATGCCTTGTGAGTGGATTTGGTAGACGGAAACTGAAAGAAGCCTGTCGTATATATGTATATATATATATATATATATATATATATATATATATATATATATATGTGTGTATGTGTGTGTGTTTGTGTCTGTGTTTGTCCCCCTAGCATTGCTTGACAACCGATGCTGGTGTGTTTACGTCCCCGTCACTTAGCGGTTCGGCAAAAGAGACTGATAGAATAAGTACTGGGCTTACAAAGAATAAGTCCTGGGGTCGATTTGCTCGACTAAAGGTGGTGCTCCAGCATGGCCACAGTCAAAATGACTGAAACAAGTAAAAGAGTAAAAGAATAAAAGAGAGTAACAGTCAAATACAATGATGATAATCATCATCACCATCATCATTATCACCACCATTATCATCATTATCATAAACATCATCATTTCCGTCTTTTTTTATTTGTATATGATGATGATTTTGATGATAGCATAGTGCCATAGCTGTATTGAACAGCTTAAAAGAGCCAGCTAGAACCTGATATAGTTCCATAAGAGAGTCCTAAAACAACCTCAAGTAAAGCATGGCAGATGTGAGAAATTCAATTCCTTACATATGCCTATTTGGGTATGTATTGTTTTTCATGTTTCTTTAAAATATAATATTAATGCCTTTTGGTTGAAAGAACACTGTTATAGATATAGAAGTTCTCAGTGCAAAGCACTTCAATAAACTATCTGGCTCACCCTTTATGTTCTGTTCTATAGAATAGAGAAGGGAATATTCTTGCAATGAACAGAGAAACCTATGCAGACAAGGTTTGAATGTTAAAGAAAGGAAAAACAGAGTAAAGAAATATACTTATTGAAACTGGAATAAGAATTCCAATACAGTTTAATATTTTCCTTATATTTATCAGGTTGGAAATTTCAAAATTGTTGAAATGAAGCAAGAGAGAAAAGTAATAAAGAGAAAGGATATTTAACTTGACATTAGTTGCAAAATGTGAACATATGCGATTTTGGGATTTTACGACTGAGAAGCTGAAATTTATACTGAATTCCTAATTACCTCAGCTTCTCATAAATACAAGTTACATTACAAACCAATTCACAACTAAAACCTATTGTCTCTATTGTGAAAGTTGTTTTAGAAGACTAGAGAAATAATATTTATGATGATCCTGTTGTCTGCTAGAAGATGGTAGGAGTTCACTCCCCTGCTTGCAATATGTATTGGGTGCAGATTGCATTGATAACCAGCTGGAGGAGGTTCCTCCCAGGGTTAAAAATGGTAGTAAGGTCGATTCCTACAGAACAGTCATATTGATGTGATAAATATTTCTTCTCATTATAGTTGCTTTTCTCTCTGATAGAGATTTTCTAACTAGCTTCTTTTCTTGTTACTAGAGAAATAGAAAACTGAATTAATAATCTTCACATTAAAACTGGAAGAGGAATCTTAGTCCAATTAGACATTTAGCTAGAAATACATCATCCCTGAAAATTTGGTAATCTGTCACAAGGTGTAAGTGCATCTCATATAGGAATACTTCTCATATATCTGGGATGGTAAAACTGGAATACATGGACATCTTAACAAAATCTTTCATTCCATGCAGGATTGTTGTAATGCATCCTGACACAAATAGACAAAATATTTGATACATTAAAAAACTCCACAAAAACTAATGAATTAAAATTTCAATAATCAAAATGCAATACTTCCACTTGAATATACACTAATGTGTTTTAATACAGATGCAATGAAAGCCAAAAAAATGCTTTCTATAAAAGAAAACATGTTTATATATTTTTTATAAAAAGTGTGGAACAGTTTTACAAAATTTGCTTAAACATTACACTTTTAAAATTTTTCTTTGAATATTTCATCACCATCATCAAAACTTGTAGCACTTAAACAGATATCAGAATGGAATATTATTCAATAATTTTTTTAGTGTTTTCTTTTATTTACTCATAATTATAATTAATTGAATTTTGTCATTTAAACAATGTGATTAAATTTATCTTATTATATGTCTCGAGCAATAATGATTCCATATATAAAAATCTGTTGAATTCACACAAATCTATGCTGGCTTATGACAGCATGACAGTTTTCAGCTTTTGCTGTGATAACTATCATTGTAATTAAATCTCCTTCAACAAATTAAATGCTGTTTTGTAAGAAGTGACCACCTACTTAAAATTGCATTGCTTATCATAAAATTCATGTAAGAAAAACTACTCTCAATCGGCTACTTCAGTAATGTAGCAACACTCAAACAGATGTGATTTGAGTTACGCAACAGCAAAAACAAAACCTACGACAAGAGTGTGTTGTTAGAAAACTTTCCAATTAGTCAACAGTTAATATGTCATCGATGAAGTTCTGATTAATTGACAGAGATTTATCAGTTATATTGGCTTGGCCATCTATCCTAAACATAGTTACTATGGTCAGTTACAGCTTATTTCTATAATAAACAGAAAAACTAATTATAACCAGTGTTTCACTAGCCAACAATTCTGAGCTCTGGTCTTTCATTAGAGTTTAGAGATGTAAATTGCAAACCACTCCTTTACTCTACTCTACTCTACTCCGTCCGTCCGTCCATCCGTCCATCCATCCATCCATCCATCCATCCATCCATCCATCCATCCATCCGTCCGTCCATACATCCATCCATTCATTCATTCATTTATTCATCCATCCATCCATTCACTTTCATTGCCCAAGTTAAAGGTTCTGAGATCAACCAAAACTGTGAATATTATCCAATCATCTTGCTGTGGAAGCACATGGCCTAGTGGTTAGAGCAGCAAACTCGCGGTCGAGGGATCGTGGGTTGAATATCAGACCGGGCGATGTGTGTGTTTATGAGCGAAACACCTAAGTTCCACATGGCTCCAGCAGAAGGTAATGGCAAACCTCTGCTGACTCTTTCGGCACAACTTTCTCTCACTCTTTCTCTTTCCTCCTGCATCTTGCGGCTCACCTGCGACGGATTGGCGTCCCGTCCAGATGGGGAACCTATACGCCACGAAACCAGGAAACCGGCCCTTATGAGCCAGGCATGGCTTGAGAAGGAACAAACAATCATCTTGCTCATGATCTACCATCAGGCCTCCTGCCAGAGGGTATTGTTAGTAAAATCTGTCTGGTGAATCTTTCCTGAAACATTCTAATTGCCTGCCCATTGTATCAGAGTTCTGACCTCTCAGTGTGAAGAAATTGTAGCTCAACCCTGAGTATCTTTCTAGTATCTAAGCAGCATAGTGTATTGAGTAATATTACCCCATTTACTCTTCTGAGAAACCACATTTTGGCTGCTTATTTTGGGGATCTTAGTTTTCTCACTACCACAAAATTTAAGGCCTTAGGCAAAAACCAAATAGAAAATAGTGTTTCCGTTTTTTCATTTGGTGCCTTCTTCTGATCACCAAGTTCTGAATTTGACATATCATTGCACCAGTTCCACTCTGAAGCAGGTGAAGTCCAAGTATCTCAGAACCATTTCTATAAGTGATGGAAAGCAGAAGGCCAAATTGAATGCAAAAATTACTCAACGCAACTTCAGAAACTAGTCCTCTAAAAATCTCACTCAGCTTTAAAACAGTTTCGAAGATAAGGTTTTGAGCTGATCTGTATGTGATGACCAGAACGTAATAAACCATTTTCTTTTAAATACTGACAACTGCACCCAAATAAATATCTTGCACCACTATGAATGACTGATTATTTTGCTTACTTTTTTACTGGAATCAATGATTAGACAGAGTCTGTAGTCAGGCATCACTTCCTAAAGAGTAGTTGATTACATCAACTTCACAAATTATTTTATTAACAAGTTTTTTTTATGATGGTAGAATAAAAAGTGGACATCACTGAGATTTGAACTCAAATAGTAAAGCATTTTAGTTGGTCAATCAATAAGTTCACACAATATTAATAGAGTAGTTGACCTCTGAAACTGAGTGGTGGTTTCCATCTAATTTTTTTTTCATGTTTTATCTTATTTTTTAAAAAAATGAACAAAGTTATACACTTTGTTATGAATAATTTCACCACTATTATATTTTGTTCAGTGTTGCAAATGAGTTCATATTTATTTTTAACTAGCCTTCTATTGATCATTGCTAGTCAAATTATTTGGAGAGTTCGGCAGCACCATTTTATCAATGCTAAGGATTAACTGAAATAGCTATTATGTTCAAAAGGATAAATTCAGCAGAAAATTAACACAATGCAACCTTTATAAATAGGAATTACATGACTATATCCTAGAAAATAAAATAAATAACACTGTACTCATAGCCCACTGAGTTGTTTGGACAACACTAAAAGTATCTTCATATAAAATGTGTAAAATGTATCAAGGGAAAGTCAGACTGGTAGAACGTTTTATTCTCCTAGATACTAAACATAATTGAATTTGTAGGTGCCATGTACAAATTGGTGTATTCATTTTTTCCTTTCTTCACTTATTGGATTTGGAGGAATGGCTGTTCCCATTGACATTGCAGGCTTTTCTTGACTCATGTGGATGCTGCTAATATTTCTCAAGAAACTCTGCAAGTTAATACTTGCAGGAAAACATAAGTTAAGAATGAGTACCAAAGGATTAACAATCATACAATGAGGCATAGGGGTCCTTCAATAACTACTATATTTAGGTATAAGACCCTTAAGAGAGTAGGGTGATGAAAGGAAATAAAGACAAATGCATCAAAAATCCCTAAATGCCCAAGCCTAACCATTTTATACACACACACACACATACGTATATATATATATATCTTGGTAAAAACGGTAAGATAACAAAAGAAAGAAAGAGACCTCAATATTATGTAAATAGAGGAAATTTATCTGTAAAATAATATGTGACAATTATACAATAGCCAAGATAAAACTCTGAGTTTTGGATGCCGAGGTGGAAATCCACGCCACCATCTCTTCAGTTATCCGGCCATCGGAAAAAGTATTTTTCCGATGGTCGGTGTGGATTTCCACCTCGGCATCCGAAACTCGGAGTTTTATCTTGGCTACCTAATAATTGTCACATATTACATTTACAGATATATATATATATATATATATATATATATATATATAATATATATATATATATGTAGCCCCAGGAAGATATCTCCTCCAGCTGGCTATAGACACACTATCTGTGCCATATCAGTATTTGTGAAGGGAATTCATCCTTCCTGTCTTCAACTTATGATACACACGGACTCGAGTTTCAAGGTATTTACCTATCATCAGCGTGTGACAATCATAGTTGTCGACAAGAATTCAGTTTCCCTCGAAAATACATTTACTTTTTCCAGTGTCGATTGACACTGATATTGAAAAAGTGAAATCAAACAATGATGCATCACGATGTGTTACCGCTACTGCTTATAACTCGCTCTGAGATTTATCATTGCTTGATTTCACTTTTTCAATATCAGTGTCAATCGACACTGGAAAAAGTATATGTATTTGTGAGGGAAACTGAATTCTTGTCGACAACTATGATTGTCACACACTGATGATAGGTAAATACCTTGAAACTCGAGTCCGTGTGTATCATAAGTTGAAGACAGGAAGGATGACTTCCCTTCACAAATACTGATAGGGCACAGATAATGTGTCTATAGCCAGCTGGAGGAGATATCTTCCTGGGGCTACAAACTACAGTAGCATCCACCCTTAGGGGTTAGCCATATTCAAATGGCAAATATGCGTCACGATATATATATATATATATATATATATATATACAAACATACATACATACATATATACATACTTACGTACATATGTTCGTACGTATGTATGGATATCTCATCTTTTACATGTTCCAGTCATTAGAGTGTAGCCATGCTGCTTGAAGAGTTTTAGTCAAACAAATTAACTATAATCTATCGTATCAGTAAAAAGGAAGAAAGAGGAGAAAGTTTGTTTGTGGCCCCGAGTTTTAAGTACCTTTGTGAGTGATTGAATGCCACCCAATTGCATGGCCTTCTCCTGGATGAGATTTAACATGCGTGTGTGCAGTAGCAACAGCTTTCCAGATGTGGGTACAATGCTCTTTCGTAGGCATTGTTTAAACTTTGAAAGGCACAATGAAGATTTATATTTCCAAAAGATTCTTGGCTCCTCAGCACACTGAATAATTACTTGCCAATAAAAATGACTATAAAATAATATTATGAATTGATAACAAGAATATGATTTAGATCAGTGGTTTTCAACCAGGGTTCCACCAGTACAGTCCAGGGGTTCCGCACGAAGTTACAAAACTGCTAAAATCGGCAGTAATTTTTAATTCTCCTGTGCAGATATGTGTGCATAAGACTATTAAATTATTGCACAGGGGTTCCTCGAGCCTGTGGAATGTTTCCTTGGGGTTCCGCTTCAGCAAAACATTTGAAAAGCACTGATTTAGATGTATGCTATCAGTGAAGTATAGAGTTGCCATTGGTGAATGAGATTACCCTTCCTATAACTGCTTTTAGGTCACGTTTGATGAAGTGTAGTAAGTGTCAACTACTCTTCCAGGGTTGCTAAAACCTCAGGCCAGAAGAAATGTAGTTATTTCATATATTATGCTATCACCATTGCTACATTGTCACCATCATCATCATCATCATCATCATCATCATCATTTAGCATCCGCTTTCCATGCTAGCATGGGTTGGACGTTTCAACTGGGGTCTGGGAAGCCAGAAGGCTGCACCAGGCCCAGTTTGATCTGGCAATGTTTCTACAGCTGGATGCCCTTCCTAACGCCAACCACTCCATGAGTGTAGTGAGTGCTTTTTACGTGCCACCTGCACAGGTACCAGACGAGTCGGGCAAACGGCCATGATCAGATGGTGCTTTTTATGTGCAACCGGCACGGGGGCCAGGCGAGGCTGGCAACGGCCATGAATGGATGGTGCTTTTTCGTGCCACCGACACAGCTACATTAAATACTTAAGTCTCAATGACCTTGTTTACTTACCTATTAGTAGGTAGGACAGCATTGGTTTGAAACAACAAAAATCTCTCGTGGAAGCTTCATCCAACCAAAGTACGAATATATATAAACTACCACCTATATCATCTCTTGTGAAAGGTAGGAGAGTCCAGTTTGCTGGACATTGTTGTAGAGCTGAAAACAAGGCAATTTCTACTCTTCTCCTCTGGAAGTCACCTACTTGCGATACCAGAGGGCGCACACTCTCCTACCCTGATGTAATCCCCAGGGATACAGGCATCCAGCAACAGGAAATCCATAATGTTATGATGGACCGTGAAGTCTGGCGTAACATGGTAAATTCCATTGTCTCAAC
Organism: Octopus sinensis; assembly: GCF_006345805.1. Taxonomy (NCBI): domain Eukaryota; kingdom Metazoa; phylum Mollusca; class Cephalopoda; order Octopoda; family Octopodidae; genus Octopus; species Octopus sinensis. The sequence continues at coordinate 1,889,779 of NC_043011.1, read as the reverse complement.
CACGGTCGAACAATGATGATAATGATTGGTTTGAAAAGCATCAAAATTATAAAATGATCTTTTGATTCACTTCTGTAGATCTTGATTTGTAGATCTTGATCAATGGGTTTGCAATGTAATGCAGCTTTTGCATGAACTCAAAACAAAAACGGGCAAGGTTGAGGGAAATCTAAGATCCTTAAGGGGTAAGATACTCTCAAGAGAGCTGAACAGTAGAAGGTCTTCAGAGAAGAAACACCCCTCAGATAAGTGTTTTGACCCATAACTTCTTACACTCTAAGGGGTCCGGGCCACATCCAGGTCATGACTCCTGGGTGTCCTTCCTACTTTTTGAACTGCCAGGAGATTTCATCTAATAACTCCTCTCCATTGACTCAGCTTTCAAATACATGTTTAAAGAAATAATGTTGGTTGCTATGGTAGCAGTGAAATGTCGATGCTATCACAATGGCTCACTCAGAGTTACTTCCCATTGCATTAATGCACGAAAAGATTGCCATTGAATGGTATGAAGATTGTTTTTATTCTTCCTTGACCAAATCCAGCTGGAATATCTTTCTGCTCTCTTTGATATTACCTTTTGGACTTTGGTCCTGTTCTTCCTGGAGACTGAAAGTTGCTTCATTAAATTGCAAGCAGATTTGCCCACAAAGCGTCTGGCTCAAAGCCCTATGGTGAGAACTTTGACCCAGAGTTTGCCTCCCTCGGGCTGTTGGCCAGGCTGTCATATTTTTCAGTCTTGAACATGTGCACTTCTTTTATTCTACTTTCAAACAGCATGGTGAGTTCAATCAAAACCCTTTGCTTTAATGAACTGTAATTGAGTACAATATCCAGCCTCAAGCCAGTCTTCCTCATGATTTCTGATTGCTTTGTTAATCCTGGGAGGTCTGCTGAGCACACCCAGTCATCTGCACCTCTCAGAAAACTCCATTCCCATGCCTCATATGACATAGCTGTTCCTGGCCATGATTAGCTGCACTTTAAAGTTATATATATATGTATGTATGTATGTGTGTATATATATATATATATATATATATATATATATATATATATATGTATATATAACTAATGTAGGATAAAATTTTTTTCAGGAAAAAAATTTTATCAATGGCCAGCATATCAAAAAATACCTTTAAAGGTTAAATTTATAAATAATTTACGAGAAAAGTTTTGTCTTTTTTTTTGGCATATTTGGCATTAGAATTTCTCTTTTGCCCTTATCTTGTAAATTATTTATATGTATATATATATACACTATATTAAATCTCTGAGCGAGAAGTAAACAATAACAGTACGAAATCATAAAATGTATTTGTCAACTAAATCTGGTGGTTCCATAAAGGACAGTGTTACTGTTGTTTTTAGTTCTAGGAAGACATCTTCTCCAGCTGGCTAATGACACACTGTCTGTGCCTGTAAGGCTAGAGATGACAGCGATGACCTCCCCTTGCAAATACTAATTGGAGACAGCCGATGTGTCATTAGCCAGCTGGAGAAGATGTCTTTCTGGGCTAAAAACAACAGTAACATCGCCCTCGATGGAACCGCCACATTTAGTTGGCACATATATACATATATGTCAAAACACGAGGATAAGAAAGTCGACTTCCTTATCGGATTTCAACATGTTAGGAGACAGATAGTTTCTATCTTTCTCTGGAAATTGTAGCTATGATACCAGTGCTGGTGGCACGTAAGAGAACCATCCGAACGTGGCCATTGCCAGCACCACCCCAACTGGCCTCCATGCCGGTGGCACATAAAAAGCACCATCCGATCATGGCCGTTTGCCAGCCTCGTCTGGCACCTGTGCCGGTGGCACATAAAAAGCACCCACTACACTCACGGAATAGTTGGCGTTAGGAAGGGCATCCAGCTGTAGAAACTCTGCCAGATCAGACTGGGCCTGGTGCAGCCTTTTGGCTTCCCAGACCCCAGTTGAACCGTCCAACCCATGCTAGCATGGAAAGCAGACGTTAAACAATGATGATGATGATATATATATATATATATATATATATATATATATATATATATATATATATACTGATATAGCAAGGCTCCTGCTGAGTTTTGTATCATTGTGCTCATGTTCCTCAACTCAAGGTCATAGTCTACGAAACTGCCACAAGATACAATGCCAATTATGGAATATTTACTGTTCACTATAAAAGACATTAACACCTATGCTAACATGGCTCAGCTAATCACATCAACTTGTATGTAATCAAGTGAGCTGAAATCTTCCTGCCAAATAATCTGGTTGACTTTCTAAAAACTTATTATAAAAATTGGAATTTTGAATTCCCAGACAGACGCTACTCAAAGCTATACCAATCAGCTTTGTGATTGGTATTCTCATAATTTCTACATAATTTGCTCTCAATAATTACGAAATGTCTTCATAAAATTATTCAGCATGTTATGCCATGAAAACTTGTACTTATTCTATTCAATATCTTGGGAATGCTGTTCAATTTATCTAACTGATGTATATACATATATGAATGCAGATATTCCAGATTAATGAAAATGTATGAGAATTAATACCATTGTTAGTGTGGTCAAAGGCAACAAGCTGGAAGAATTGTTTAATATCATTTCTTCCAGCTCCCTATGTACTGAGCTCATATTCTGCTGGGGCCACCTTTGTCTTTAGTCACTTTGATATTGAGCTTAATTTGATAACCAGCTGATCAAGCAGGGCCTCATATCAGTCAAGAGGTAGGCCCCGAAACGGCGCACATTCTCTCCTGATGACCCCATACACTTTCTGGCTTCCGGTATATGGAGCTTTTGACTGGTAGCACTTGCATGTGCAAGTGGTTTGCAAGACATCTAAGAACCAGTATTGACTTCAAAAGAATTAAGTTATCCCATTCCCCAAAACTGCTGAAACCAATATCAGTATGGTCATTATGAAAGTAAAACAGCCCACCGAATGTTATTCCTCAATAACTATTTAGCAGCCCTTATACCACACTAGACCATCATAGGCTTGGGAACAGAGGGTTGCAGGAGGTGCACCACCCACTAAAATTTTGTTGGGTGTAATGAAAATGCTTTGAACATTCTCTCATTGCCAAAATGAACAAATGTAAACTGACTTTTGGGTGGATTTGAAACATTACTTTTCCATTATAGAATTTATGTGATTTGATCAATGTACAAATTATAATGATAGTTATTATTCCGTTATATAATAATTGTTATATTCATGGAGCAAACCATGCTCTGACCAACCAGAGCAAATAACATATTGGATCTCTGCTTCACAAACAATATAGGTATTGTTCATAATGTGAAAGTGACACCAATATTAGTTTTGGATCACAACATAATAGAGCTGTCTGTGTATGGACCAAAAGTACCCAGAGACATACAGCCTAAAGGAAGCACCCAAAATCTCTCTAATCTCAACTTCCACAAAGCAGACTGGAAATTAATCCAAAAAGAGATCCTCATACAGGACTGGCAAAAATGTCTCTCTACATCAGACATTGGCATGAAACTACAATATTTCATGTCTGTTATGCAAATCCTATGCCAGAAATATGTCCCAGAGCACAAGGCCAACATAAAATGGAACAAACTTCCAAAGAAGGGGAAGATCTTCATGAGACAACAGATGAAAATTGCAAATCACTTCGACCAACATCCCAAAAGTGGTGAAAGTCACACCTAAAAACAACACTGATGGAGATTGAAAAAAGTCTGCAACAATCATCCCTATGTGAAGGAGAGAGCAAACAAAGAAGCCTGGATTATAGAAAACATCGAATCAAAACTTAAGGCCTTCTTTCATTATGCCAAAAGAAACAGCCTCAGTATGCTTCAAAACCGGACCCCCACCCTTCCAGAAGGATGGCTCCCTCACAGATAAACCAACCGAGATCAGTGAGATACTGAATGACCAGTTCAAAAGTGTCTTTACCATCCTGTTGGAATACAGACAAGTGAACGAACTAGTGGATTTCTTTGCCGCCTCACCTATAACCAGTGAGGCAGTTATGATGGATTACATCAACATTAGCAAAGAAAATATAATACTAGCCATAGATGAGGTGGACACAGACTCAACTGCTGTCCATGATGGTTTCCAAACAGTCCTCCTCAAATTTTGTAAACATGCTTTGGCAAAACCACTACAGATTCTCTTCCAGAGATTTCTTGCAAATGGCAAGCTGCCAAGCAAATTGAAGGTGGGAATAATATGCCCAATCCATAAAGAAAGCAGAGCAGGTACCAAAAATTATAGGCCTATCTCTCCGACTTCACACATCAGCAAAGTCATGGAATGAATAGTCAGAGGGAAACTGATCGCATTCCTTGAAGAAAACAACTTGCTGAGTGACACCCAACATGGTTTTCGACCTGGTAGGAGCTGCCAGATCCAGCTCTTACAACATTATGACTGGGTGTTGAGGCAGTTACTCAACAACTCAAATGTGGATGTTATATGCCCTGATTTTGCAAAAGCTTTTGATAAAGTTGATCATCTCATGATATGCCACAAACTGTATGATTTTGGCATAGCTGGAAAACTTAGAGAGTGGTTACACGACTTTCTGAAAGACAGAAGTCAGGCAGTGGTGGCCAATGGAGCCACCTCAGAGAAAACACAAATAGTGACTGCTTTTCATAGTGGCCCTGTCAGACATGACCTCAGCTGCATGGAAAGCCACCCTAGCTAGCTGTCCAGATGATAGGAAAGTCTTACAGAAAATACAAAACCCTACCAATGTTGCATGCCTGCAGCAGGAGTTAAACTCAATTTATAGATGGGCTGAGGACAATAACATGCAGTTTAATACTGGAAAGTTCCAAACTCTGTGCTACCATCACCCACAACTGAACATAAAACTCACAGGTTACACTGGCCCACATGGGATTACAATCCCAGAACCTAAATCAGTGCAGGACCTAGGTATTAAAATGAGTGATAATACCTCTTTCCAAGTGCACATTACCAAGATGGGGACAAAGTACAGACAGCTGTACCTTCAGAACCAGAGAGAAGGAAACCATGATGGTCGTCTGAAGGACATTCATCCTCAGCCACCTGGACTACTGCTCCCAGGTATGGTCACCCCACAGTGTAAAATTAACAGCGGACCTTGAAGCAATCCAGCAAAGCTTCACAAAGAAGATCATCTCATTGCAACAGCTCAGCTACTGGGAAAGTTAATCTCTACTCCTTGGAGCGAAGGCTGGAGAGATATGCAGTAATATACATCTGGAAGATCCTGGAAGGGATTGTGCTAAATTTTGAAATTATGTGGCAACAAGAGATTGGATTAAAAGGGTTAGATCCTTTTGATTCAATACTTCAGCACATTGTTGACTTTTGGCCTCCTCAATAGGCATGGTATGATTTTTTTATAAAAATGTTATTGGATTCAATAAGATGTTTAATTTTTTTTCAGTTTTCATGCTTGTTAATTTTTCAGTTTTGTATTTGTTATAAAAATATTATCAGATTTAATAAGATGTTTAATCATTTCGCTTTCCATGTTTATTAGTTTTTAAAATTTTTTTTTCTTTTATTGAGGGTTAAACAATTTTTTTAGTTGGGGAGATAACCCAATTTTTTAATGGGGGTGAGATAACCAACAAGTACCTAATTTTCACCTAAATTCATTTCATTTTATATGATGGCCACTGATAAAATTTAAAAAAAAAGTTTTATCCTCTATTATTGTAAATGGAAAATTTATTCACTTCAGAACAGCATAGCTACCCAGCTATGCCAACCAAATGCACATGCTGTTCAGGCAGGCTACGAAATTTGCTTCGGAGATATATGAAGTATTTATGTGTATTTGTAACCTTGTGTTTTGCTTTCCTGCGAGTATATATAAATATTTCATTTATTTCTATTAGTATGTTCTGCTGAAGACGGGAGAGCCTTTGGGCAAACCCAGAAGTTAGGCTAATACAGAACTATCTATTTTATTAAAAGTTTTGTGTGTTTGTGACTCGTTTGAGTGGTGAGGCGATTTAGCATCTATCTCTCAGCATATAGGCTAGAAAATTTTTATAAGCCCTTCTGATATGTCCCATTTTGTCTCAAAGTCGTAAGTAGTATGTGTCATTCCTGTTTTTATTCATTACTGTTTCCAATTTTATCTTCGTCTCTTGTTTTCCTATTCGTCTCTGTTGTCACATTCTTTCCTTCTACCAAGGAAATCTAATGCCCATAGCTTAGCTTTTCCTTGGGGCTGGCCGTTTTGGAGCAAATCTCAGAATTAAACAGCCGAAATTTGCCATGATGAATCGGTTTCTGACTGAAGAATGAAGGCTCTGAATGACTCTGTTTTCCGTGTTCGTCAATTCGTGAATTTCACGTTCTTTATATATAAAGTTTTATTATTTATTATATATATACACATATATATATAAAAGCCATTATGATATATATATATATATATATATACATATATATATATATACATATATATATAGGGAGAATTCACAAAAAAACAAAAAGATGAAGCCATGTGGTATAGACAAAAAACAGATGTATTAGTTTAATGCCCGGGAAGTGAAAAAGTCTTTAACGTTTCGAGCCTACACTCTTCCACAGAAAGGAACACAGGAAGAAACAAGGAGAGAAAATAAAGACTGTGTAGTGGCTAGTGATCTATCATGGCGAATGCCGGACAGAGGGGTCACACAAGAGAGCTAGGAAGAAGGGGAGATAATAAAGTAGTGGTATCCCAAAACGAAGGTGCACGTGGGTGTGTATAAGAGAGCATGTATGTGCATGAGGAAGAGAGCTGGTGATCTTGACATGTGCATGTGTACGTGTAGCTGTGTGGATGATGGTTAGTGCTAATAAGGTGGCGAGCTGGCAGAAACGTTAGCATGCCGGGCAAAATGCATAGCCGTATTTCGTCTGTCGTTACGTTGTGAGTTCAAAATCCGCCGAGGTCGACTTTGCCTTTCATCCTTTCGGGGTCGATAAATTAAGTACCAGTTACGCACTGGGGTCGATGTAATCGACTTAATACCTATGTCTGTCCTTGTTTGTCCCCCTCTGTGTTTAGCCCCTTGTGAGTAATAAAGAAATAGGTTAGTGCTAATGTGTGCATGATGATGTGATGTGGTGTTGTGTGGTATAGTGGTGTGGTGGTGTGTGGTGTGGTGTGGTGATGTTGGGATGTGGGGGAGGCGAGAGTGGGGAAAGCAAGGGTGGGTGTTGGTTAGGCTGAGGGTGGGGTATGTGGGAGTGGGTGTAAGGGATGGGGTGGGTGGGTTGGAATGGATAGGGAAGGTGGGGTTGGATTGTGTAGGGGTGGGGTTATGGGGGAGGGGTAATGATGAAGGGAGAAGGGGAAGGGAGAAAGTGGGTAGGAGTGAAGAGAAGAGAGAAGGAGAGTAGGAGTGAAGAGAAGTAGGAGCCAGAGCAAGAGAGGAGAGGTAGGTGGGAGGAACTAGGTGTGAGAGGGTTAGATGAAGAGGGGAGGAGAGTTGAGCCCATGTGACACAAAGGAGTGAAGAGAGAAGATTAATCCCTGTTCACAGTGAAGACAGGAGTCTAGATGGCCCCTGTGCAAGGACATCTGAACACAGACAGGTGTTGCAAAGAGTGACTGGTAGAGCAGAAATGGCTCAAGATCTGGGTGTCATGGCCGAGTCAGATGTCTTGGATGTGTCCTGCAAACTGGTCAGCCAAGCGGCGTCCCATTTGCCTGATGTAGAGAGAAGGGCAGAGAGAGCAGGCGATGTAGTAGATGACATTGCTAGAAGTGCAGGTGAAGGAGTCGGTGATATGATAGGGTCGATGATGGGTGCCAGTGAGGAGGGTGGTGTTGTTGAGGTAAGGGCAAATATGACAGCATGGTTGGGGGCAGGGGAACGAGCCAGGTTGGGAGGTTGGGTTAGGGAAGAAACTGTGGACCAAGAGGTCTCATAGGTTGTGGGCTCGTTTGAAGGAGAGGAGGGGTCACTTAGGGAAGATGTGTGAAGTTGTGTGGTTGGACTGGAGTCACTGGAAGGCTCGGAGAATGGTGCATTGGAAAGGTAGGGTGGTGGAGTGGTAGATGAGGGGAAACAGGAGATGGGAGATGGCAGGGCAGGTGTGGTGGGAGGAGAAGTTGAGGTATGAGTGTGAGTCTGTGTGTTTGTAGTGGATAGAGAGAGAGAGAGAGAGAGAGAGAAAACAACTTGTTTTAAATCTATGAATGAGAGAAATACAATCACAGTACCAAATAGTAATGCTTATATGCCAACAGAATGTACGAGCATTTTAGTTAGGTCATAAAGTAAAAATAAAAATACTCGGAGTTACAGAACCTTCCTACTTATTGGAGAATTCGGCATGCTTTCCACATAGAATATAAAGTAAGCATACATAAAATTATCGATATTTTTGTTAATAATCTTGATTTATGTTTGTAGATGTGTCGAGCAATTAATTACACCAACTTTTTATGTTTTGTAGAATTGCATAATAAGCCTTGACTGCTTCTATTATCATTTGCACAAAATAGAAATATTTTGCCTCCCAGATTAATTAATCTACTTTTACTGTTTTGAATGGCCCATCATTTAATTTAAATATGCTAATGGATTAGGTAATTACTGCTAAATAAATCATGGTTAACTGTTAATCATTTTAAGTTCTGTAACTCCCAGCATTTTTATTTTTACTTTTTATTTCTTACTTTATGACCAAGCCAAAATACTCCTACACTTATGCCAACAGTAGCCTTTCTCTGCCATAGAGAGGCATGTACCACTAAGTATTATAACTATTCTAATTGTATAAACTAAATTTTTCAGTAATTTTAAAGGTTTTCAGAGGATTATCATGGAACATCAATTGGTATATCCTTATTTACTCTTTTGCTCTTTCTTTCTCTTTTCTTTTTCTTTATTTTTCTGCTTTGATGAAGTTCCACTATTTGCAATGATAATTATTATTGTAATAATTAAGCCTGATTATGCCCAAAATAGTGTGAAAAGAAACTGCTTTAAGATGAGATATTGTCTTTTTATAATCAGTAAATAATAACTGATGTCTATCAAATATCAATTTTATCTCCATTATCTTATTTTTCCTTAAATATAAACTTTGGTTTATTCCTTTCCTTACTTATCATTTATTAGTATTAATACTAATACTCATAATTACATATAGAGATGCAGCACGGATGTTTGTCAGTGAAGAGGTCGCGGATTTTAGCGAGGAAAATATTTTGACAAATTAAACTTAAATGTTGAAGTGAATCGAACGGCTTTTGTGTGTCTCTTAAATGGCTTACAAACACCTTCCACGCTGCAATTGTTTTCGTTCCAGCACATGATCTCAGATCAAATCACTTGCTATGCAAGTACACTTCCGTAATACATATAGGTAATACACCAGTAATTCATTGGATACAAATATCCCTTAGACAGTTTTTATAACCTCTAATTGAACTCACCTTTGCTGGCGCCTCACTATCTATCCTCCTTCCACATGACTGGTGTCCGGCCAGCCATGATCTTTCTTTCTTGGCCTGACTGCCAACACTTCTTATGTTTATCTCCTATGTCCTGCTTTTAGCCTTTCACTTCATACTTGCCAGCTCAATTGGATTCGTTCTTAGTCGAAAGATACCTGTTGTTATTTTCTTGTTATTTGTATTCATAATTGTGTACCATATTTTCTATTTTTTGTCTTTTTGTGTACCATGTTCTCCGTTTTTTTATCTTTGTTGCAGTACACATTCACTAGCTTCCTTTCAAAGGGGTCTAATGCTCTTAGCTTAGACATTTTTTAAGGGCAACCAGATCGTAAAGTGTAACTTCCCAAAACAGTCATGACTTCTGGTACTTAACTGAGGAAAGAAGACTCAAATGACCCGTCTTTTTTTTTTGCCTGTCCTTCTAATTGTTGTTTCTCTTTTCTGCCTTTGTATCATCTATCTGTCCGAATGTTTTATTGTCCTCTATTGCGTTTTGTTCCATTTATATATATATATAATAGAAGACACTTGCCCAATGGACTGAACCCAAAACCATGGAGTTGGGAAGCAAGCTTCTTACCACACAGCCATATATGTACGTGTATATATATATATATATATACGTGTATATATATATATATATATATATATATATATATATATATATAAATGGAGTTAAACGCAGGTGTTATGGTGTTATTCAAATTCTTTTACTTCTGACATATGTTTCAAAGACAACATTGGTATTATTCCAGAAGGAATAACATGGTATAAAACAATGCAATCTTCTCATCGGGGAAAGTAAGAAGTATTATACAAAACATTTCACCTGAACCCGTAGTTTCTACCTTTATAAATAGGTTGTTACATCCTTGTTACTTGTGTGTATTTTTGCTACCCCGGCAACTATTTATTTATTTCTTTTTCCATGTTATTTGTAAACACTGAATTATATTACATGCAGTTGTATGGGCCAGCTAGGCTCTGTGTGGTACATCCAGAGATCAACGGTTTGAAGTTGATTAACATGGTGTAACTCTGGTAACAAGAAGATGGATGAGTTTTCTTATTGATGGATACTGTAGGCTGGTAGAGTATGAGTAATATTTCACAGAGGCAGAATTGGCATTTACAAATTCCAGGTGAGTAAACAGAGAGCTTATCTAGGAAGCTCCATGTGATGTTAGGGAAGCAGTTTTTATGATCCTGTAGTCTTCAGTTGAAATGGAATCATAAATAATGATAATAGATTCTGAGCAGAAGAAAGATGCCACCATTCTAGACGAAGAAGTGCTGCAGACTCTCTGATATCTCTATAGATAAGGATACAAATTGTTTATGGAGATGACACCATTGACAAGGACAATATGGACAGATGGATGAAGAGTTTTAAAGTAGGGGAAAACGACATTAAAGACAAACCATTCAGTGAGAAACTATTAGCTTCAACTTTTGGCATGAACCACTTGGCAGTGAATTAATTGATTTGCATGACAGATAAATAACAATCCATGAGGTTACTGAACCATTGAGATTGTCACTACAAAATATTACAGGAGATAGTGGAAGACTTTAGGTGTTTGGACACGTATACAAAGAGGTTACTTCAGTAGTTGACACAGTTTTTGAAGAAGAGAAAGATAGAAATCTGCTCTTCAAAGAGGATTTGGGTGTTGAATTCAACGGTGGTGCAAATACATTATTTGTCAAGGAGGTTATGGAGCTGACATTTGTATAAGAGAAGATAGTTTACAATCAGATGTAATTTCAATGATTTCTTTTAATTAATAAAGTTCAGACTACTTCTGCTTTACTTTTGATTCAACTCTCATATTTAAAATATACAAGAAGTAGAATGTAATAAGATCTGCACCTGCAATGATAACCATGCTTATATACAAACATGTGTGCATATACTTACATACATGCATACATATAAGAGATGTTCATTTTTAGTAGGACTGATACGCAGTACCAACCAAGGCTAAAACTATAAATAATAATTATTAGACACAGGAGTGTCTAATTAGGCGCAGGAGTGGCTGTGTGGTAAGTAGCTTGTTTACCAACCACATGGTTCCAGTTTCAGTCCCACTGCGTGGCACCTTGGGCAAGTGTCTTCTACTATAACCTCAGGCCGACCAAAGCCTTGTGAGTGGATTTGGTAGACGGAAACTGAAAGAAGCCTGTCGTATATATGTATATATGTGTATATGTGTGTGTGCGTGTATGAATGTTTGTCCCCCTAGCATTGCTTGACAACCGATGCTGGTGTGTTTATGTCCCCGTCACTTAGCGGTTCGGCAAAAGAGACCGATAGAATAAGTACTGGGCTTACAAAGAATAAGTCCCGGGGTCAAGTTGCTCAATTAAAGGCGGTGCTCCAGCATGGCCACAGTCAAATGACTGAAACAAGTAAAAGAGTAAAGAGACATTAAAAGGAAATTATATCCAATTCATTATAAATAACACTAATTTAATGGTTGTAATTAAGTGTTTTCATTCAGTAAATGACAAATATTTTGAAGTTAGATACATCCAATTTGCAGCAGTTTGAAGAGTGACAAACCTGTGATTGAAATAAGTTGCCAATACATGAGTTTTATTGTTATTGATTGCTATGCACAGTGAGATAGTTTCATTGTCGTTTACAGACCAGGATTTTGAGATATGCATCAAGGTTGATAGATACCAAGTACAGATTGTCTAAAACAAACACAGTCAGCTGGAAGTTGTACAATACATACAATGGTGAGACGAATTATCTTGCAGCTGGAGAAGACCCAAATTTAACATATTGTAATTAACAGTATCAGTAATCTAAATCCTAATTATTTGATAGACTCAATCCTTTGTCTATGCATTATCACACAATTCTTTAATGTATTGAAACAACATTACAAAGATATATATATATACTATATTAAAACTCTGAGCATGAAGCAAACAATAGCGATACGGAATAGTAACATATAATTGCCAACCAAGTGTGGTGTCCTATACAGGACAGTGCTACTGACGTTTATAGCCCTAGGAAGACACCTCCAGCTGGCTAATGACACACGTTCTGTGTCCAATTAGTATTTGTGAGGGGAGGTCATCCCTCTCATCCCTAGCCTTACGGGATACACACGGACTCAAGATTCTGGGTGGTCACTGATCTCAAAAAACTAATGAAAAGCTATATTAAATCTCTGAGTGAGATATAAATAGTAGTGATATGGAATCATAACATATGATTGCCAACCAAGAGTGACATCCTATATAGGATAGTGCTACTGACATTTATAGCCCCAGGAAGACATCTCCTCCAGCTGGCTAATGACACACATTCTGTGTCTGGTTAGTATTTGTGAGGGGAGGTCATTGCTCCTATCCCTAGCCTTACGTGATACACACGGACTCGAGTTTCGGGGTGGTTACCCATCCTCAGCAGGTGTTAATCACCAGCTAGTGATGAAAACTCATCCCACTCACAAAATACTTTATGCTTTTTCCAGCGATGAATCATTGCTGATCTCGAAAAAGGAGAAATAAGCTATATAAAATCTCTGAGTGAGATGTAAACAGCAGCAATATGGAATCATAACATATAATTGCCAACCAAGTGTGGTGTCCTATACGGGACAGTGCTACTGATGTTTATAGCCCCAGGAAGACATCTCCTCCAGCTGGCTAATGATACACATTCTGTGTCCGATTTTACTTTCTGAGTTAACTTTGGCTTTCACCCTTTTGAGGTTGATGAAATAAGCACCAGCTGAGCACTGAAATTAATGTAATCAACTCGCCTCCTACCCTCAATTGTCAGGCCTTGTGCCTATAGTAGAATGGATTATCATTATCATTGTTGTTGTTGTTATATGTTTGGCTTTTGCTTTGTATTTGTATTAGTTGACTCCAAGTCTCACCCAGAGACCTCAAGAGACAACAAGTTAGAAGTGCAGGTTGATGTTATGACTAAGGTGCCATATATTTAGTTTTGCACAGAGTATTATTCTAGAGAATGTTTGTCAAAACATGAGTAAATTAGAAGTTTGTTTTAAAAGTAATTTGATTGTCTAATGTTAAGATGACCATAAAAGGTGTTTATATTTTACATAAGATATGAGCAGTTCTCATGAGCACTATTTTGGGATTTTCTGGTACCAGTGCTAGGTAGCATTCAGCCCCTTTTGCTATCATTCCTAGGGCACCTATGACAACAGGTATTGTTTTTGTCTTGAGGTTCCACATTTTGCCAATTTCTATTTCAAGATCTTTATACTTGCTCAGTTTTTGGTAGGTCTTGACAGATACATTTGTGTCGATTGGGACAATCATATCAATGAGGAGGTATGATTTTTGTTTGAAATCCTACAAAATAATGTCTGGCCTTTATTATTATTATTATAAAGGCCAGGCATTATATTCCTATTATTATTATTATTAAGGCGGCAAGCAAGCAAAACCGTTAGCTTAGTGGCATTTGTTCAGCTTTACTTTCTGAGTTCAAATTCCACTAAGGTAGACTTTACCATTCATATCCTTCTGGATCAATAAAAAGAATAGCGGTTAATCATTGGGGGTCAATGTAATCAACTTAACCCTCTCTGAATTTGTGGCCTTGTGCCCATATTTGAAAACATTATTATCATCATTATATGTTTTGCAAACAACTTGCACATGCAAGTGCTACCAGTTGAAAGCTCCACATACTGGACGCCAGCAAGTGTATGGGGTCATCAGGAGAGAATGCGTGTCATTTTGGGGCCTACCTCTCAATGGCATCAATGCGCACCAGCCCCCCACCCATTTCACTTGCCAGGTTATTATTATTATTCATAATGTACACGAATGTTTTACATTTGGAATCAATGTCCTTGCTAGTGGGTCACAGCCAGTTTCCTTAGACATCAAGGACCTTTCTTACATTCCTTACTGTTCCCAATAAAGTAGATTTCTGAAATCATGCAACTCTCATAGTTACACCAATTTCAATAAGGGAATTGCTAGGTGATGGTACCTAAGGCACCTAAAACAACTGGAATTACCTCTCTCATTCTGTCCAATTTGTTGCATCCAGTGTGTTCCAGTAGATCTTTCTTCTTTTCTTTCATACTACAGTAGCTCGATGATGACTGAGCTAACCCCACTGGGCAGTAAGCTACCTTCCAGGCAAGAGACTTTCATTGTTATCAGTTCCAACCTTATTCAAGTCATCATATAATACACATTTGTATTTGACATTTTCACTCATGGTGAGGGTTGTGGGGATAAGGTGACACAACCACCAGTATCTCCAGTGTTTTTATTAAGACACCATCTCTAGAGAGGTTGCTGACCAAGGCTAAAGAGGCACTCACACCCCATGAAACAGACTTTATCCAGCCAGATGCCAACCTGGTATTTCATATTGTTGGAGTGGGCTAACAGGTACAACTACTTGCCCGAAGGTGACCTGAAGGTCATTATGATTAAGGGTAAACTCATTATTCTCACATCAAGATTCACTACTCTCACATCGAGATTATTATTATTATTATTATTATTATTATTATTATTACCATTATTATTATTAAGGTGGCGAACTGGCAGAATGGTTAGCATGCCAATCAAAATGCTTAGCAACATTTCATCCATCTTTACATTTTGAGTTCAAACTCCACCAAGGTCGACTTTGCCTTTCATCCTTTTGGGGTCAATATATTAAGTACCAGTGAAACACTGGGGTCAATGTAATTGACTAGTCAATATTTCAGGTCTTGTGCTCTTAGTAGAAAGGATTATTATTATTATCATTTTCTGATTGAATTGCATTTTATTTCATCTTCTGACCAGATCTCAGACAGACCTAAGGTACATATATATTAGATGGAGAGAAACTTCCTAAGAATGAGGCCAGTTGATGTCAACACAATTTTTTGAGTCTCATGCATTGTTGGTTTCCCGGGAATCTGGTCGAAAATTTGTCAGTACCTTTCTTGATCATTCCCAGGGCACCTACAACAACAGGGATAGTTTTGGTTTTTAATTGCCACGTCCTACATATCTCAATATCAAGGTTCTTATGTTTCAACAGTTTTCCAAATTCCTTTTCAGAGATTTTCTATCAGTAGGCGCAGGAGTGGCTGTGTGGTAAGTAGCTTGCTAACCAACCACATGGTTCCAGGTTCAGTCCCACTGCGTGGCATCTTGGGCAAGTGTCTTCTGCTATAGCCCCGGGCTGACCAATGCCTTGTGAGTGGATTTGGTAGACGGAAACTGAATGAAACCTGTCGTATATATGTATATATATATATATGTATGTGTGTGTGTTTGTGTGTCTGTGTTTGTCCCCCTAGCATTACTTGACAACCGATGCTGGTGTGTTTATGTCCCCGTTACTTAGCGGTTCGGCAAAAGAGACCAATAGAATAAGTACTGGGCTTACAAAAAAGAATAAGTCCCGGGGTCGAGTTGCTCGATTAAAGGCGGTGCTCCTGCATGGCCACAGTCAAATGACTGAAACAAGTAAAAGAGTAAAGAGTAAAGAGTAGGTACTCTCATGTCAATTAACAGGCATGTTTTTGTTTTACATCTTTGATGACGATGTCTGGCATGTCAGGCACTTATTTGCCTGTCTGTATGTATCTAATAATCCCATAGGGAGAGTTTACGAAAAAAACAAAAGACAAAGACAGGTGGTGTACAAAACAAACAGATGTATACTCTTTTATTTGTTTCAGTCATTTGACTGTGGCCATGCTGGAGCACCGCCTTTAGTCAAACAAATCGACCCCAGGACTTATTCATTGTAAGCCTAGTACTTATTCTATTGGTCTTTTTTGCCAAACTGCTAAGTTGTGGGGATGCAAACACACCAGCATCGGTTGTCAAGCGATGTTGGGGGGAAAAACACAGACACACAAACATATACACACACATACATATATACAACGGGCTTCTTTCAGTTTCCGTCAACTAAATCCACTCACAAGGCTTTGGTCGGCCCGAGGCTATAGTAGAAGACACTTGCCCAAGGTGCCACACTGTGGGACTGAACCCAGAACAATGTGGTTCGTAAGCAAGCTACTTACCACACAGCCACTCTACTCAGGAATAGAAAAAGTCTTTTATGTTTCAAGCCTATGCTCTTCTACGGAAAGGGACACAGAAAAAACAAGGAGAGAAACAAGGGGAGAAAAAGATAATTCCATAGGATGGTAACATTCTCTCCCTCAGTGACTGACTCTGAATGGTGTTCATACCAGTTCTTAGGGTGCAAGATACCATAGTGATAGCATATGCTCCAGTGCAAGTATTGGCCAACTTGATCGTACTTGGTTTTATATTCTGTAGGGGCAATGACCGAGCAACTGGCAATAATGTGGTCAATACTCTCAGGTTTGACATTGCAGAGTCTACACATTGTGTCTGCCTCATTGTGTGTGACATTAGCTTGATAGTTCCGGGTGAGGAGACTCTGATCTTGTGCTGCTAGGATGAATCCTTCTGTTTTGGCTTTCAAACACTCTGCAGCCACTGATGGCTTCTTCTTACATCTACATAAGCTTCTCAGCTCATTTGGGGTATTACCCACACAATGGTTTTTCTTTCCACAATCTTGATATTTCCTGCAAGTTTTCCTGTTTGGCTTTTGTTTTATATTTTTTTTTTGCTACCTTAGTGGTTGGTTTGTCCATCTTATCATCATAATCAGGGAGGTTAAGCTCTCGTTATTGTCATCACCGTTATTGTCATCATCATCATCGTCATCATTATTAAAGTGGCAAGCTGTCAGAATCATTTGGAAGCTGGGTGAAATGCTTAGCACTATTTCACCCATCCTTAAGTTCTGTGTTCAAATTCTGTCATGGTCAACTTTGCCTTTCATCTTGTGCCTGTAGTAGAAAGGATTTTTTTTTTCCTTGAGAGCAGTTCATGCCATCAAAGTGACACTGAGGTAAAATATATGAAGCCCAGTATACACATCATGACTACCCATCTGATAAGGGTACACCAGGTACATCTATCACAACCATATGTGCACGGCATGGTAATCTCATATCAAGGTTAACAGCACATGACCTTGCAGGTGGGGCCTAGTAAGAATTTTCTCCAAGTTGAGCAGCCCATCTCACTCAAAAGGGTTATTTAATGATGTTGAATGAAACACCCATGCTTCCAGACGTGAATTATCCAAACCCAAAAGAATTCCTCTCGACACATGACTGAGATGCTCCCCGACTTCTTCTGCACATGATCAGAGATGCACATATTGTCAGCCACTAAGGGACATACTCAAGTGGTTAAGGTCAAGCATCTGACAAGCAAATCTGTAGTATTGAGCAGAAAATTTTCTGTAACCCATCTTTTATATCAAGACAAAACAATGTACATGAAGATCAAACAACTGACAAGGAAATCTGTGGTATTGAGCATTATTATTATTCACTGCAGATGAAGTAGATGTTATTTACAAGTTGTTTTACCAAAATATACTTCTTTGCTAAAAATTCTCCAAAGGATTGGTTTCTCCCTCCCAGAGAGTCTGACAAAAGAAAAATAAAGTTTGTGTTTTATTTTAGAGCAAAATTTATTTCTTCCAAAATTGTTCATGAATATTTTTTGTCAGCTTCAACCCCCAAGAAACCTGAAAATGTGCAACGTAATGTACTTTACATTCACCAAAACAAACAGTAAATTGCTATTATTTTTACAGCAGCACAAATTATTAATAGTACCAACGAACAATAAAAAAACTCATTTAACATATGATTTCAACTGACTGAGAGGACAGGTTGTAAAAATAGAAATAATGGATATACACAATAGCAGTAAGCACACACATACTACTCCAAATGTATTTATGAAAAACTGAAGAAAACATAAAAATGGCTTTTGAAATGTGAGGTGGAGTACGCTTGTGAAGAAAAAATTCTCTTCACTGATGAAGAACCCATTACTTTTGGAGAATCCATGTACTGTGAGGTGAAGGTAATTAAAATTTCCTATCTAAATGAAATGATATTCACAATAATTCACAAGAATAACAAAATTCTAATCAAATGCTTATACAGTATTATTCAAAGAATATCCAGATAATGTATGATTCTAGAAGTAAATGGGATCACATTTTCAATAACATAAAAAAGAATCTTGCATACACACACATATAAACATAAATACACATGCAAACACACACATACATACGTACATGCATACATGTATAGGCACACACACACTGACCCACACACATGCACACAAACAAACAAAAGGGAACGCAGTGTAAATAATGGACAGAGTCAAGACTATTGAAAAGGTTGCAACATGCAACAAAAATTTTAGAAAATAAAAATAAGAAATAAGTGGAAATTTTACCAGTTAAATAATAAGGCTCTAAAAGAGAATGACTCTCTCCAGACACAACAGAATATTATATTTCAGTTTTGCAGAAAACATAGCTCCCTCACTTGCCCAATAAAACACAGAAACACCTTGTAGAAGATTTAGGGAACTCAGAAAAACAACAATTCAGGTAAATGGAGTTCCCTGATCGATACAAGTAGAAGTCTTTGGCTATAAATATATTATCATAATTTTGTTTTACTTACAGATCGAGCCAAGTTTTGGCTTATAATTGATGCTTTACATAAATAGTCCATGAAAGCTGAGATTTGAATTTAATAATTACATATATAGCACATATGTATATGATACAAATATGATACAGAACCACATTAAAATACAAATCCCAAACTGAAGAAAACACAAACATATATGAATATATTTATATTTATATGATTTTAAATGTAATTTTTGTCATAAATTAGTGATATTGGTGGATATATTTCAATGATTAAGAACCACAGGTTGAAATTCTGGTTATGCACATTTTATACAGGTTAGTTTTTGTTAAATCTTTATGAAAGTTTGTGATGACGACGATGATAACCACGTCAAAGATGATGATGACATCATCAACAACATTGATGAGAATGATGGCGATAATGCTAAATTATTCATTTCCAACATATTTCCTGAGAAATAATTTTTCTCTGTGTAAAAGGAGTTGTAGCAGACATATTTCAAGGATGCTGAGAGAGACGAGAGGGAGAAAGAGAGGGAGAGAGGGGGTAAGGAGAGAGAGAGAGAAACAGACAGACTAACAGACAGATATGGTATTTCAGAAAACAAAGATGGTGACTGAAAGAGAGACAGTGGCGTGGGGTGGGGTGGAGGAGAGGAAGGGACAGTGTGAGAGACAGACATCAATTTTGCTTTGGGCAATCTCAAATTGTTTTATGATATCAAAATCAAATTTTAGAAGACTATGTTCAAAGCCAGTTTATTAACAAGAATTATGCTCAGTAAGTAAGTTTTGGACCACTACAACCTGCAAGACATGAAGATAAGAATTGTAAATTACAATCAAACTTGTAATTTCCGTTTCTAGACACATACACAGGCACACAAACATACGCATATAATTTATGAGTAGACAAATCATTACTCGGAGTTCCACATTACCCATCTCTTTGGACAATTATATTTATGGCTTACAACTATCTGACTATCTTGTTATTGGTGAGCTGGCAAAATCGTTAAAGCATCGAGATAAAATGCCTGGCAATATTTCTGTCAGTTCAATAAAATAAATATCAGGCAAGTACTGAGGTCGATGTTATTGACTGACCACTACACCCAAATTTGCTAGTGTCACTACACTTGAGCTGAGAGAATAGTATGAGTATCCAAAAAAATACAAAGCAGTATTCCTTCTAGTTCTTCACATTTTGGGTTTAATTCATGTTAAGATCAACTTTGCCTTTCCTCTTTTCAGAGTCAATAAAATTAAGTATCGGTCAAATACCATTGCCAATGTAACTAACAAAATTTTCCCCTCAAAATCGTTGGTTTATCATTAGTGTGTCACACAAAATACTTAGTGGCATTTCTTTGGTCTCTCTAGATTCTCAGTTCAAATTCGACTGAAGTCGACTTTGCCTTTCATCCCTTCCACAGTTGATAAAATAAGTACCAGTTGAGTACTAAGATCAATGTAGAGGCGCGTGGCTTAGTGGTTAGGGTGTCAGCATCATCATCGTAAGATTGTGGTTTCGATTCCTGGACCGGGTGACGCGTTGTGTTCTTGAGCAAAACACTTCATTTCACGTTGCTCCAGTCCACTCAGCTGGCAAAAAGGAGTAACGCTGTGATGGACTGGTGTCCCGTCCAGCTGGGGAACACATACGCTATAGAAACCGGGAAACTGGGCTCATGAGCCTGGCTAGGCTTTAAAAGGGAGCATTTATTTATTTGTGGAGACACATGGCCTAGTGGATAGAGTGGTCGAGGGATCGCGGGTTCGAATCTCAGACCGGACAATGTGTGTGTTTATGAGCGAAACACCTAAGCTCCACGCGGCTCTGGCAGAAGGTAATGGCGAACTTCTGCTGACTCTTTCGCCACAGCTTTCTCTCTCTTTCCTCCTGCATCTTGCAACCCACCTGCAATGGACCGGCCTCCCATCCAGGCCTTATGAGCCAGGCATGGCTCAAGAAGGAACAAACAACTAGGATCAACGAGACTCCTGAGGACTGAACTTGCTAGCATTGTGCCAAAATTTAATATCATCATCATCATCATCATTATTATTATCATTATCTTCTTTTAATTCTGTTTCCATATCTTGCTGAGTGTCTTCTCAACCTAGGCCAAAGAAACTCACTGTATACATTGGAAGGCCATCAAAATAAATACACCAGCTTGTTTATTTACAAAGTCATGTGATAGAAAAAAGGAAGA
Source organism: Octopus sinensis (assembly GCF_006345805.1). Lineage (NCBI taxonomy): Eukaryota > Metazoa > Mollusca > Cephalopoda > Octopoda > Octopodidae > Octopus > Octopus sinensis. Next base: position 1,868,549 of record NC_043011.1, on the reverse strand, counting down.
AAGACAGAGGAAAGAAGGGAAAGAAAAGAAAAAATGAAAAAGAAAATAAGAGGGAAAAGGAAAGAAAATTCAATGCTCTTTTCAATACATGTGACATACCAGTTAAGTCAATTTTCTGCACTTCCTGCACGGATGGGATCATCTTCAAATAATTTTCAGTTCCCTTTTTGATCATTCCAAGTGCTCCTACAATCACTGGTATTGCAACCGTCTTGAGATGCCACATCTTTTTCAATTTCAATCTGCAAATCTTTATATTTTCTGAGCTTATCAAATTCTTTTGCTGAGATATTTTGACCACAAGGTATACTCATGTCAATCAATAAACAGATTTTATAGTTTTGGTCTTTCACAACAATATCTGGTTTATTAGCTTTTATGATTTGGTCTGTATGTACTGGAAAGCCCCAGAGAATCATTACATTTTCTCACTCAGTTACAGTCTCAGGATGGTGCTCGTACCATTTGTCAGCAGTTTTGATTTCATAAAGTCAACATATTATCCAGTGTAGATATTGGCCAACTCTGTCATATCTAAATTTATACTCTACTGATGCTAAAACCTTACAGCCAGAGATTAAGTGGTCCACTGTTTCAATCTCATCAGTGCAGTATTGACACTTTGGGTCTTTTGCATTTTTCATCATGCTGGTTTGGTAGTTCCGGGTCAATAAGCTCTGATCTTGAGCCGCTGAGATAAAGCCTTCACTCTCTACTTTTAACCCTCAGCTTCATAGCCACTGATGGGTGTGCTTCTGGTCTACATCAGCTTGTTTGCTATGGCCCACATATTCACCATGCAGAGGTTTTTGTTCCCACCTGTCAGCCAATTGTTCAAACGCATTTTGCTTTGCCATTGATTTCATCTTCTTTGCAACAACAGCAGCCTCATTTCCATCCTGTTGTTCAATCTAGATATTATGCATGCACTCACTGGTAAATTTTTTGGTCTTCTTCATGACAGAATGAAGCTTCTTATGTCTCTCATAGTTTTTAACAAGTTTTAGTATCCAGGCGCAGGAGTGGCTGTGTGGTAAGTAGCTTGCTTACCAACCACATGGTTCTGGGTTCAGTCCCACTGCGTGGCACCTTGGGCAAGTGTCTTCTGCTATAGCCTATAACAACTGGAACTACAAAGGAATTTAGGCTAAATCCTTGTTGTGTACATTTAACTCAGATTTTGGGACTCTTCTGTGACATTCCTTCTTGATTTTCTGTTTCATTCTTGCATGCTGAATACCAGAGCCCTCATTTATTCTGAGGTATTTGTAAGTTTGTTCCTGCTCATGTTGTTTTATAACTTTGCCAACATCTAACACCACTGAATGTGAGGTCTTCAATTTCCCTTTCTAGAAAGTAGCCTTGGCACATTTATCAAGGTCAAATTCCATCTCAATATCATCAGTGAGTGCTTTCACATTACACAATAGACTTTCAAGCTCATTATCATCTTTGCTATAAAGTTTTAAGTCATCCATATATAAAATGGATGGTTTATTTTCTTGTAGTCAATTATATACCCATACCCTGTTCTGTTAGCTTCACTTGTAAGGGGCATTAGGACTATGTACAAAATTAGAGGTGAAAGTGAATCACCTTGGAAAATGCCACAGTTGATATTAATATTGTTTGTATTCAGTATTCCATTAGAGTGGTATACTTGGAGATTTATATTCCACACTGACATGTTGTGCTTCAGGAAGTCTGAAATAACAGGAAAAATTTTGAAGATATCCACTGATTTCAAGATCCATGAATGCAATATGCTGTCAAATCAATCTATGTGGAACTGAGATTTCTGCATTTGTTATCACAGTTCTCAAGGATCATTCTATTGATTAGAAGTTGATCTTTGCATCCATATGAGCCCCATCAACCCTTTTTTGGTCAGTGGGAAAAATATCACTCTGTTCTATAAAAGCATGTTTTCTCCAAGAGGAAGCATGTTAAAATTTTATGTGGTAGATAGACAGGTTATGGGCCAATAGTTTTGGGGAAATCTAGTTCCATTATTCTTTGGAAGTAGGTAAGTGATAACACTTGCTAACAATCAGGTGTTTTCTTAAAAGAGATATATATAAAGCTCACTTGAGAAAAGATGATGGTTTTTATACATAGGAGACAACCCAAGTTTTTAGTGGGGAGATAACTCCATTTTTAATAGTAAAAAATGCACCTCAAAAAGCAACTGAATGAACACTACTGAATGAACAAAAAGAATATATATTGATTATTTTAACATTTTAATGAACAATTAATAGTAGAAAAAGATTTCATAACATGTGACAAAATTCTTTTAAATATCAACAACATCTACAACACTTGTACAGAGATAAACTTGTGGAATCGTTCATATTGCAGTTGTTTAAAGAAGCTAGTTTTGCTACCAAACAGAAATTTTAGATTTAACAGTTCCAACACATAAACTACTTGGGAGAATTTTTTGAAACTACACGGTGTCTTTTTATTGCAGAAGCTAATTCAAGAGAGAGCGAAAATATTTTATGTAACTGTTGACAGCATTATCTGGTAAATGTTGAAGCTGCATTTCAAACATGGTAATGGGCCACTCCTGAAACCCACTTATTCTCTATCCAAACTCCAAACAGAAGCAAACAAATTCATTTAGAATATTTGAATTCCTGACACTTTTCAACAATCAACTGCCATCTCTCTCATTCTCTCTCATTCTCTCATTCTCTCTCTCTATCTCTCTCTCTCTCTCTCTCTCTCTCTCTCTCATACACATGCACATATCATCATTATCATTTTAATGTCCACTTTCCCATGTTCCCATGAGTTGAACAAGATGTGTGGAAGCATATTTTACTATGACCAGATGCCTTCCCTGTTGCCAACCTTTACCTGTTTCCAAGTAAGGTAATATTTCTCCATGACCAGACATATTCTCATGGATGATTTGGAAGGAAGGACACCACTTACATGGCAGTGACTCACATTCCCAACTATTGTGCAAAGTCAAAGCAAGGAGACAGAAACACACACAGATGCATGCATACAGGGTGTGTCACCTATCTAAGAACAAAACTTTTACAAACCATATATGGCTCAAACCTCAACTAAATATCCTCTCATTTTTCAGCCCCAAAATGGAAGCTTCAAATCAAATCTATGTGATGAAAAGGCATTCTGTTTTCATTGACACATCAGCCATTGTGATTCTGAGGCTATAACTTTGTTAAATGTGGCCAGGTCCATCGTGTTTAAGATCTGAAAAGAACTCCTGACCTTTTGCGGGAATGTGTCTTCCATGCCCAAAATAAAAGGAAATATTTTCAATGGTCAGTCATTGACAGAAAAGTCAGATTTGCTCAGCAAGTCTAGGCTTCGTTAACAAGAACTCCAGCAAGTAAATGAGGGCTTATTGCCAAGCATATCCATGTGTTGGAGTCAACAATTAGATGTGCAGTGCATCAAAACAAAGTACAAATCCTATGTTATGAGAAGAAGGAAGTACATGCCCAATAAGTCTCAGAAGGACTGTATGAAAAGGTTGAAATGCTTGATGAACAACCTCAAGCACCAAGAGGAGCCCAACATACTCAGGTCCTGCTCAGAACTTTGTTAAAAAACAAAAAGTGAACTGGAGAAATGACTGATGGCTTTGTGCCAGCTTTAGAGAAATCCCACTGTTATGTACACCAAGTTCACATCATCTGAGATAGTCTTGGAGTTGTGAGCAGTAAGAGCTGTGTCATACTCCCAGATTTTTTTCCCACAGGATATTAGGATCAATGAGGCAGCCTACATCAAGATAGTTCGATCAATTGTCAAGCCCTCACAAGGTTTTGATCAGGCCATGGCTATAGTAAGAGACATTTCCCCAAAGTTCCACACAGTTCCATGTGGTTGGGAAACAAACTTCTTGACATATCTCTCTCTCTCAACATATACATACATGTATGCATACATATATATATATATATATATAATATATATATATATATATATATATACATATATATATATATCTGTATGTATGTATATATAACTGGAATAAATGCAACAGAGGACAATAAAAACATTCAGACAAATAGATGATACAAAGGTAGACGAGAAACAACAATTAGAAGGACAGGCAAAAAAAGACAGGTCATTCGTGGCCTTCTTTCTTTAGTCAAGTACCAGACGTCATGACCATTTCGAGCAGTTACACTTGAGATGGTTCGATCTGGTTGCCCATATATACATACATATATATATGTATATATATATATATATATATATATATATATATATATATATATATATAAAACTAAAGTTGTGTGTGTGTGTGTCTGTCTACTCCGATTTAGATTCCTAACTACTTCCACATTTTGCGGTGCAGTTTAACCAAAAGCGGGTATCTTATAGTCGTCCTTCATATCGATCCCTTCTGGGTATTAGCATGCGTCTACGCTGAGTCTAGGATTTAAAAAAAAATTACCATCATTTTTCCACGTTTTTAATGATTTTTGCTCGGGTTATATAAGGGAAGTAACTCTCTAAAAATGCTTATATAGTTATTTCCCTTACAAACCCGAGCAACGCCGGGCGATACTGCTAGTATATATATATATACATATATATATATATGTATTATATATGTATGTATATATATATGTATATATATATGCATATATATATATATATGTTATATATATATATATATGTATATAATATATATATATATATATATGTATATATATACATATATATACATATATTATATATATATATATATATATGTATATATATACATATATATATATGTATATATATATACATATATATATATACATATATATATATATGTATATATATATATGTATACATATATATATATATCATATATATATATATATACATGTATATATATATACATATATATATGTATATATATATACATATATATATATATACATATATATATATACATATTTACATATATATATATATACATATATATATGTATATGTATATATATATAAATTGAATAACAAATTTAAAGTGCTTGTTGTGTGTATGTGTGTGTAGGAGAGAGAGAGAAAGAGAAGGTGTGTGTTGTTGTTGTTGTTGTGTGTGTCTGTGTGTGAGGGAGAGAGTGATAGCATACATTTTTGATTTATTTTTTCTCACATCTTTTTTGAGTGTATGAGTGATTGACTGAGAGAGAGATAGAGAGAGGAGGAGAGAGAGGGAGAGAGAGAGAGAGAGAGAAAGCAATAGCATAAATTATATTTATTTACTTTTTTGCATCTTTTTTAGTGTGTGTGTGAGAGAGAGAGAGAGAAAGGGAGAGAGTGATAACATAATTTTATTATTTATATAGCTTTTCTGGCATCTTTTTTAGTTAGAGAGTGTGTGATGTGAGTGATTGACTGAGAGAGGGAGAGAGAGAGTTGTTGCCATGTATGTGTAAAATGGCTAGGGTCAGTCACACTCGCACACAAACACATATATACACCCATTATCTGTCATATATACATACATGCATGAATACATATGCAATGCATACATGTTTTTTATGTGTGCTTGTGAGGAAGGGAGAAAATGCCACTGAGTGAAGGTGTGTGTTGTCATGCAATTGTTTTTGGCATGTATGTATAAGTAGCTAAGTAAAATTTACACTATCGCTTTCTCTCTCTATCACACACACCTTCTCTGTCTCTCTCTTTCTCTCTCTCTCTCAGTCAATTACTCACACATACACTGAAAAAAGATGCGAGAAAAAATAAATTAAAAAATGTATGCTGTCACTCTCCCTCTCTCTCTCTCACACACATATACACATTTTTCTGCCTCGCATTCCCCATCAACACACACATGTCCATGTCCTATCTCTTTCACTTTCACTTTATGCTGACTTCAAACAAAATGTACATTTCCACTCACAAAAATAAATAAATAATTTACTGAACGCCATAAGGTAACAGCTGAGCTGTGTGACATGCCTTTGAGTTAAAATGAAAGACTGCCAAAATGGCAAGGCTATTGCCAAAATTTTAAAATAATATTTTAATTTTTTTTTCTTTTTTATGATATAATTGCATTAATTAATATAGATGACATATTTAAACTAATTGCAAATTTGCAGTGTCTTTGATAATTTTTTTCCTTACCTCAATGATGCCAGTGACATATATTAAAAGTCCTCTTATAGAACTAAATTCATAAAACAGTATAGAACTATTTCATCACCTTCAAATTTGAGAAACAAACACTCGTAACTTTTTTTCTTCTAAAACTTCATTGCATGAGATTGATACCATGAAATTCCTCGAATTGAGCTTGATTAAAATATAGTTTGTTTTTAAAATAAAAATGTTAGGCGCAGGAGTGGCTGTGTGGTAAGTAGCTTGTTTACCAACCACATGGTTCCGGGTTCAGGCCGACTGCGTGGCACCTTGGTCTTCTACTATAGCCTCGGGCCGACCAAAGCCTTGTGAGTGGATTTGGTAGACGGAAACTGAAAGAAGCCCGTCGTACATATGTATATATGTATATGTATGTGTGTGTTTGTGTGTCTGTATTTGTCCCCGTAGCATTGCTTGACAACTGATACTGGTGTGTTTATGTCCCCGTTACTTAGCGATTCAGCAAAAGAGACCGATAGAATAAGTACTGGGCTTACAAAGAATAAGTCCTGGGGTTGAGTTGCTCCATTAAAGATGGTGCTCCAGCATGGCCGCAGTCAAATGACTGAAACAAGTAAAAGAGTAAAACAGTAAAGAGTATACTTAAATCCAATTTTTTGCCTTACTTATACTTTTTTTCATGATATTTTACCTCAGAACTTTTTTGATACAAATTTTTGTTGCATGACATCAAAACTATGAAATTCTTCATGCTTTCTTCTATCATTGAAGCTAAGAGAAATATATTTTGCTTTTGAAATAAAAAAGTTATTTAGATCTAAACTTGAATGGTGGCGTTACTTACTCTCTTATAACATTGCTACAAATTTTGATGCAAACTTTTTTCTACTGGACCAAATCTCAATTTTTTAATGCTAAAAAGTAGCTAGGGACCAGCCCTCTTCAAAAATGTTAACAGTTTTCAATTTATGTTATTTATATTATTTACATTTGAAAAAATGTCAAATGTAAATAATGTACATAATTCCTCATCTCTTAAATATAGGACAGTTTTCAATTTGGTTAAGAACTGAATTAGCGACAAAGTTCTGAAGATGCTGCGTGTGAGTAAATTGTGGCCTTAAGAATATTGTAGGTGTGGGGTAAGTAGCTTGCTTACCAACCACATGGTTCCGGGTTCAGGTCTCACCGTAAGGCATCTTGGACAAGTGTCTTTTACTCTAACATCGGGCCGACCAAAGCCTTAAGAAAGGATTTGGTTGATGTAAACTCAAAGAAGCCTGTCGTGTGTGTGTGTATGTATATATATATATATATATATACACACATGCCTGTGTCTTTGTCTTTGCCTCCCACCACCGTTCCACTCCTGGTGCTGGTTATGTTCATGTTCACGTCCCCGTAACTTAGTCGCTCGGGAAAAGAACAAGGCTTTAAAAAATAAGTATGGTGGCCGATTTGTTCGACTAAAATTCTTCAAGGTGATGCCTCAACACGGCTACAGTCTGCTGACAGAAACAATTAATTGATAAAAGATAAGCGTATATGTGTTTACTGCTCATTCGCATGCATGTATTCATAACGTACACAAAAATAAAATATAGTTGCTTACACTAAAAAAAAATTTTGATTGGGAGTTATCCCCCTGAAATTTTCTTTATATGTAGAGTTATCTCCCTTCCTTTATGAAAAATGTGTTTTAAATTACGTTTTGCAATTTAGGTTAAGTAAATCAAAACTCATCAATTTTTATAAATATCGGATCTTTTCGGTTTGAACGGCAATTTTAAACATAGTTTCCACGTTACTAAATACTTTTAAACTTCGTATACTGGTAGAATGTGTTTATAAAACATCTTCCTCTCTTGCCTTTATTGAGAAAATTCTATAGTTTGGAAGATATTTGTTGTTTTTTTTCTTCAGTTTCTGCAATTTCAACCAATCTCTGACGTCTATTGAGGTTAAAAAAAGCATTCTGTGCCATATGAATATGTCCCTCGTTTAAGAAACAGATTGGGTTTATTTACATTTGTGAAGAAAAAAAGATACCCTTCCCCCCACCCCTAACCCTAACCCTAACCCTAAAACAGATTGAAATGAAATAGATCGATATTAGGGTCATAATTATGGGTGACAATTTCATATGACACCGCTAGAAAAAACTGCCGTTCAAACCAAAAGGATCCTAAATATCTAATCTGATAGAAACATCTTAGTTCTATGAATATGTTACCCTCAAGGAGTATGAAATACTTTCTTTTACGTTTTTCTATTGTATTCTGCTTATAATAATTTTTCCTTATTGGTCTATTTACAATGATTCTGTTAATAATCTTGACTGGCTTTTTGAAACTGGAAATGCTTGCTTCGGAATATTCACTTGTTAACGAGTATATGTATGCAATACCATGTTACTGTTCTCTTCTTTCATTAGTTTCACAAAACCTAAAATGGAATAGGATCTTGAATGCTATTATCATACCAAGAGGAAAACTTTAACCAAGCCCCCACCCATACACACCTATATCTTATCATGTTGCTAAAATTTGTGTTTTTGTTTGTCTTTATATGGTTTTTTGTTTTGTTTTTATTATTGTTTTTTTTTGGGGGGGGGGGTTCACCAAGCATTAAACTCTGCAGATAATTAAGGAACTGAAATAACAAATAGAGAGAGTTAAAGGTAGCTGAGTGAAGATCAAAGAATTATGCCACTATGAAATTGTAAGAATGTTTTGTCAATATTTCATTCCATACAAAGAAAGAATATAAATAAGTATTAGTATCATTAGTATCCAATATATTCATTTCCTTTGGGAATTAATTTGCAAATAGATTATTTGGACTTCACATTTACATATTAATCCCTTGTTCCATTGTATTGCACTCATTATCACTCTTTCTCTATCTCTCTCTCTCACACTCACAAAAGAAGAGTGTGTGTGTGTGTGTGTGTGTGTGTGTGTGTGTGTGTGTGTGTGTGTGAGTGTGTGTGTGTTATTTTCTGTTTTCAATTATTGAAATTCTTTTTCTGAGAAAGGAGCGGATTTCTATCTATCTATCTATCTATCTATCTATCTATCTATCTATCTAATCAATCAATCAATCAATCAGAGCTGGCCTTCGGAGGTGCAGGGCCCAACTGTGAACAACTTGCATCAAGGTGTGTATGAAAGTGTATATGTATATATATATATATATGTATGTATGTATGTATGTTTGTTTATATGATATACATGTGTGTATGTGAATATATTCTTTCCCTTTTTTTCCTTGTTTCAGTCATTTGACTGTGGCCATACTGAAGCACCACCTTTAGTTGAACAAATCAACCCCAGGACTTATTATTTGTAAACCTAGTACTTATTCTATTGGTCTGTTTTGGTGAACTGCTAAGTTATGGGGACGTAAACACATCAACATTGGCTGGCAAGTGATAGTTTGAGGACAAACACAGACACACAAGCATATACATATATGACAGGCTTCTTTCAGTTTCCAGTTACCTGGCTATAGCAGTAGACACTTGCCTAAGGTGCCATGCAGTGGGACTGAACCTGGAACCATGTGGTCGGGAAGCAAGCTTTTTACCACACAGCCACTAAAGATAAACCCCTCCACATAGCTTTCGTGGACTTGGAGAAAGCCTTTGACAGGGTCCCCTGATCCCTTACCTGGTGGGCGATGTGGAAACTGGAGATTGACAAATGGTTAATAAGGGCTGTACAGGCCCTATACAGAGAGGCTGTCAGCAAGTTTAGGATTGGCAACGAGTATAGTGAAAAATTCCAGGTAGAAGTAGGGGTCCACCAAGGTTCAGCCCTGAGTCCCCTTTTATTCATCATAGTCCTCCAGGTAATAACAGAGGAATTCAAGACGGGTTGCCCCTGGGAGCTCCTCTATGCTGATGAAACAGTTAAATCATTGATGGAGATATTACTAGTCTAGTTTATAGTTTCCCCCCTTTTCCCAACCATATAACAACATTTATCCTGATCAAACTCCAATCCTACATTCTTTGAGTATGTTGTGACTAAGTCAAGGCTCTTTTTCATCTCATGCAAGTGTCTTCAGCAAGTGTCTTCTACTATAACCTCGGGTTGACCAAAGCCTTGTGAGTGGATTTGGTGGATGGAAACTGAAAGAAGCCCATCATGTATATATATATATATATATATATATATATATATATATATATTCTTTTTTTCTTTTACTTATGCCAGTCATTTGACTGCAGCCATGCTGGAGCACGACCTTCAGTCAAACAAATCGATCCCAGCACTTTTTCTTTGTAAACCTAGTACTTATTCTATTGGTCTCTTTTGCCAAACTGCTTAGTTACGGGGACTTACGCATACTAACATCAGTTGTTGAGCGATGGTGAGGGGACAAACATTGAAACGCACAAATATATTTCAGCTTCTTTCAGCTTCTGGTTACCAATCCACTCACAAAGCTTTGGTTGGCCCAAGGCTATAACAGAAGACACTTGCCCAAGGTGCCAAGCAGTGAGACTGAACCCAGAACCATGTAGTTGGGAAGCAAGCTTCTTACCACACAGCCACTCCTGCACCGCACCTGCATATATATATATATATATATATATATATATATATTTATATATAGAGGGCATTATACATAATGGTCTCTGGCATGTATGTATAATGCCCTCTATATATAAATTAATATGTTCAATAAGAAATAATTATTTTCGAAATTTATTCTCTTATGAGGTTTTCACGCTATCTACCTGACAATTTCTTGTTAAGTTTTCCTTATTAAGTAGTTGTCCTTAATTGCTAAATTTTTATTCCGAACAAACTTTTCCTCTCCCGAAATGCAATTCGTAAAAGTATGCCATTTACAGGATGTAATATATGTAAACTCACCCATGTGCTTCGTTGATGTTGATCAGTTAGCTGATCGGCTTAAGCGGGGCAGGGTCGTTTATTTATGATACATTCAGGCCTGCTGATGAATACGTAAGTATGAAATCACTGTGATACAGGTCTATATTTTTTAAATGTCTTACTTTGAAAAATTGCATTCGGTGGGATTAGTAATATTTTTGGTAGAAATGACTAATTGTCCCTCTTAGCGTGTGGCATGTATGTATAATGCTCTCTGGCATGTATGTATAATGCCCTCTATATATAAATTAATATGTTCAATAAGAAATAATTATTTTCGAAATTTATTCTCTTATGAGGTTTTCACGCTATCTACCTGACAATTTCTTGTTAAGTTTTCCTTATTAAGTAGTTGTCCTTAATTGCTATATATATATATATATATACACACACACACATGCATATGTATATGTATGCATGTATATATATATATATATATATATATATGTGAGTGCATCTTTGTGTCTGTGTTTGTCCCCTCTCCATCACTCGACAACTGATGTTATTGTGTTTACATCTCCATAACTTAGCAGTTCATCAAAAGAGACTGATAGAATAAGTATTAGGCTTACAAAGAATTAAGTCTTGGGGTTGATTTCTTTGACTAAAAACCCTTTAAGGTAGTGCTACAGCATGGCCTGAGTAAAATGACTGGAACAACTAAAAGAATAGATAGATACATACATACATACATAGATACATAGATAGATTAAAATAAAAAATGAAAAAGCAAATGAAAATAATTTGCTTTTCCCTTTTTTGCTTTAATCTGTATCCCCCTGCTCAAGGAGAAGCCACTTGTGGTTGTCCTTGATAGGCAGATCCAACACCACACTCTTCAATTGCAGTTCCAGCCAGAGTTTTAGTGGTAAACCAAGCTGAGCACTTGTAGTACAAACCTATTACATTACGTCAGTTGACAAAAACTCCTTGTATATTCTATATGTACACACACACACGTATATCTGCCTTTATATTCAAATATATGTAATGGAAAGCTTCATAAACATTAAGAAAAGTATGTCCAGTTGTTTGCATACTTCAGTACTGTTTATACACACATATCTTTTGTTGTCATTTTTCTATCATTAATAAAACTGTCAACATTTCGATGATACACACTAGTCCTGTTTCATGTAATTTCTTACTTTGAAATTGGGTTGAAGTGGGTACTTATAAATGATTGAATTGTATTTCAATGGCAAGCATATTATTGTCTGTGGAGAGTTGAACGATACAATTGATCCTGGTTTAATTTGAACTAAAACTGATGAACAAAAATCACCATCATGTTCATACTGTCTTCAAGTGGACAGACTCCTATTTCTGGCAAAGTCACCACTTTTTGTACTCTCTTGCTCTCTGTGCAAGCTTCAGACATTCAGACACTAATTGTGCCACCACTGGCTCATCATACATACCACATGATCTACATGCAGGAAATGTTGCTTCCCCAAAAACATGTCTTCTCTTGGCATTTGTAATAGATTGGCTTTCAATATTCACTGTCGTTATCTCTGTTTCTCTTCCCAACTTATCTTTTCGAAGCTGATCCCAAGAATTCTTACCCCTCACTTCATTTGATACCTGCCAAAATGGCTCCTTAAGGGCTTGCTTCTGTTTTTCTCATGACACCTATCATGTATTGCATCTTTGTTTTCATTATCAATTGCTTTAAGTATTTTCTCCGAGAGGGCCTCCTCTGTAGCAACATTTCCTCAATTGCTTCTAGGTACCTTAGTAAACTGATCTTCTCAAAATCAACTCAATCCAAAAGTGGAAAGTTATCAAGATCGTTGGTACACCAGGCGAAAGGCTTTGTGGCATTTCATCCACCTTTACATTCTGAGTTCAAATTCTACCAAGGTCAAATTTGTCTTTCACCTTTCAGAGTCGATAAAAGGAACACCAGCTGAACACTAGGGTTTATGTAATCAACTAACCCCACCCCCCAAAATTACTGGCCTTGACACAATCCTTTACACTGATAAATTCTATTCCACCAGTCCCTCTTTTCACACGTAATTGATGCAAAACTCACCTTGAGATAGATATCAAACATTGTTAAGAATTTTCTTGTCTTACAGTCTAAGGCCAGTTGATCTGATTTTTCCCACTCAATTATATTTACTTCAGCTTTTTAGCCCCCGAAATCAGTGGCAGACATCACTAGAAAAACTCTTATATATTTGCAAACAGGCCTTGTCTTTCATCGTGATCTGGTGATTACCGCCTGTTGATAAGAGACAATAATCTCGAAACTGGTCCGGTGCGTATCACTAAGGCTTACGAGGAAGGGATGGCCTCCCTTTGCAAATACCTGAAGGGCACAGAAAGTGTGTCTAAAGCCAGCTGGAGATGTCGATCTCCTGAGGCTAAAAAGCTACAGTAACACCCCCCTTTGTGGTTAGCCATATTAAGATGGCTATTATACTTTACATTGTCGAGCGATTACCGTTTACATCTCGTTCTGAGATTTAATAATGCCTATATTTACTTCATATTTAATAATAGATACTGCACTCAAATTTATAGCTGACACTGTGTTACCACCATTCAACTTTGACTTCAATAGTCTCCTTATCCATCTTTTATCCTCTTTTATAATCCCATTACACCAGTAATTGTAGGAGAATAAGAGACAGTAATGAACAATAGTGCAAAATGGATAAAGATTAAAGCAGATTGTGAGACAGAGCTATAGCAAAGAGTTTGCTTACAGGAAAAAGGAAAAATATCACACTTGATGATTAGATTGACGAAAAAGTATGAAAGAAACAAGGAAGTTGGTACTTGTAACCTAAGGCTATTGGTTGCAGCTATCAAAGTAGAAAAACGTCTAGGTTATAAGAAGCATATTGAGGTGGGAAAAATGAAATAATGATAACAATCATCATCATTTCACATCATGGCACAAGACCAGCAGTTTTAGGAGGATAGGCTTAGTTGATACAATCGACACCAGTACTTGACCCATACTTTATTTTAACAACATTTGAGGGATGACAAAGTTGATTTCATTGGAATTTGAACTCAGAACATAAAGTACTGGGAGAAATATGTATGACATTTAATCTGATGTTTTAGCAATTCTATCAATCTATCAGTGATGATGATGATGATGATTGCCTACTTTGATATAATGCTATAAACTTATAAATGACTTCAGTGCATGATCGGTGTCTTTTTCAAAGACCTTGGAGACATACATATAACATAAAAAGTCTCCCTGAGCAGAAATTCAAAACAGAGTGAAGAGAAAATGAGCTAAATATTGTATGATGCAACTAATGGTTGTCTTCATTAGATAACTGGTGATTATTTTGTCAATTCTAGGCCAAATTTATTTAAGTGGTATTTAAATTCAGAATGTGGAAAGAAGAAACTAATAATTATAAGACATTTTATACCACAATCCAGTTTTTCTATCTCCTTACTAGATTGGTCTCAATAATAGCAATTTTGCTGACACTCAGGATTCCCTGGTTGGTTAGAAAAAGCATACAAATTACAGTCACTGAACACTAGTAAATTATTGTGACTTATTTTAACGACACTGAAGGAGAGGAAAACTAAGTCAATACATCATCATCATCGTTTAACATCTGCTTTCCTTGCTGGCATGGGTTGAACGGTTTGACTGAGGACTGGTGAGCCAGAAGGCTGCACCAGGCTCCAGTCTGATCTGGCAAAGTTTCTACAGCTGGTTACCCTTCCAAACGCCAACCACTCTGAGAGCATAGTGGGTGCTTCTCCGTGCCACCAGCATGAAGGCCAGTCAGGCGATACTGGCAATGATCACGCTCAAAAGGTGTTTTTTACATGCCACCTGCATGGGGGCCAGTCTGGTGGCACTGGCAACAACCACAGTAGAATGCTGTTTTTCACGTGCCACTGGCACATGTGCCAATAAGGCGACGCTAGCAACTATCACACTCAAATGGTGCTTTTTACGTGCCGCCAGAACAAGAGCCAGTCAGTAGCCCCAGTAATGATCACACTCGGATGGTGCTTTTAACGGTCCACTGGCACGAGTGCCACTCAGGCGGTACTGTCATCGGCCACGTCAGCGATTTTGATTTCACTTGCCTCAACAGGTCTTTGCAAGCAAAGTTTATTGTCTAATGAATGAAGGAGACTCATAAGTGGGCTGGTTATACACCACTGGCATAGGCCCCGGGGTAGGGCGGCGAGCTGGCAGAATCGTTAGCACGCCGGTTGAAATGCTTAGCAGTATTTCGTCTGCCGCTACGTTCTCAGTTAAAATTTCGCCGAGGTCGACTCTGCCTTTCATCCTTTCGGGGTCGATTAAAGAAGTACCAGTCACGCACTGGGGTCGATATAATCGACTTAATCCGTTTGTCTGTCCTTGTTTGTCCCCTCTGTGTTTAGCCCCTTGTGGGTAATAAAGAAATAGGCATAGGCCCCGGGTTATGGTCTCAGTATAATATAAACTCAAATAATGTTGAAAAAAATCTCTTTAACTTAAACCTTAGAGTTACAGTGTAAAAACTTTTACAGTGTTGTGATTTACAATCATTTTCACAATAGTTTTAGCAAAAATAACCTCCTTATGAATGCAGGCATTATTATGTAGTTAGAAAAATGTTGAGTAAAGTAAATAGACACTAGTTAAATACCGAATTAAAGTAGCTGATTTGTTCACAACTAAACTACTGCACTAATTTACACAGGATTCATTGAATTTCTCTTGAAACGGATTGTCTATTAAAAGAATAAATTTTCTACTAAATAAATTTTATTCTATTTGCTCATTGTATAGTATAAACTTATATCAGGAATTTATAAAGTTTTTGATATGAGATAAACACATCTTAAGATAAAAATGTGTTCGTGTCGCAAGATAAAAATTGCAACACAAACAGCATTAGATAAAGTGAGTCTACTAACAATTTGATAATAAGCTAGAGTAAACGAGAGCGTATTATGCACAAATAACATCCTCATGAATGCAGGCATTGTTATGTAGTTAGGAAAATGTTGAATAAAGAAAATATACACCAGTTATAAGTTAATTCACTTATAATTTCGTGATATTGTATCAAAGTATAAAAATTATCAGCATTCAGCTGGTAGTATTGCTGAAGTCAAAAAATTATTTTGCATTATTTGTTCTGACATTTGACATCCTTAAATTTGAGTCCCACTGAGATCAACTTAACCTTTTGGTCCTGCTGGGGTTAATAAAATACAGTAGCAGTCCAGTATTAGAGTCTGAAGTCAACTAAAAGATGGTCAGCCCTGTGCCTAAACCAAAAGCCATTATTACTGCTGTTGTTGTTGTTGTTGATTTGACTCAGGTTTATTCTTATTCCTGGTAGAATTTATATGGGTAGCAGATTACTACCTGTAAACTTAGGTAACCACAAACTTTCAATAGTCTTTCAAGTGCTTAAAACACTCATGTTCCTAAAAGGCAACATTTTGTAGAAGTCTACAGGACATTCTTCGGATCTTTTCGGTTTGAACGGCAGTTTTTTCTAGTGGTGTCATATGAAATTGTCACCCATAATTATGACCCTAGTATCGATCTATTGCATTTCAATCTGTTTTAGGGTTAGGGTTAGAGGTGGGGAGAAGGGTATCTTTTTTTTCTTCACAAATGTAAATAAACCCAATCTATTTCTTAAACAAGGGACATATTCATATGGCACAGAATGTTTTTTACCTAATGGATGTTATTGATTGGTTGAAATTGCAGAAATTGAAGAAAAAAAAAACAACAAATATCTTCCAAACTATAGAATTTTCTCAATAAAGCCAAGAGAAAAAGATGTTTTATAAACACATTCTACCAGTATACGAAGTTTAAAATTTTTTAGTTACCTAGAATATTATGTTAAAAACTGCCGTTCAAACCAAAAAGATCCTTTATTTTTTATATACTTATTTTATTATGCAGAGGCCCAGGTCTGATAAACTGGAAGCAAAAATTTCTTCTCCTTTTTCCACTATTATAATGAAAAATTCTCCTTTTCAACTAATTTTTAATTGTTTAAGACATTTTAACCCAACACTTATGGTCATTGATACCTTAACACTGTCTAATGACCATTATATATCTTAAAGGTTGTTTTCTTTCATTATGCAGTCTCTGATGATTTGATAATGTCATCTACTGAAAAGGTGTTTTGCTAAACTAACAAATATTTTTGTTCATGAAATGCATGTGGGATAATATTAAATAATTTATGAATAACATCTCCAGTTTTGTTTTATCTCTATGATGTTTCTGTAAATAAAGATGAGTGAAAGGAATCTTGAACATGAGTTTTCTTTGAAGTTTTCTCTTTCAATATATAAGGATGTGCAGGGAATCCTAAATACCGGCTAAATGCCATGCAAAACAAATGCATACATATACATCCTTATATACAAGCAAGTAAAATAGAATATTAAATAACAATCAACATCTGATGTAGATCACAAACATACACACACCCACAAAAATACAAACTCATGTGTGTCTATATATGTATGTTCATGATCTACACATGACCCCATACACACAAATACACACAAAAACACATACATGTGTAGTGATTTATATCTATATACATATATATATATGTGTGGAGGCGCAGTGGCCCAGTGGTTAGGGCAGTGGACTCGTGGTCATAGGATTGCGGTTTCAATTCCCAGACCAGGCGTTGTGAGAGTATATTGAGCGAAAACACCTAAAGCCCCACAAGGCTCCGGCAGGGGGGGGGGGCGATCCCTGCTGTACTCTTTCGCCGCAACTTTCTCTCACTCTTTCTTCTGTAGGCCTGCTCACTTAGCCAGTGAGGTGGTGTCATTTGAAGGCTAAAACAATGAGAAGCGCACTGTGACCAGCGATGTGTAGCAACATCTGATAGCCTGGTTGATCACATGATATATATATATATATATATATATATATAATAATTTATTCTTTTCTCCAAGTAAGTTTTTATATATATATATTATATATATATATATATAATATATATATATATATATATATTTATATATAGAGGGCATTATTATACACTAGCAGTATCGCCCGGCGTTGCTCGGGTTTGTAAGGGAAATAATTATATAAGCATTTTTAGAGATGTAAAGTATAATAGTCATCTCAATATGGCTAACCACAAAGGGGGAGGGGTGTTACTGTAGCTTTTTACGTTCTGAGATTTAATAATAAATTTTAGAGAGTTACTTCCCTTATATATGTCAAAAATGGATTAAAAATGGGAAAAATTGATGGTAAATTTTTTTTAAAATCGTAGACTCATCGTAGACGCGTGCTAATACCCAGACGGTCTCGATATGAATCACGACTATAAGATACCCGGTTTTGGTTAAACTGCACCGCAAAATGTGGGAGTAGTTAGGAATCTAAATCGTAGGAGACAGACACACAACCTCACTTTTATATATAAAGATTTCCTCTATTTACATAATATTGAGGTCTCTTTCTTTCTTTTGTTATCTTACTGTTTTTACCAATATATATATATATATATATATAAATATATATATAGTTACAGAGATGTACTTGCATACCAAGTGACTTGATCTGAGATCGTGTGCTGGAACGAAAACAGTTGCAGCGTTGAAGGTATTTATAAGCCATTTAAGAAACACACAAAAACCGTTAGATTCACTTCAACATTTAAATTTAATTTGTCAAAATATTTTCGTCGCTTTGAGACCGCGACCTGTTAGCACGATATTTTTGTCAGTGAACAGGTCGCGGTCTGAAAGCGACGAAAATATTTTGGCAAATTAAATTTAAATGTTGAAATGAATGTAACGGTTTTTGTGTGTTTCTTAAATGGCTTACAAACACCTTCCACGCTGCAATATATATATACACACATATATATATATGTATGTATGTATGTGTGTATATGTGTATGCATGTATGTGTGTGTGTGTGCATGTCTGTGCTTGTGATTGTCCTCCACCACTGCTTGACAACGAATGTTGGTTTGTTTACATCCCTGTCACCTAGTGGTTTGACAAAGGAAACAGATAGAATAAGTACAATGCTTACAAAAATAAAACTGGAGTTGATTCATTAAACTACAATTCTTCAAGGCATTGCCCCAGCATGGCCACAGACCAATGGCTGGAAAAAGCAGAAGAATAAAAGAATACATTCTCTGCTTTGGTCTTATGTTCAAGGCATGAGAAAGCTTGAGTTTACATGAGAAGGCCTAACAGACCTGGTAGAAACAGCAGCCAAATCTCCCTCAAATCACACCTTACTGTCTTATCTATGTATATATGTATGTATGAGCCTATGAGGGAGACCCCTACATGGCAGCTAGACCTGGTAGAAATAGCAGCCAAATTTCCCCCAAATCACACCTTACTGTCTTATCTATGTATATATGTATGTATGAGCCTATGAGGGAGACCCCTACATGGCAGCTAGACATGGTAGAAATAGCAGCCAAATCTCCCTCAAATCACACCTTACTGTCTTATCTTTCTGCTACTTGGATATAGGTGTTATATTCGTCGTAAAAAACTTTCCTGTCACACACTCACGCATACGCACACACACACACACACACGCACCCTCACACACACACACACGCGCACACCCACACACACCCACTCACACACACGCACGTTAGCTTACAATTTTATTTATATATTTGCGTGTCTATGTGTGGAAAGAGGAAGTAGGAGGCAGAGTGAAAGAATCACTCACTACAGTAAGTCAATTACTTTCATTTTATTCGTTGCCCACTGTGTGTGTGCGTTTGCGTGTGGTGTAAACCAGACTAAGAAAAGCATTTGACACACACACCAGAATGTGAGTTTTCTGTAAATTTTGCTTAATTGGAGTTTAAATTTTAAAAACTGGACCTGGCATGACGCAATGCATTGTACTCTTAAAAATGCTAGGTAAATTGTAATTGAAGAAATCCTATATTGTAGATTTGTATAACTCCCAAAGGGAGGCAGATAAAATCTGCCTTTTATATTAAGAGATACATGCCACACGCTAAGAGGGACAAAATTAGTCATTTCTACCAAAAATTTTACTAATCCCACCGAATGCAATTTTTCAAAGTAAGACATTTAAAAATATGGACTTGTATCACCTGTGATTCCATACCTCTGTATTCATCAGCAAGTCTGGACGTATTATAAATAAACGAACCCAACTCGTCTAAGCCGATCAACTATCTGATCAACTTCAACGAAGCACATGGGTGGGTTTACATATATTACATCCGGTAAATGGCAGACTTTTACGAATTGCATTTCGGGAAAGGAAAAGTTTTCTCGGAATAAAAATTTAGCAATTAAGGACAACTTCTTAATAAGGAAAACTTAACAAGAAATTATCGGGTAGATAGCGTGAAAAACCTCATAAAAGAAAAAATTTCGAAAATAATTCTTTCTTATTGAACATATTAATTTATATATAGAGGGCATTATATATAAATATATAAATTAATATGTTCAATAAGAAAGAATTATTTCGAAATTTTTTCTTTTATGAGGTTTTTCACGCTATCTACCCGATAATTTCTTGTTAAGTTTTCCTTATTAAGAAGTTGTCCTTAATTGCTATATATATATATATATATATATATACACACACGTATAAGCCAATAACAAATTAAGATATTAAACAAATCCTAGAAGACAACCAAAGACTGTTATTTTCATTAATAGTAATGATGTTAAAACTCTTGTTAAAACACTGTAGGTTTCAGCAATCTTTTCAGTCATACAGGAATAATTTTGAACTACCATTTCATAAAGTTTAAACATAATTGCCAAGAGTCAGCTACCTATTCTCCACATCTAATTGGAGCAAATAGAATAACTGGTCTTTCCAGGAAATACATCAACTTACCAACAGTGAATTCCATCAAAACCACATCAGCTGATCACTATACTCTTTTTTTACTTGTTTCAGTCATTTGACTGCGGCCTTGCTGGAGCACCGCCTTTAATCGAGCAAATCGACCCCGGGACTTATTCTTTGTAAGCCCAGTACTTATTCTATCAGTCCCTTTTGCTGAACTGCTAAGTGACGGGGACGTAAACACACCAGCATCGGTTGTCAAGCAATGCTAGGGAGACAAACACAGACACACAAACACACACATACATATATATATACATATATACAACAGGCTTCTTTCAGTTTCCCTCTACCAAATCCACTCACAAGGCATTGGTCAGCCCGGGGCTATAGCAGAAGACATTTGCCCAAGATGCCACGCATCTGAAGCCAGAACCATGAGGCTAGTTAGCAAGCTACTTACCACACAGCCACTCCTGCGTCTTGGGCTTCTTTTCAGTTTCCGTCTACCAAATCCACTCACAAGGCTTTGGTCAGCCGGCCCGAGGCTATAGTTAGAAGACACTTGCCCAAGGTGCCATGCAGTGGGACTGAACCCGGAACCATGTGGTTGGTAAACAAGCTACTTACCACACACCCACTCCTGCACCTTTAACTGCTTAAGCATTTTCACTCAAAATTGTATCTTGTATTAAATGAATTCAAAATTTCTATTACATTTAATGAAAATGAGACACACATGTGTGTGTATGCATAAGGAGAGACAGTTGTACTTAACTGGTTTCAAATTTTGGCACAAGGCCAGCAATTTTAGGAGAGGGCTAAGTCAATTACATTGACCTCAGGGCTCAACTGGTACTTATTGTATCAGCCCTGAAAGGGTGAAAGGCAAAGCTGACTTTGATGGAATTTGAACTCAGAATAAAAAGATGGACAAAATGCTTCTAAGCATACTAGCAGTTCTGCCTACTTGCCATCTTAACAATTGTATTTGTTGTGTATGGTATATGCTGAGCATATTAATTTTAGCTCAATTGTTTGTGCCAGTTTTCTTGGTATCTACTGTATCGTGAAAACTTTAAAAACATTTAGCTTAAATTTAAGTTTGCTATTTTGTATTGAACAACTTACTTCACCAAAAATCATGTTCATCTATCTGTCACATGCACACAATTACAGAAGATAGACAGACAGACAGACAGATGTTTCAGCATAGATAAAAATTTATCCCAAAATAAAAAGTAACAAAATTTCAGTATTTCAAACAAGTATTTGGTAATTATACCAGTTTTAGCAAATCACTAAGTGTATAATGCATCTAATACTTGAAATGAGTTAGGTAACAGCAGATTAGCCATTTCAGTGCAGTATAATATATCACATAAGTGAGCTGGCAGAATCATTAGCACACCAGGCAAAATGGTTAGCGGTATTTCATCTGCCATTACATTCTGAGTTCAAATACTGCCGAGGTCGACTTTGCCTTTCATCCTATCGGGGTCTATTAAATAAGTATCAGTTATGCACTGGGGTTGATGTAATCAACTTAATCCCCTTGTCTGTCCTTGTATGTTTAGCCCCACCTCCCACCCCCGTGTGCAGTAAAGAAATAAATATAATCTTTTCTATTCTAGGCAAAAGGCCCAAAATTTTAGGGGAGCGGGCCAGTCAATTAGATTGACCCCAGTACACAACTGGTGCTTAATTTATTGACCCTGAAAGGATGAAAGGCAAAGTTGACCTCAGTGGAATTTGAACTCAGAACATAAAGACAGATGAAATACCACTAAGCATTTTGCCCGGCATGCTAACAATTCTGCCAGCTTGCTGCCTTTAAGGAAATAAACATATGTCACATAAGTATCTATTTGACTTTGGTTGAATTTTTTTAGCAGGTTGTTATATTAAATTAAAATTGAATTAAATATTAACTTTGTTTTCAATAGTATTGTTGTTCCAGCAACTTTTAATTGCTTCAGAATATATTATTGTTCTATCATAGGCGTCATATGCAGAAAACCAATTCTAGCATTTTCAAACAGTAATATTTCTTATTACTAAAAAAATTGCATATGTGTGTATGCCCTGCTTTCAATGTCCACTGCCTGAACATCTAAAGTTCAGACTTTGCTTAGCAATACGATTTGACAATGTCTGTTATAAAATGCATCTTGTTTTTTTTCTTTTTTTTTTTGTCAATGATTTTTTTTAAGTACAATTTTTGAGGCTTAGGAAATGAAATAATGTCACTCACTCGTATTTTTCATCTTGCTGCATCAGTAATGTTTGTAATCCAAAGAACAAGGATTCCAGTTGTTAATGCTATCAACTGGAGAACTTACCTGAAAGGAAATGGAATGAAAAGTTATAGCATAGACAAGATATAAAACAATTAACACAAATAATTTAGAAATAAGACAATGGTAATATGTTCAATCAAACATTGCTAAGTTTATTCATTGACCACACAGGTGTTCCGAGTTGGAATCCCAGGTAATTTTAGGTTTCTGAGTGCCTTCTGACAAGGTAAATATATTCCTTTTCAGATTTGTGTAGTATCAAAATGTCCCTCACCCTGCCACCGAATATTAACAAGCAAAAGGATAGAGTAAGTGATACCAAACTGCAAAAACAATGATGGAATGTGTTAACAAGATCAAGTTGTTTTTGTTGTTATTCATGAAACCAGCTCTGATAGTCCTAGATGTAAAAAGATGCGGCTGTATAAAAAATGACCAATCATTCTAAGAACCATCTGTAGTTTTCAAATGTACAAAATGGCTTATTAAATTTATAATGCTGCATTTCACGGCTCCTGGAGTCTCAAGAAACCACTCTCAAAGACGATGATGATGATGATGATGATGATGATGGCAGTGTTGTTGTTGTTGTTGTTGTTGTTGTTGGTGGTGGTGGTGGTGGTGGTGGTGGTGGTGATGGTGGTGTTGTTGTTGGTGGTGATGGTGGTGTTGTTGTTGGTGGTGGTGGTGATGGTGGTGGTGGTGGTGGTGTTGTTGTTGTTGTGGTGGTGGTGGTGGTGGTGGTGGTGGTGGTGATGGTGGTGTTGTTGTTGGTGGTGTTGTTGTTGTTGGTGGTGGTGGTGGTGGTGGTGTGGTGGTGGTGATGGTGGTGTTGTTGGTGGTGGTGGTGATGGTGGTGGTGGTGGTGTTGTTGTTGCTGTTGTTGGTGGTGGTGGTGATGGTGGTGGTGGTGGTGGTGGTGGTGGTGGTGGTGGTAGTGGTGGCAGAGTCAGCAAAGTGGCAGCAGTGATGCTGCTGCTGCTGATGATGATGACGACGATGAAGCAACTACAGCAACAGAAACTGTAAATGTTGCCTTCAAAAGATGGTTTGTAATAATTGCACACGTGTAACTTATATTTTCACTTTGTCCCTGTTTAAACTGCCAGAGCTCACAGTTTAATTCTAAATGCTATTCGACAAATGAAAAACAAATGTATGTATAGCAGAGCCACACGCTGCAACTGTCTACCAGGATCTGAGTCTACAAGTCAACTAGGCAGTTGTCATCACTACTCTCCCCCATGGGCCAAAAGCTTGGGTGCTGTGCAGGAGGCAGCTCAAGTTACTAGAACACTTCCACCAGAGATGCCTTCACTCTGTCATGGATACTTCATGGGAGAAATACATCACTAACTACAAAGTCATCCAGCAGGGCAGTGTTCTGAGCAGTGAAACTATATTTATTTCTTTACTACCCACAAGGGGCTAAACATAGAAGGGACAAACAGGACAGACAAAGGGATTTAGACGATTACATCGACCCAGTGAGAAACTGGTACTTTATTTATCGACCCCGAGAGGATGAAAGGCAAAGTCGACCTCGGCGGAATTTGAACTCAGAACGTAACGACAGATGAAATATCGCTAAGTATTTCGCCCGGCGAGCTAACATTTCTGCCAGCTCACCGCTGAAACTATATTGCTACTCAGACAGCTCAGATGGACAGGCCACATTTCACACACAGCCAAATCCAGAATGCAGAAGGACATATTCTATAATAATCAGGACCCCATCAACTCAGAAATGTTTCAGAGACCCACTGAAATGACAGTTCTTCCAGGCAAGGTAAACCTTACAGAGTGGAAGGGAATTACAGCACAAAGAGGGAGGAAACAAGATTGCATCCAAACTGCTACAAGTAATTTTGAGAAGAGCAGAGCCACTGCTGTGGTTGAGAAACATCAAAGAAGGAAAGAGTTATTGTCATGATCTCCAACTGACCAGAGCCTACGTATTTGCCCCAAAAGCACCAAAGCCCACGTATTTGCCCCAAGAGCACCAGAGCCTACGTATTTTCCCCAAGAGCACCAGAGCCTACGTATTTGCCCCAAGGGCACTAGAGCCCATTGATTCATTTTCATAGACTCTTTAGGGATTGCTACTCTTCCTCATGATCTCTTGATCTTCAGACGTGAAGAATTGCCATTGCATCATATATTACTCCTACATTGTTTGCCATTTTCTTTGCTATTGTTATCTCGAAAGCTTTTGTACATAGTGAGGCTGATATTTACACCCATTTCCACGTAACAGGAAAGCTTTTCAACATGTTATTTTATTGTAGTAACAAAAACTTTCATGGCTCTTATTCCTGATCTCCTTTATGCTGATGATTGTGATCTTGTAACCCACACTGAGGAAGATCTGCAGCTCATGATGAACTGCTTTTCTATCATGTGTAACGAATGTGAACTTTAAACAACAAATATCTTACAAACTATAGAATTTTCTCAATAAAACCAAGAGAAAAAGATGTTTTATAAACACGTTCTACCAGTATACGAAGTTAAAAATTTTTTAGTTACTTAGAAATTATGTTAAAAACTGACATTCAAACCGAAAAGATCCGTCTTAAGAAGACCATAATCATGCTACAAGCACCAGGCAAGCCATATAACTTACGATCGATATACATCAAGTGTAAACATTTAGAAGTCATGGATACATTTGTCTACTTTGGCAGCACATTATCTAGATTTAATACATTTGACAAGGAAGTCAATTGAAGATTTGATGCATTTCTAAAGCTTGAATCAAGGCTCTGGTTGCAACCAGACATCAAAGGAATTATGAAAGTTGAAGTTTATCAAGCATGTGTCTTAAAAGTGTTATTATATGGATGTGAGACCTGGACAACCAACCACAAGCATATCCACCATCTCAAGTGGGTCCACCAGCAATGCCTGCACAGTATCATAATGATCTCATGTGTCTGATGCGAGAGTGCTGCTGTTGGCAAAAATTACGAGTATCCCATTGTTGATTATGAAACACCAACTTAGATGGTCTGATCATCTTGTCCTTTTAGGGGACACTCACATGTCCAAACAGATGTTGTATGGTAAGGTAGAGCAAGGAAAATGTCTCTAGAGCAAGCCATGCAAGGGTTTCAATGAGAATCTTAAAAACACACGTAAAAAATATCAATATTGATACTAGCACCTGGGAAGATCTTGCATCAAATAGGGAGTTGTGGAGGAATCTGATTGCTATTGGTGTTAAGGGGCAACAGAGTTGCATATGCTGTGGTGAAACGTGCTGATAAATATAGGGGATATGTTAACCCCCTTCTGGAGCAGAGCATGATAGAGCTCTTTTGTGTGATTAGTGTGGTTCTCAAAGGCTTGGCCTACTCAGCCAAATGCATGGTCACAGAGGTGACCCTCATCTACCAATGTGATATACGGCATCATCTCTTGTGCATTTTGTGTAGCAGAGTGTGAGAACTCCGAAACGTGGTCCTTTGCTATTCATAAGACCTGCAGAAGAGAAAGAAGGTCAACCCCTGACACCAAGAGCATTGACGGATGGATGAATGTGCATCCAGGCTCAGCAGTTGCGTAGGAAGTCGGGGACAAGAAACAGGAAGAAAGAGGGAGAGAAAGTTGGAGCGAAAGAGTACAAGAGGGGTCGCTACCACCCCCTGCCAGAGCCTCGTGGAGCTTTAGGTGTTTTCGCACAATAAACACACAACGTCCGGTCTGGGAGTCGAAACCTATTTCTTTACTACCCACAAGGGGCTAAACACAGAGGGGACAAACAAGGACAGACATACGGATTAAGTTGATTATATCGACCCCAGTGTGTAACTGGTACTTAATTTATTGACCCCGAAAGGATGAAAGGCAAAGTCGACCTCGGCGGAATTTGAACTCAGAACGTAACGATAGACGAAATACGGCTACGCATTTCGCTGGCGTGCTAACGTTTCTGCCAGCTCGCTGCCTTGGGAATCGAAACCGCGAGTCCACTGCCCTAACCATTCAGCCATTGCGCCTCCTGCTGCTGCTGCTGCTGATGACTTGTAGGCTCTTTGCAGACCTTAGGAGATATATCAGTGATGACATCTCATATGGCTCATATGCAAGGAGTTTACAAGGTGCCTCCAAGAGTGGAATGGTTCTAAGAAATAGTTTTATTATATCATGAATTGTTTTCCACTATGTATATATATGTTTGTATATGCATGTGCACACACACACGTGTGTGTGTGTGTGCATGCATGCATGCACGTATGTGTGGAGTTTGAAGATCTTCCAACTGATTTGAGATATTAACGTGATAAAATATAATTTTAGCTTGGTGTATAAATTTTTGTAGCATATTTTCAGTTATACTGCTTTTATAATCCGTTATATATATATATATTGTTTTAATAGACATTTTGCTTCCATATGTTTCTTTATTCTTGCTATTCATTATATTAAAATGTACAGCAAATAAATGTGACTCGTTAATATCTTTAGTATTAACATTTTTCTTCACTGTATTATATATTACAATATGGTGAGACTATTTCTTCAAAACCAAAATCTTTCCTTTTAATCATTAATCAAATTATTGTAGCTGTCTACAATATATTGGTTTGCTTTAGTTTACTGAGTTTTCATATTTCTAACTCAAAATAATTCAAATTTAATGTGATGTACATATTGTTTTCACTTTTATTCACATCACAGCACAATGTTTTAAAAATCTATCACTTTTCATCCTTAACCCTTTCGTTACCAACCCGGCTGAAACTGCCTCTGGCTCTGTTTTCATAAGTTTTGAATTAAAATCTTCCACCAGACTTTAAGTCACAATTTATGTTCCTAACACTAGATTCATGATAACTAAGGGATTTTATTAAATTCTTTGTTATATTTAAAATAATTGAAAGAAATACAGAGCATCCCAAAATAAATACAGTAATGAAAGGGTTAAATAGGTAACAAACTTTCCACAAGGAGAGCACCCAACAGGAGAGGGGTTCAGAGGAAGAATTCCCATCCAACAAGTGTTTCAGCCCTTATACCTGACACTTACTGGAGCCAGGCCCATCCAAGTCATGACACTTAGGTGTCCTCCTGCTGCTTTTCAAAATCCTGTCTCCAGTAGGATTTGAACCAGGGTCATTCTGTTTGTGAACTTGTGTCCCTATGTCTGTGTTTCAGCCCACCAGGCCACTCGGACTGACAAAGGAACCAATTCTCCTTCTTCTTTATATTTCCTATAAATAACCAATGGAATCCACAACTAGGTCCATTGGTCAGTTCTCTTTGCCCATATGCACATTGAGCTCTTTTCAGCAACACCAGACAAGCATTTAATTGTGGCAGTTCTTCTGTGGCCATTGATACCCAAATGCCCTCGAGTGGCCGAACAGGTTGATGCAACCACGAATCTTCATAATCCAACTTTATTCAGTTTGTTTATATGATTAAGAAGTTCATTTCTCAGTCACAAGGTTTCAGGTTTCATGTGACTACACTGCACTTTGGGTCTCATCTGTGGAATTAACCAATGCTTCATGAAAAGGATTTGTTACATGTGTGTATGAGTCTGTATGTGAGTGTGTGTATGTGTGTGTGTGTGTGTATTTTTATGTGAGTGTGTGTTTGTGTGTGTGTGTGTGTGTATTTTTATGTGAGTGTGTTTGTGTGTGTGTATGAGTCTGTATGTGAGTGTGTGTGTGTGTGTTTTTATGTGAGTGTGTGTTTGTGTGTGTGTGTGTGTGTATTTTTATGTGAGTGTGTTTGTGTGTGTGTATGAGTCTGTATGTGAGTGTGTGTGTGTGTGTTTTTATGTGAGTGTGTGTTTGTGTGTGTGTATGAGTCTGTATGTGAGTGTGTGTGTGTGTGTTTTTATGTGAGTGTGTGTTTGTGTGTGTGTTTGTATGTGAGTGTGTGTTTGTGTGTGTGTGTATGAGTCTGTATGTGAGTGCGTGTGTGTGTGTGTAAATGTACATATATGTATGTGTATGTATGTAATTTTAGGTGCAGACATAGGTGTGTGGTTTAGAAGCTATATGACTTTAGGTTCAGTCCCACTGCACAGCACCTTGGGTAAGTGTCTATGCAGGCCAACCAATGCCTTGTGAGCAAATTTGTTATAAAACTGCTTGGAAACCCCTCGTGTGTGTGTTTGTGTGTGGGAACATATATAATTGTGGTGGTACATGGGTTAGTGGTTATGGTGTTGCACTTGTGTCCATAAGATTGTCTTGATTCCTTAATTGGGCAATGCAGTATGTTCTCAAGCAAAACACTTCATCTCATATTGCTCTGGGCCACTTAGCCTGCAAGACTGAATAATCCTACAACAGACTGGTGTCCACTCCGGGAAGGAATATTCAACACACCACACAATCCAGGAAACTGATCCGGGTGTAGAGCCGTTTTGTTTGCGCCCACTATGCCCCAGGCGCCCCGTATGAAACCGCGCCACCAGACGACGGCCTGACGACACGCGAGAAGGCTGCACGCATGGGTTCAGCAGTGGCGGCGTCCGCCACGAGCACTTTTCGCCGCGAAGGCACAACATAGGCGACGCAACGGAAAGTTGCAACAGAGGAGAGAACACGCGCGTAGAAAGGACATTTATTCAATTTTTGATGTGTGTGTGTGTGTATGCGTGTGTATGTACAGTTGTGCACGTGCACACGTATATGTCTGTCTGAACCTTAATCTGTCTGTCTGAACCTTAATCTGTCTGTCTGTCTGTATGTGTGAGAGACTGGTTGAGTGTTTCTTTGTTTCTGTTCATCCTCTCCCCTTTTTCTCCCGCAGCTTCAGGATCTTTTGGTGGGTCACCATTGTTTCCCACTTTTCTTTTTCTCGTTGAGGAAGTAACTGTTTCCTCGTTCTGTTTCTCTCCCTCCATTGGGGGAGCAGGGAGAGGTTCCAACATTAACTGCTCCAGGATCCTACTTTGGTCCATGGGGCAGTTCTTCTTAATGTGGCCAGTCTCTAGGCACAGGTGACACTTGAGGGGGGCGTCCCTCAAGCATCACTGGATACCTGGAGCCGGCCATCCTCAAAAAGTCCGGGAAAACCTCTCCTCACTGCTTGACAACCAGTACTGGTTTCTTTGCAGTGATTTGACCAAAAAGACCAATCAAATAAGTACCAGACTTAAACATTTGTTCGAGGATCAATTTGTTCTGCAGATGTGTTTATGTTTATATTTACTGGTGTAAAATGTTTTCTTTTCTGCTGACAAATAATTTAATGTTTCAAAAGAGATCACTAGTGCTCCAGCTTTCCGTCAGACTTTGTCTTCATATTCCTTGAAGAATGCAGAGTTTTCTTCTCTTGAATTAGCTAAATTAGATTTCAACAATTAGAGGCATTGTTTATGTCATGATTAATTAAATGTGAACTGCTTAACTCAAGGTAGTGTGAGTAATCTGCAACTATTAACTGAAAATTTTGTTTAATGTAAAGCATTGTAATCAATGTTTCAGCTTTTTTTTTTTGTATGAAATATTTCCTCAGATAATATACACATACAACTCTAGTCATCAAAATAACTGTATGATTCAGGGGAAAAATTGGTTTCTAAAACTGAAGGAAATTAGTAATTAATTTGTAATTAATCTTAATTAGTAATTAATCTTTGGTTTTATTTGTAATTAGTAATTAATCTTTGGTATTATTTGTTTAACTCTTTAGTATTCAGATAACTTTTGTTAAATGTAAAACTTGTTTATCCACATTGTTTTGAATTAATTATTTCAGAGCTTCAGGATTTCAATGATATGACTGTTTATTTCTGGAATGTTTATTTCAAGAAAGGCTGAATCTGGCCAGCATGAACATAAAGCAGGTAAAATATATTGGCCAGATACGGTCAGTTTAAATGCCAAAGGCTTAAGTCATTAATGAACTTGCTGCTAGTTTATCGAAGATAAACAATTCCAAGTGGGACTGAACCCGGAATCATGTAGCTGGGGAGCCAACTTCCTACCAGACAGCCACTTCTGCACTTCTGGAGAATTCCTTAAAATGTCCAAAACCACATAGCTGTAAGTAGATATAGCAATGGTTTATCGTTCTAAGCACCAGTTGTACTCTTCAAATATACAAATGGTTTATAAAATCACAATGCTGCTTTAACAGCTCCTGGTATGTACACAGGTTTACATCGGAACTGGTTTTGATGAGCAGTCGTGAGTTATGAAAGTAAATACAACAGTATATTCCCTGTTAACTTCATGTTATACTAGCATTCCTCACCGGAGTATTTAATTGTTAACAAATGGACGTTAAAGGAGAAACACCTAAAAACAGATTTCTTGCGAACATGACTTCAAAAAAATAAGTTTCTAAACGAGTAACTGTAGTGAGGCTGATGTGTGTGTGAGAGAGAGCGACAGATAGACAGAGACAGACAGACAAAGAGACAGTCTCTCCGTGTGCGTTTTTTGTAGTTACACAAATCAGCTTCGTTCATCTACAATTTAAGCAGAAATCCAGATATTTTTTACAACTGTTGCAAGGGAAATAAATCAATGAAATCTTTGAGAATTACTTCCCTTTAATTGTGTAAATTTCAAACGAATTGCATCTGGACTGTTGGGACGTTTAAGATTTTCTCTACTTTTTAATGGTTAAGATGTTCTTCTGAAAATAAGATATTTAACTATTCATCCCAAGGTCATGATTTCAAATCTGAGGCAAACATTTAATTAATGTTTTACTCTGCTTTATTTCAAATCAATTCTCATTTTTTTAAAGTTATTTTTTTTATCAAAGATGGGATTGGCCTGTGACTTCTAAAATTCCAGCTTCACTTAACCTGATGTGATTGAAGCAGCGGATGTCCAATTTCAACATCTGCAGGTCAGTACCCACAGGAAATACGTAGAGAAAGAGGGAATAGTGAGAACGAATTCTAGTAAATAGTGCTAAAGTGTGCTAAAGGCAACCATTTAATGACCCGGCAGTGGCGGTAATGGTGGTGGTAGTGGTTGTGGTGGCGACGGCGGCGGTGGTGGCGGTAGTAAACCTGGTGGCAAGTTAGGTTTACCATTATTGTGTTCTGTCTTTCACTTTACCATTAAAGTCCAGCAGTAGTTCTAATGTTAGAATTCATGTTGATGGTTGATGTGTGCCGTAGCCTGTGGCTGTGTATGCTAAGAAGTTAACTTCACTACTTCATGGTGCTGGGTGGCACCTTGGACAAGTGTCTTCTATTAAAGCCTCAAGCCAACCAAAGCCACCTGAGTGGATTTCGTAGACAGAAACTGAAAGAAGTCCATCATATATATATATATATATATATATATATATATATAACTGTTGATGGTTTGTTTACATCCCCATAACTTAGCAGTTTGGCAAAAGAGATTGATACTATAAGTTCCAGGCTTAAAAATTAGTACTGGGATCGATTTGTTAGGCTAAAGCTTCTTTGCGGTTGAGCCACAGCATGACTGCAGTCTCATGACTGAAACAAGTAAAAGATAAAAGATACGCATGTACAAACTATCCCCCATCAGGT